>NC_092336.1:4212500-4812500 GCF_046630445.1 Rutidosis leptorrhynchoides
TTCCAACGTAAAGGAAGAGAGTCAAGCTTAAAATGTCACCAAAAACATTAACCTTTCTTGGTAGTTGTTTAAGCCACGACGTAGGAACATGTAACGGTGGAAGAAGTTGTTTATCAATGTACTCTCTAGCATCTTTAACAATGAACAAACCATCAAGTTGAGAGAACATGACCATCTATCCTCACGATATGTGATAAGCACGGAGTCGAGGTCTTGTTGAAGGTTCGATAATAGGGGAAACATTGCGGCTGCCAGTATCTTCTCTAGACCAGGTCCAACACCATTCGCCATTAATCTTTTTCTGCGTGTCGAGTTGATTAACATCAAGATGAAATAACAAATTAAAACGGGTAGCTAGCGAAAGAGAACTACACCAATAATCGTGCCAGAAGCTAACGTTTCTGCCATTACCTATAACCAAATGAAATAGATTCTGCGGTATCAAGTTGTCTGCAACAAGCTTCGCATGTAAGTCAACGATCGAGGACCAGCGAGGGGCTGTTTCCTTGTACACATTCTAACCTCACCATGAATTGATTTAACAAGTCTTACCCAAAAATCATCCGGACAAAAGACATATCGCCATAGCCATTTGAGAATCAAAGCTAAATTAAATGCATTTAAACTCCCTATATTTAAACCACGTAACAAAAAGGAGCAAGAACTGAGTCCCATTTTATCCACGTCAACTTCTTGTTAGTTAAGTTGTCGCCCCAAAAGAATCTAGAACGAGTGGCCTCAAGATTTTTTAATACCGTTTCCAGGCATCTAACGAGGGACATAATATAAATGCTAAGGCTACCCGTGATAGATTTCAAAAGAGTAAGTCGACCCCCTGACGAAATGAGAGTCGTCTTCCAAGATGCAAGTCGAGTATTAAACTTGTTGACTAAGTTTGCCAAACTCAAAACCCGTCTCATATTCATGCCAATAGGAATGCCAAGATATTTAGTAGGGAAGGAGCCCGACCTACACCCGAAAATATAGAGGCTACTGTATCAACCGCGTTAAACTCAATGCCAACACCAAAAACATGTGACTTAGAAACATTTATTTTTAGCACCGAAACAAGGTAAAACACTTCAAGTATGCGTAGAATATGGGCCAATTCACAATTGTGCCATTCTGACATAATTATGACATCATCTGCGTAAATGAAGTGAGAAAGGCGGAGATTATAAGACCCGACTTTGATACCATTAATGTAATTAGACTCCCTAGCTTTTTCGAAAGCTAAATGAAGACCTTCCATGACAATAATAACTGAGGGGTCCCCCGTCTTAAATCCCTTTTAAGTGGGAATTCTCGAGTCGAACTGCCATTATCTAATACAGAAGTTCTCACAAATTTTAAGCAACCCAAAATCCAACTACACCACACGGGACCACATAAAATGTTGACTTGAGAATGTCATTAAAACTCATCAATTAACATCAATTATTATTTTTATTTATTTATTTATTAAATAAATTCAGTTAAAACATACCTTGAATATAATAACAAAACTTGCATTTATCAGATCCATCTTGAATACGGTCAAAATTTGTAAGAGATGATGATATCAAAATCTTCTAGATAGATATAGATATAGCCATATAGTGGATCAAATCTTTACCAACCCGTTCATAGTGGACAATGCAATTGAAAAGGCCGCAGCAGGTGGAAATAAACAGTTTGTCGATAAACATGACCGGAAAAGGGTTAAATAGGGCGTATAACGAAAGAAATCATCAATCCTCTAAGAAAGAAGTGGTAAACCATGGCAGAACATACGTACATACATTGCCTTTAACAACAAAAAATATATATTTACAAGAAATAATTCAATCCTTATCAACCTACTACACCTAAATACATATACATATATACATATATTCTTACATAATACAATTTCAACTTACCATAATAAATCAAAGAGCAGCATCATTTTGAACCTATCTATCTTCCCCACCCAACACCAGCAGTCTGCTTCCTGCTGGAATTTGTTACCGACACACCTCTGTCATACATGCGCTGAATCTCTTCCCTGTATTCCGTTAAGGACTTGTCTGGTATCCTTGGTGTTAGCTCCACCACATCCCCCATTTTGAGCTTGTAATTAACATCCCTCACCGCCTCATGGTTCACCCGTGGCCTCAGCTCTTCCTTCACTGAATACCCATACGGAGAGTACCTAGAGTTCCCCTCACCTCCTGCTTTGTTTACAACATCCTTCACTGTTGAATTTGCCGGGAACTCTTGAACCGACATCTGATGATAAATAAAACACACACATTTTTTAATGATTTTTAAGGGCCTGAAAAAGAACAGGACTCAGTAGACTACCAACCTTGTCGTTCTCAATCATGATGACAAAAACAGGCCCGTCAGATCCACAACAGGGTTTATACGAATGTGGGCAATCTTCAGAATGAAAAGGAAAAGTGCAAGGAGGCTTAAAGGCTTCGTTGAAGCCAATGCATGACTTGTTTAGGCCCATATTCTCACATTGCCAAGTGACGACCCAACGAGCCCATTCAACCATCTGGAGCACAAAAGAAGGGTGCTTACAGTCTCCTTCTTTGTATCTCCAATGAGCAGCAAATCCAAACTCAGCCTGCGAGTGCATTGATAATGTTCTGATCTGGACTTCAAGTGGCACCGATCCCTCTCCCATTACTACTGTGTGCAAAGACTGATACCTGCAATTAAAAGTTCAAATTTCATATTAACTACGATGCACAAAATGGTATTTTTGGTCCACATGTGTTCCTTAAAATCTTGTATGTACTGAAATAGAATATGACACTCCATCCACACACACACACATACCCATTACACTTTGGGCGTTTTATGTAATCTTTGAACTTTCCAGGTACTTCAGCCCATAATCGGTGAACAAGTTGTAACGCTTTGTAGCAGTCCTCTTCATTTTCAACAATGAGACGTAGACCATGAATATCATGAATTTCATCCATGGCCAGCTTTTTTCTAAAATTAAAGTTTACAATGTCAAACTCATATACAAAGTTATTATCCAAAATGAATTTACTATAACACTCACAATTTTGTAAATGAAGTAACAAACTAGTTCCCTGAACATTTGTTGCCATAAAGTTATAATTGCATTTGTGAAGAATAGTTTCATATAACTTAACTATAACAATCAATAATAAAGGGAAGTCCATATATATCATTGCTGGTCAAATATATTAGAGTGACTATGCCAAAAACGGAACCAATTTATTCATTAGTTCTGTTCAAATATTTTAACAAAAAAGGCCCTTCTACACTTCTTTACTTCAGAGAAAAAGGATCCCGTATTTCATAGATTTAGAAGTAATCATATCACTCAATCAATTTGTTCTTAGGGGCCACGCCAGGACTAATCAGCATTGAAAATTCTTTCTAATTCTAGATTTCAAGGATCCATTCCTTTTGGACAAGAAAGAATACTAGTTTAAAGATATCTTCAAGTATAACAGGTGATTGAACACAAGTTCATAAGACAAGCAAAAGTAAGATAAACATACTTTAGCATTTTGCAGTGGATGCTATACAAGCTTTTGTCCCGTCCATACAAAACATGGTAAGAAATTGCTTCTTCTTGGAGAGATTGCTCCAATTTTTCAGCAGCACATGTAATCATTGCCTCATCAAATAATTTCAGAAGTTGAGAAGATAGATCATTATGCTGCTCGGGATATAGGTACTTGAAGCAGAGATTTTCCAATTGCTCCTTCCAACTTGTGATTCCTAAACGGTTTGCAAGTGGAGCAAATACCTCCATCGTCTCCTTTGCAAACCTCTGTTTCTTACTCAAAGGCAGCGCTTCCAAAGTCATCATGTTGTGCAGCCTATCAGCCAACTTAATGAGCACTGCCCTGGCATCTGTCATCGCAAGAAACATTGTATGCAAACGATCTGCTTCCATTGTTCTATTTGCTGTATTGCTTTCACGGGCTAGCTTGCTCAAATAGCTTAACTTAGACACCTGTATATATCCGATCAAGTGTGAGCGTCTTTTCAAATTAGAGATCAATGAGAAAGATAACTGCCATAACCAATTCAGTATAAACATAAAATACAAGTTACATTCTAATAAAAAAATGTTTCTTACACTTTTCTTTTGTTGGAAATGACTCATAACTTTTTGTTCTCGACACGTTACATGTATAGACGCTAACTAGATTTATTTATTGCATACTGAAATAGAAAATTATTAGATAGTGAAAAATAAAACAAAATGTGAAAACAGAAAACCAAACAGAAGAATGCATCATGATTAAAACTACAAAAAGAAATTTAGGTTTAAAACAGCCAATTAGCCAAAAGAAAAAGCCCAATGTAGGGATCGAACCCAAGAGACCACTAGGTTAGAAACCTTGTACTCTACTAACTGAGCTAGAAGGGCCATATATTTTATTTTATTATTAATATAATATAGCATGTACTATTCAACACTATCAAGCCAAATTGACCGGTGGCATGTGCCACCGGTGTTCACCATGTGGCTCCGCCATGGAATACAACATCATGAACTAAGAAGCACCTTGTTCAATTCATTTTTTGTAAGTACATAGCCTGACGGATAAAAGCATAACATCCAAACAGATAAATTAAACAAATCCAGCAAATAACAAAGGGTAAAGCGCGCAGAATAGTACCCTGACTATGAATATCTTGTCCCGGGTAATTTTTTTGATCAATTTAACTGATTCAATTATCTAGGTATTTTTACCAACAATATAAGGAAATGTAAATCAACAGATTCATAGTATTTAAGTTTTTAACGTTAACAAAAGAGAAGAAAAGAATTGGTGCGCTAATGATTCAATACTTCTTGATGGTAAAAATAAAATTAAAAAATGTAGTCCCACAACCGCCTGAAGTCATATTTTTTATGTCTAAAGCTTTAAGAGGTTAACGAATCCCATTTAGACGGTAAAAACACTAAATTGCCTCGAGTTGATGAATACAATTTGGTAGCCAAGTTAAAAACTTTTGAAAGAACATTATCCGTTTTGGGTCATTTACCCAATACCAAATGCTATAACTAAGCCAGGTCTAAAAAGCAAGTAAAAGACAAGTACCCCTTCAACAAGATCAGCAACTCCAGCTCCAAAAGTTTGGAGAATATAGTCATAGCTTATAAAAGAATCATCAATTGTGTCATGTAATAGCCCTGCAGCAACTACCGTTGCGTTAGCACCTATTGAAGCCAGCAAAATTGCAGTTTCCACACAATGTTGTAAATATGGATCACCACTTGCTCGCATCTACATCAGTTGTAATTTATTATACCCCTAATTATTAAAATCAATCTAACAAAATTATTGTATTAATTAAATAGTAACTAAAAATCTTCATACCTGCCCTCTGTGAGCCTTTTCAGCTTCATAAAAAGCTTTAATTACCAAACTATCGTTAAAAACCTTGTGGTTCTGCTGTGCTTTTAATAATAACTCTTTAACATAAGGTTCGGGATCTGAATCATTCAAGCAGGTATCATCCATCATAAATGTAAGTTCCTCCTCACTAAAATTATTATTATTATTATTATTATTATTATTTGGCACGTGCGAGCTCCGTGATTCATATTCCACACACGAGCTTAACACGTGCGTAACAAAACCTCCTTTCCGGCGAAATCCATCTCGTTCCGGCGAAAACCTCACCGGAGACGACGAAACCGGACCCTGAAACACCGAAACCGGACTCTGATGAACATGATCTCTTTTCATATACGATCCGAACGGCGAATACGAAAGAGAACTGCTTAGATTCAGATCTTCACCGGTTCGTATCGACGGCAATTCTTCAGATCCGTTACCGGGATAGCTCGAAGACGATGAAAATAGCGATGAAAGACCTCCGACAGTCTGTTTTGATGACGAAACGGTGGCGGGAGACGACGAACGGCCGCTCAAATCGAAATCGTATACCCCTCCGGGATGACTTGCGTAGAGTGCAATCGTCGGAACCGCCATAATTAATTAAGAACGAAGAATTTGTGAAATTTGAGAAAATTATGAAACCCTAGGTTTTGATTCTTGAAGTAGACAATTATGGCTTGAGTAGAATTGAAGAAAAGAAAGTGATTAAAGATTAGAGAGAATCAAAATTCAAAAGTAGGGGTATGTGTGTATATACATAAAGAAAGATACATATGAGATTGAATTTGGAAGGAAGAGAAAGTTGTGGTTTCTTCTTTCCTATGCTTTTTTTGTCGTAAGATGGAATGATACGCGGAGGAGTATGATATTTTGTTGCTTCAACAATGAAATAAACGAATGAAGACGTTTTCGTTACAAATTTAAATTTAAATAAATTAAAGGAAAAACATATATCTCAATTTACGAGATTTTCCTTCTGATGTAACTGAAATAACGGTAGTTCTGAAAAAAAAAAAAAAAAAAAAAGTAAATCTCCTAGTTAAGGGAAAAAGTCAAAACTAAAAATACAGTTCTTCCCTCACAAATACATTGTCAAAACTTTGCATGTTTTATGGGTTACATAATACTATAATTGATTTTTATATCGTTAAAATTATATTCAAAAGTTAATTTATTAATATAAATTTCATCGAATAACATATAGTACAAACAAAAATATTTAAATTCAAAGTTAAAAGAAAAAAAATCTTCAAAGTCAAAAATAACAATAGATTTGAAACAAAGTGGGTACATTTTAATTCATATGCGAAACTTTCATAACGCCAGTGGTCAAATTATAGCATGCACGTGCACATCTGAGTAATTTCATAGTAGACACTTTGTGTGGTTTCATACTCTCCACTTCTCATTCTCTTTCTTGTTTTTTTATTTCTTCTTTCTTTTTCCTCCACTTTCTTACATCTCTTTTCCTTCTTCAACATGCATTTTTTTACAAGGGACATTCACTTTTCCGACCACATTGCTCAGGCAACGAGCACATTAGTGATATCCGTGCTCGGGGTTAATATTGGGCTCGACTGTTTGGGTGGCTTCTCCCTCATTCGTTGGTCTCTTTTGTTTTTGTTTTCAGCTATGGCCGTTTGTCTCATTTTTCCGGTGAACTCATCGGAGCTCACCTCTCATGCGATGTCGCTTATTTCTTGTGAGGTTACAATGCTTGTTTGTGAGGTGGTTCCACTGGACTCTTTTGAATGTTCGTTTCAAGGTTTTCTTCTAGTGACCTTTTAGTCACAAAGTTTGGTCCTGTTTTACGGTGCTTTTAGTATGTCGCCAGTTGCTTTCGATTTTTCTTTTTCTTTTTTCTAGCCAAATTAGCAAGTTTGTTCTTCACACCTTCCCACCTCATCCTTTTCTTCCTTTTAGCAACTATCTTTGTTGGCCATGGTTTTCCAATTACGATCGATGTTCCCATATGTGGGGTCTTTAGTTGGTGGATGTACGTTGCCGTGTTAGTTTTGGGGTTTCTTTAGCCGCTAAACTGTTGTACATGTTACATCAGGCATATTGCTTTTGGTCGATGGTTTTTAGATTGGTTTTCTTCATACCATCATTGGGTGTGACTTCTGGTAGCTTGAAAGTTTGTGTTTTAGGTCTTCATGTTTTCCCTGTGATGGATTTATGTTTTTACAGTTTTCAACTTCCAACAGTTAGGGTATAACTGGCACCTTTTGGGTGATTCCTCGGGGGTTTCTTAATTGCGGTTCTTGGAGTTTCGGTGGTTAGGTTATGTTTGTTTAAGCAATTTTAGGGTTTCGAAGGTTATTGGTGGGTTTGGTGCTCCACATTGTCTTGGATTGGAATTTTAGGTCCGTTTGTCCAAGGTTTTTTCTTCGACGATCATACTCAAGATTCACGAAGAAGTAAGTGCTAAAAGTTTTTAATGGATGCATTTGTTTTGTTTAGTTTTTTATATTTAGCAATGTTTCAATGTTGTTAGGGTTATTTTAATAGTAGTTTCCGAGTAGATAATAAGATCTATTTATTTAAGCATACTTGTTGAGGTCTGTATTGATTGTAATATATATATTTTGATCGTAGGTTAGGTTAAATATAAATTTTTGTTTGTGGGAAAAAACAAAAACTATCAAGTCAAAAAATACCTAGAATTTCATACACCATAATATAAAATCATTAGATAAGGACCAAAAACACTTTTGGGCGTGGTTAGAGAAATTTTACTTTGATCGAGATGTAATCAAGACTTAGAAGATTTTACAGTTTATATTTTACGCTTTACGTTTTACGATAAGCTTTACGTTTTATGATTTATGTTTACGTATTCATTTACGTTTATATTTATACTTACGTTTTATGTTTACGTGTATCAGTGTATGTATTTACTTAACGTTAAATTTTACGTTTACGATTTACTTTTCATGTTTTACGTTATACAATTTACACAATTTACGTTTTATGTTTACGTATTACATTTACGTTCACGTTTTACTTTTTTACATTTATGTTTTATATTTTTACTTTTACCTTTTACGTCTATGTTTTACGTATATGTGTTTCGTTTACGTTTTCGTATTACACTTATCGTTATCTTTTGATAAACATTTATGTTTTACGTTTACATTTATCATTACGTTTAACGTTTATTTATTGTTTATTTTACGTGTAACTTATGTTTTACGTATAACATTTACATTTTACGTTAGGTTTACATTTTACGAGTTTAGTTTACGTTTTACAAATTTTGAGATTTTAGATCCCCGAGTCAAAACGCATGATATGATTTTAAATTTCATGAGATTTCAAATCATCAGACCAAACGACAACTTAGACTACGTGATCCTTGCATATGTTTCGGGTTTAAAAGAATCTTAGTGCCCGTACTCTGTATTTGAAAATGATAATTCAGTTAAGTCAAAGTCACTGATATCAAACATAAATACCGATTGTAACCTTATCACTTTATGTTATGATAACAGTAATAGCAATAGTCATTAGTGGTAGTAATTAGTAATATTAATAATAATAATAATATTAATAATAAAACTAATAATTATGTTGTTGGATAATTGGCTTTATTTTCGTGTCAACAACAAACGTCGATTTATTGGCGTTTAGAGCCTAAAGTGAATCAAAGCTGGTTTAAAACTTATGAAAATTTGATTCTATCGTTTTATGGTCTCTCAATTTTATTTTAATTTTTATTATACTTTAAAAAATATTACCTATTGGTCGGAGGTCCACCCGAAATCATCTCTTTATCCGTCGAATAGAGAGCGATTACTTTCTCTACTATTAGAGTGTTTTCACTTTAAGTGGAGAAATAAATTATTTTTATCTCGAATAAGAAAATGATTGTCTACATATCACCTTTACCTTGACACTTATTGTGGTATTAGCAGTAGTTGTTGTTGTAAGTTGTTGGGATAAATATTGTGGACAGGAAAATACTAGTGGTTTACGGAAAGGAAAAGTAGTGGTGTGCAGAACAGGAAAATGGTTAAGCTGACAAGTGGGTCAATCATCATAGCCATAGCCATCCGATTAAAGAGGTGGCCAGAAAAACATGAGCATAGAGCCATTGATTCAAGTAGGTAATAGCACGTGGCCAGTGGTGGGTAGCTAGACAGCGACACGTGCAAGACAAAATAGGAATCAATTAAGAGTGCTGTTTGACGAAGGTTGCATGACGGTTAGACACGAGGTTAAAGTTGACACCTGGTCATGCTGACTTTCTATTGCACATTCACTGTATGTGAAAGATTGAGGTTTCAAATTTCAAACAGCCGACGCTATACGTGTTCAGATTTACTATTGGGCCAATATTAGTGTGTTGGGCTAACTTGAGGGGATAATCTTATAGGTTTCAAGGATTGGACTACCACTTCATCTCTCCTCGTCTTTTTTATTTTGTTATCGAGCCTTTCAGATTTGGTTGTCAAAAAGATTTTATATTTGTAAGAAGTTGAAATTTGAAAAATCTGCGTGTTATTTTATCTAATTTAAAATCAAGAACATAGACATAGACATTTATTTGATTTACCTTTGTCATATTTTATTTGTTATTTGAACTTTCTAGTTTTATGGATCTTTAGAATTTGTTTTATGAAACAATTTAAATTTAAAGTTGAGGATTTAAACTCGGGAATAAAACTATAACTGTATATGTTGGAAAAATAATCTGATGAGTCAAAAGCATTTTGCAGGTTTTTAGAGTCTGAAGTTTTAGAATCTGAAGTTGCAGATTCTGATTATCACTGAAGTCAACGTTTTGAGTTTACTTGATGGTTAAGCTAAGGAAGATTCTGGAGATATGTTTAAGTATTAAGAAGATTTGATTTGATCCTGCGTTATCTCCAGAAGATAAACTCTATATTTTTTTTGAATATTTGTTAGGTTGAAGTTTATCTTTTCCTAAGTTTTAGTCAAGTTATTTAGGAAACTAGATCTCTAGTTTTGAAGTTAAAAACGGTATAAATAGGGGCTACGGTTTAGCCTTGTGATGTATCTTTGCACGATTAATATTATCTTTTATATATCTTCATATCGTGTTCTCTCAATTATTGTTCTTATAATTCATATTTATTATTCAATTGATAGTCTGGTGTTCATAGATCAAATACTGTGAACTAATAACTGGTATCAGAGCAGGAAAGGTGTAAATCCATTCTTGGTAATCTTTTAAAACGATCCATATTGTCATCAAGATGTCTACCAGTACCATTCCAACCCCGGTTATGGCTGGAAAAGGTGTGCCAATATTTGATGGCACAGACTTTGCAGCATGGAAACTGAAAGTTCTATGGTTTTTGGGTTCCATTCATGAAGATGCTGAGCAAGTTATCACAACAGGACCTATTATTCCTGGTGCAATGGTTGATGCTGTTCCTGCCACAGATACTGTTGCTGCACAACCTGCTTACTTTCGTGAAACTCCAAGAGATAGATGGATAGAAGCACAAGCCATTAAATTTAAGCTTGATAGTAAGATAAGAAGTATTATAGGTAACACTGTTACTGTTCTAATTCTAAGAAATATCAGCCATGCCAAGACTGCTAAAGCTATGTGGGATCTTTTGCTTAATGACTATGAAGGAGTCACAGTTGTTAAGACTCAGAAGAAGAAGAATCTGATAAGATGTAATGAAAACTTTGCTGCTCAGCCTAAAGAATCTTTGAGTGATCTCCATTCAAGATTTCAGGTTCTAATTAATGATCTTGGAAGTGTTGGCGTAGAGAAAACACAACAGGTATTGTGTCAAAAGTTCATTGAATTGTTACCTTTAAATTTTGAGTCTGTGATTACATCCATGGTAATCAGTGAGAAGATAGACAACTATGAATTAAGTGAACTGTTTGGCATACTATCAAATTTTGAAGAAACACATTTAAAGAACAAGATTAATGCTAAGAAGGTTGTTAAAGATCCAGAAGCTGCATTAGTGGCTACCACAAAGAAGAATAATCAATTATTCTCCAGTTATTCTAGCAAGGTTGAATCTGAAAGTGATGAAACTTCTGATGATGATAGTGATTCTGATGAAGATGAGGGGATTCAAGATCTGGAAGGGCAGGTGGCTCTTTTGACTCAAAGGATTGAGCAGAAAAAGTTTGGTTATAAGAAGGGTAAAGGTAAGAGTACTTTTGATCCAAAGAAAGCTAAATGTTTTAAGTGTGGCAAGATAGGTCACATAGCTGCAGATTACTGGTCTAAGAGTGAAGGAGGTTCAAATACCAACAAGTCTGTTGACAAGGCAAGAAAGTATAAGCTCAAGTACATGAAGCTGAAGAGTGAAGCAGAAAAGTCAAAGAACAAAGATCAGGAGAAGGCTTTGTACACAGAAGCATGGGAGGATGAAGATTCATCATCTGATGAGGAAGAGGATAAGTGTCTTATGGCTATAATTGAAAGGGATAGTGGTTCTAGCAAGTTTGAGGAAGATTTGAAAGCTGTTGAAAAGATGGATAAAGACTCTACTTGTAATAAAGTTTCTGCCTATAAGGTACAAAACTTTGTAAACTATCTTGATAATGAAAAAGTGAGAATGTTTCAGTATTTGTTACTTGACTTTAAGTGGTGCTTAGAAGATATTGATAGGTTAAGAACACAAATTTTTTATCTTAAAAACACCATCAAAAACAAAGATGCTGAAATTAAAGAATTAAAAGAATGTGAGGCAGAACTTGACATCTATAAAATGGCATACACAGAAGAAACTAAAAGGTTGAATACTGAATTAGGAAGATCAATTAAAAGGTCAAAACATTATGAAACAATTTGTAAATCTTGATGTGTATCTTCCAAAAAGAATTCTGATGCTACTGCCAAACAAATTTCAAATGATGTCAAGGCTATACTAGGTGAAAACTACATATTAAACAATAATGTGGAAGTTGATCCTAGTGTATTCAAACCTGACATTTTACCTGACACTTTTGTAAAATTTGATGGTGACAAAAAGATTTTAACTAATGCTTTTGTAAGATCATTAGATCCTGTTGAACCCTCAGAGACTATAATACTAGAATGCAAAAATCCACTAGAGTCTGAACTCTTGAAATCTTCAGACTCTAACAGTTTAGTCTCTAAAAGTGAAAGTGTATGTTCTGACCTAGAGTCTGACACCCAAGAGTCAAGTAGCAAAAGTGATTCTGAATCATCCTCTGATAGTGACACTTGTCCAGATCCAATAAGGTCAACTAAGAGAAGGTCAAAACAAGCTAAGACTATTCAAAAACTCAAAAAGAGAATTTCAAAACTCAATGAAAAATTAAAAAGTCAAAAAAAATTCTCTAAAACATCTTGCTTTCCTGAGAAACTTAAGAAGGTATGGAAACCCAAAGTTTGTGAAAATAAAAGGTGTTCTAAAAATAGTTAAGGATAAGTTGATCTGGATTGGAAATAAAGCTTTTGTCTGGAGGGTGAAATGCACTCCAACTGAACCCACTGAAAAGTAGGTTCCCCTTAAAAACTAACCATTCTCTTTTACTTGTGTCTTGTGTAGCAGGGTAATTTGTGGTATTTGGACAGTGGTTGCTCAAGACACATGACTAGATGCAAAGAGCATCTTGTAGGGTTTGTAGAAGAAAAAGGTCCTTCTGTGAGATATGATGATAATTCAGTTGCAAAGACTATTGGTTTTGGTACTGTTATAGTTGGAAGTGTTTCATTCAAGAAAGTTGCTTTAGTTGAAGGGTTGAAGCATAATCTGCTAAGTGTGAGTCAGATTGCTGATGAAGATTGTGAGATCAGAATAAGAAAGAAAGCTGGTATTATTTATGATCCAAAAGGAAGGCCAACACTTGTAGCCTGGAGAGTTCAAAATGTGTATATGCTGGATCTAGATTCTGTTGATGCTGGAATTGAAACATGTATGTATTCTCAGACTATTCCTGAACTTAATTGGCTCTGGCACAAAAGGTTATCTCATCTCAATTTCAAAAACATTAACGAGCTTTCCAAAAAGAAGCTTGTAAGAGGTTTGCCTCAACAACTTTTCAAGAAAGATAAACCTTGTTCTGCTTGTATTATGGGTAAACAGACCAAAACAAAGTTTCCCTCAAAAGCCCTAGCTACTATTAGTGATCCACTTCATATGCTACACATGGATCTGTTTGGTCTAATGAACACTAGTAGTCTGGGTGGGAAAAGATATACTCTGGTAATTGTTGATGAGTATTCTAGGTTTACTTGGGTTATTTTCTTAGCTGCAAAAAGTGATGCTCCTGAAGAAATCATCAATTTAATCAAGAGAGAGCAGGTTCAAAAAGGTGTTCTTGTTAAACAATTGAGAAGTGATCATGGTACTGAGTTCAAAAATGTTACACTAATTGACTTTTGTGAAGAGTCCGGAATTGGTCAAAATTTCTCTGCTGTTAGAACTCCACAACAAAATGGAGTTGCTGAAAGAAGAAATAGAACACTTATTGAAGCAGCCAGAACCATGTTATGTCAATCAAATGTTGCACTAAGGTTCTGGACAGAAGCAGTTAATACAGCATGTTATACTCAAAACAGATCCTTGATTGTGAAGAAACATGGCAAAACTCCTTATGAGTTATACCATAAAAAGGTGCCTACTATTCATTACTTCCCTGTATTTGGATGTAAATGTTATATTTTAAATCAAAGGGATCAGCTTGAAAAGATGAGGCCAAAATCTGATGAAGGTGTGTTCATGGGATATTCTTCTGTGTCTAAAGCTTATAGAGTATATAATAAGAGGAGAATGAAGATTGTAGAATCTATTAATGTTTCCTTTAATGAAGTTCTATTGAAATGGATCAGTCATCTAGTACAGAGCAATCTGCACTTGGTGAATTGTCAAATTTAATTTCTGGAAACAGTGTTCAGACTCTGGATTCAGAGTCTAAGTCAGATGAACCAAATTTGTCTGGGTTAAAAAATGATTCTGCAGATGATTCTCATACAGAAGAAGTTCAACAAGAAGATGACCGTATTGTTATCCAAGAAGGTAATCAGTCATCAAATACTACCTTGGATCTTGTTATTCCTACTAGAAAATCATCTAGAAATATAGTCCCTCCAAAGCATCTTGAGGATTATGTTGTAGATCCTACTGGTTTACCTAAACCTAGCTCTACTCCTCAGACACCTGTGTCTGACTTTGCTATTGCAAACTACTGCTTCTTTTCTTGTTTTCTTTCACTAATTGAGCCCAAAGAAGTATATGAAGCATTGACTGACAATGATTGGGTTGAGGCTATGACTGAAGAGTTGACAGAATTTGAAAGGAATGATGTATGGGAGTTGGTTCCAAAACCTGATGGTAAAACTGCAATTGGCACTAAATGGGTTTACAGAAATAAGGTTGATAAAGATGGTATTGTGATTAGAAATAAAGCAAGGTTAGTGGTACAAGGGTATAGACAAGAAGAAGGAATAGATTATGATGAGACTTTTGCTCCTGTTGCTAGAATTGAAGCTATTAGACTATTTCTGGCATATGCTGTACACAAAGATTTCAAGGTGTTTCAAATGGATGTGAAGAGTGCTTTCCTGAATGGTAAATTGCAAGAAGAGGTGTATGTGAAACAACCTCCTGGTTTTGTAAGTAAGAAATTTCCTAAGCATGTTTACAGATTGAAGAAAGCATTGTATGGTCTGAAGCAAGCTCCCAGAGCCTGGTATGATACCTTGTCAACATTTCTTCTAGAAAAGAATTTTTTCAGAGGAGCCATTGACAAGACTTTATTTATCAAAAAGGACAAAGGTGATGTGTTACTTGTTCAAATTTATGTTGATGACATTATTTTTGGGTCTACTAATCCACACTTAAGAAAATGATTTTCTGACATTATGTCCGAAGAGTATAGAATGAGCAATTTGTGTACTTTAAATTATTTTCTTGGGTTGCAAATTAAACAGAGTTCTGAAGGCATTTTTATTGACCAAAGTAACTACATTTCTGACATGTTAATTAAATTTGGTTTTAAAAATTGTTCTACTTTAAGAACTCCAATGAGTGTTTTTGAAAAGCTTGATAAAGATGAATCTGGAAAACTCACTTGTCAATCAACCTATAGAGGTATGATTGGATCTTTGCTATACTTAACTGCTAGTAGACCTGATATAATGTTTGCTACATGTCTTTGTGCACGTTACCAATCAGATCCTAGGGAGTCTCATTATAAAGTTGTGAAAAGAATTTTTAGGTACTTAAAAGGTACCCCTAACCTGGGTCTTAGGTACTCCAAAGACTCAGGGTTTGATCTAATTGGTTACACAGATGCAGACTATGCAGGTTGCAAATTAGACAGAAAAAGCACTTCTGGTGGATGTCAATTGCTAGGTGGAAAATTGGTCAGCTGGACTAGCAAAAAGCCGAATTCTGTGGCCACTTCCACAGCAGAAGCTGAATATGTTGCTGTAGGAAGTTGTTGTGCTCAATTACTGTGGATGCAACATCAACTTTTGGATTTTGGGTTAACATTGACCAAAACTCCAATAATGTGTGATAATGAGAGTGCTATTGCTATTACTGTGAATCCAGTGTTTCACTCCAGAACCAAACATATAGAGATCAGACATTATTTTATAAGAGATTGTGTTGAGAAGGGCAAAGTGGTCTTGAAGCATATTGGTACTAAAGATCAACTAGGAGATATTTTTACTAAAGCACTTCCTGAAGAAAGGCATGTTTATCTTCTTGAACAACTTGGGATGTTAAATCCATCTGTTGAAATGTTGTCAAGTGAAGATACTCTCTAAATTGTTGTTGTAAAAAAAAAAATTATAAAAAAAAAAATTGAAAAATAGAAAGAAAAAAAATTGAAAAAAATTGAAAAATTGAAAGAAAAAAAAATGTGTATAGAGTCTGGATTACGTCATTTTCAGAGTCTGGGTGACATCAAATTATTCAGAGTCTGGAAAGATTTACTCTATTGTTGTATTTTTGTTTCCTTATCTGATCCTTAAAACTTTTCTTACTTCCGTTTGTCTAATGTAAAAGGGTTATTTGTAAAGGGGGTAATTGGTAACTTTGTTTGAGGGTTAAAAGTAACTTTTTAAATTTTGTCAGGAGTATTTAACCCTCCTCTTCTTCAAATCGATTTCAGATCAGCAAACCCTAATCCCTCTTTTCGATCATCATCTTCAAAATTTCCTCTAATCTTCAAAATTCTCTCCTTTTCATAAAGCTAAATGGCTCGATCAAAGTTCATTCCATTCGTTCTTGTCCCCACTGCAAACATGTTTCGAGCTACTGAGATCAAAGGGAACAAGGATGTTATGGTGTCGGCTAACAACAGGGTTGCATGTGATACTATTCCAGAGAATTTTGCTAACGAAGGTTATGAAGAGTTGGTTCAGTTTATGCACAATCATCCTCTAAAGGATGCCTTCTTTAAAACGACAACTATGTTTCCAGAGTTACTTGCAGAATTCTGGTATACTTGTGTAGGAAACAGGGAAGCACGAACAATCACTGGCACTTATCGCAATGGTAACAATACTTTAGTTCTTACTGAGAATCATTTACGATTAGCTTTGAATCTGCCTATGCGTGATGATTTTGTTAGAACAGTTTCCAAGTCTGCTGCAAGATTGTGTTTTGCTTTAGTTGGTCAACCTTTGACTGACTCATCTGTTGAGACTAGTATGTTTACACCTAGGTGGATGTTTGTGTTATCCAATGTTATTAGAAGCTTGAGTTTTAAGTGTGGGAGCTTGACAGAGATCAATGATTTTGAAGCTTATTTGTTTCATGCCATAGTGACAGGAAGAAACATTGATTTTGCTCATTTGTACTTTAATGAGTTGTTGGTTCTTACTGAGAAAACACCTAGGGATCATAATGTTCCTTTTATAAGGATTTTGAGTCTAATGATTGAACAGGCTATGCATCCAGATTTGTATGATGGTCTAAAGGTGTTAAGAGTGTATGAGTATACAGCTTTTCCTGAATGCAGTTCAAGAATGTTTCATAGCCACATTCACAATGATAATGAAGTTGCTCTCACTCCAGCAATGATGCAATGGGTCAACATTGGTCAAGCTGATCAACCTATAGCTCCTGAGCAATTAGGATCTGCAGGGGCATCTCCTTCAGGGTCTGAGCAATCAGGATCTGTAGGAGATCACAACAATGATCAACCAATCATAGAGTCTGAGCAATCAGATTCTACCCCCCAGAAACTCCACCCCATTTTGTTCCAGAAATAGAGCAGGCTGAAGGTATGAATGAGGACAACCAACTTAATTCAAACCCACATTCTCCCACTGCCAATGAACAACATCTCCAAACAACCAACCTTGTGAGCTCACCAGCTCATATTGAGAATGTCTCCATACTTGAAAACCTGGTTGATTCAGCACTCATGGATTCACATCAAAAATCCATTAGGCAAGGTGCTACTAGTGCTTCTCCATCACCTCTGCTAAAGGTTGGTGAGGGTGGTACTTTGACCCAACCTAAACCTGTTAGGTTAGTGAGCTTGGATTCCCATATTACAGTTGCTGAGAAAACTCACTCAGTTAACTTAAATCAAGAAGTCCCAATCCTGAACTCAAGCAACCAAATCCAAAATCCATCTTCAATGGCCAAGCCTACAATTACCCCAGACACTAGTCTGTCACTTCTCCCTCCAGATGTTCCATCCTTACACTTACTTGCACAGGTTGCCAATGTTTCATCCATGTCACAGGATGAAATACAGGTCTCAAACCCTTCTATGTCCAGGGATCGCCCTACTTATCAACAGGAAGGTTGTGAGGACATGCAAACCTTACCCCTAACCATTGGTAACTCTTCACAGACTGAGGCACCAGTCAATGTGGTTGGTCTGAACCAGGCTTTGACTACTTTGACTAAGAAGTTTGATGACAAGCTTTTGGGTGTGCAGTCTCAATTTGATAAAATTAATCTCCACTTGAATAATAATTTTGTTTCTAAGCATGAGTTGATGGAGGTCAGGAGGATGGTAGGGGATATGCAGGGTTTGGGTGGTTCTAGTGATGCAATGGGTGTGATGTGCAAAATCAGGTATATAAATTATTGTATGGAAAAATACCAGTTAAAAAGACTGTTACACACTAACGGGCAGTGTACCCGATCGTGTAGTAGTATAAATAATGGTTTAGTTCCGTGTATCGTTCCAAGGACAGTTATATTAGCCAAACTAAAATTAGAAACTATATTATGATTAACTAAGTAAATGAAACTTAAAAGTACAAGATATTATGTTTTTGTGGCTATTTAACAATTTAGCCAAATCAAAGAAGGTTAAAAAGTAAAAACAATATTTTTGGTCTTTTAAGTTTATAATGAAAACAAATGCAAAGAAAGCAAGTAAGATAGTTTGATTTGGATCAAAGAACTGAAATGTTCGTCTAGATATTTTACCCTCGGTATTGGATGTAAGTTTTGCTATTAAGGCCTGATTGAATGATTATGTGTGTAAGTTATCTAATAGGTTCACTAAGAGTTCTCTTAAATAAACACGCAAACACAATTACAAGATCAAGGGTTCCCTTTTCTCTATAGTTCTCGTGTTTGTAATCAAATAACTATGAAATATGCTAATCACCTAAATTGACCCGCCAAGAGTTCTCTTTAGCGGGTACTCAAACTAGAAGTACTAAGTGAGGGTTCCCTATTACCTAGACCTTTTCGTTTGTGACTAGTTGATTAGCAAGATCAAAGACTTAAATAATAATTGTCTTTGCGTTCACTCTACACAATTCATTCCTATATCGTTTAATCGTATTGATCTAATTTACCCCCTTGGTCCAGTTTAGTAAACAATCAATCTAAGACAAGTTGATTGTAAATCAATATGATACATCAACAAGAGTTCTCTTTATCAACAACATATCAATTAACTAGATACAAATGATTAAACATCAATAAGCATAGTTCTTTAATTCAAGCTTCAATCTTTCACACATAGTACATACAATCAATAGGATTACATCCAATACCTCGGTTATTAATCTAGACAAACATTATAGAAACTAGTCAACAATCATGGTAACAGACAACATAACAATCAGATTATCAATGAAAATCATTGCTTTAGAACAAGAAATAACCTACAAGAACAATGAGTTCTTGGATGAAGAAGGTTTTGATCTTTGATGCCTTGATGTTGAGCCTTTTCCAAGAGCTTGGAGTTCTCCAATATTGCTCCCAAAATTCATCTCTGTATTCTCTGGTTCGTACTCTCTAAAACTGGCCTTCAATCATGAGTTATAAAGTGGAGAAAGTAGGTCAGAAAGTCAAAAGTTCGCTGAAACCTACTTCTGGACGGCGTCCTGGCTTTTGGACGGCGTCCCATTGTTAAGGCTTGGACGGCGTCCCATAGATCCGGACGGCGTCCCAGTTTAAAAGGCTGGACGGCATCCCAAAGCTCAGGACGGCGTCCCGATGTACTGAAAGTTACTGTCTCGTTTTCTTTGTGATTTCCTTTCATTTGGACGAAGCCTAACACATTTGAAGCTTTGTTTTACCATTTTAGAGCACTAATTAGACCTTAACTTGTATCGGGATCAACCATGGTCATAAATCATCAAAACTCTTTATAAATCACTATCCGATACAAATTTGCATATCTTGGCGTATCACTTGTAGAAATGCTTTCATTAACCTTGATTCGAGAGTATTTTATACGATATTGCGATAGATATATATATTGTTATTGAGCAATATCAAAACACCCCACACTTAAACCTTGCTTGTCCTCAAGCAATTCTTTCTTTATAAAGTAGAACAATATCACACACATACTTATACAAAATAGATTACAAACTTTACACAAATTACTCGAAGCACATGAAACACACACGTTCTTTTGAAACGCAACTCACGCTATATTAACACACGCTTTAAGTATAACACACGCATATATTGTAATCACACTCACGCTATATGCACAATGAAAACACACACACACATTTTTGAGAGATTAGAGTCAAGTATCCGAAAAATTTGATCCTAGGGAAATCAGGACCTTGATGAAAACGTTTTATGGTTTTGAAAATATCATGCTAGTTTTAATATTAGGCACGTTTTCCGATTTTGTCAGATTTTCTGAATTTTGAAAAATGAGTGCGGGTTTCCCGCTACTGGTCAAGCCAATCCCTCCCACGGTACCTAACATCATGAGATGTCGGTAAGAAAATAATGTACTTAGGAGGATACACATTACGTCCGGATATCATTGACAATTATGAGGTAATCATCTAATCCGTTAAATCAATCATGAAGATTGAGGTTCATCAGTCTTAAAAGCTGATATCTTACCTTTCCGGAGGTTATCCACTGAGAATCTGATCAATTCACTGACATTTTGTGTATCATGGTACGCTTCCCATTTGGCCAACAATTCTCCCTCACTGAGAAAAGCTTCGACTACCAGTTTCCCTGTTTGATGTTGAGGCCTGGTAGATTTCTAGTTGATTTTAGCAATGACTTTACAAGATTTTTCGTCACTCTACAACTGGTCTGGACTACATCTTCTGAATTGAATCAGTAAGCGTGTCATTCGGAAGACTTTACTTCCTTGAGGATGGAATAGATACGTCCTATTGGTCATAAGAAGTGGTCGGACGCAACATTGTCCTTGTTAGGAGAAACAATGAGGATCGTCCTTTGGGTTTTCGATCTGGCGCGAGATCCGGTTTCCGACCACGCTATACAATCACCGCTCTCTCACGGTTTACACTCGTTTTGGTACAAGTGACCTACAAGTTAGCTCTACTAAACTAGTAGGATTTTCATCCAAATAATTGAATGATAGTGCAACTTCAAAGACTATTAATAATTTAAAACATAACTCAACATTTCTTTTCTAGTTTTAGAACACAATGTATGTAAAAATGGTTTTGGACAATTTTCGTCTCTAAGGCTACCTGAAAAATTTAATTTTTTTTTTATCATAAACGCCTTAATTTTTTTAAAACGAATTCCTGATAAATTTCTATCTCCCACCCCACACTTAAGATCATGCAAGGCCCTCATTGCATGAAATCAGAAAAATGATTAAATTTAGAGGGCAAAGTGATAGGGTGTTTTTAGAAATTTTCAAATTTTTGACCTGTAAATCGTGGAACATGTAGACGAATGCCGCTGAACTTACTGTCAGTATAAGAGCATCGTCCATTCCTCGATTATCAACATACATACATCATAATATCAAATGTTGCTAAACTTAATGCCAGTCTTTGAAGTTCAATCACGCTGCACAAATTAACAAACCACACATAATAATAAAAATAATGGTGTCTAAAAACACACCCATTATCAATCCACACAATTAGTCAATTATTACAAACCAAATATTGTCTAAAAACACACCACACGAATTAAATAGTCTGAAAACAGTGTACAAAATAATCAAAGGCACGCAGGCCTTAACTGGATTAGTTACCATATGGCCAAAAGTAGTTTCCCGAACCATCTCTGTACGGGCGTCCTTGCGGGTATTCCTGATCAAATCGGTTCCTAGCATCCTGCATTACAGCGTTAGTATCATAAATCGGGTGAGGAGGAGGTGGGTGTTGAGGATCCGTGTAATATTGGGGTGTCAGACGTGTCGTCCCATAGTACTGCTCGGGGTTGGAATAAAACAACTCTGAGTTATGGTTATTCCAATCAATACCATAACTCATCCATCCCTGATCGTGCACTTGAGCAATCTGTCGTTGCTCTATTCGCTGATGACTATCCCACATTCGGTCGTTGTGTGTCCTTTGCTCACTCGGACTCAACCTCATATTATTAACACTACTAACCAAATTATCCCAACTAGATTGGGGCGGATGCCAAGGACCCTGATCACCATCGTTCGTTTGTGCCTCCATTTCTGCTTCCTCCTCTACCTGCTGTTCTTGCTGCACGCCACTACCACTCGCGCCACCTGCGCCATCTGCCACAAAAGGCACCAAATGCCCATTTCCATCCTTCATAAGAATTTCAGCGTTGATATAAGAAATTTTCTTTAATGGTTTCATGACGTTAGTACACTTCATCAATCGGCTGAAATCTATGTCGAAGCGACGAGCAATCCTCGTGATATAGTGGCCTCCAAGAAGTGGCTTTTCTCTCCGTGTCTCGGTAGCAATGGCCAGAAAATAGTTTCCTATCAATCCAGGAATATCAGTATAGCAACCTCGTTTTATTTGATCCATTATCCATAGATCCAACGTTTTAACCTTTTCGTTGCCTTCGACTCTTGCATTGAAAGTGCATGCAATAAGTCGATGAAGAAGTCTATCATCCCGGGATGCAATCTCATTATACCTGTGTCTGCTCGATCTGAATGGTGTAGATGCATTCGGCTCACAAATTCTTCCCCAATAAGCAATCTCATTAAAGGGATCTCGACCAACGTAATCGGAACCTCGCAAGTAATCAACCAATTGGTTGTCGGTAAGTTCCTCAAAAATCCCCAACACTCTGCACAACTCAAATTTGCTTATCCCTCTATTTTCGCCCCCTAATCGAAACCGAAGAAAATCATTCGACAAATAATCCCAAACATTATTAAACCGTACAGTTGAGTAAAATTCTTTTAACAACACCGAAAAAATTGGTTCGCGGATGCTAAAAACGTGCTCCCATGCGTAGGTAACGATCCTATCGTAGGGAATGGCTAGCAAACGGGAAACATGTTGGTGCATATTTACCTCATCCAATGGGCCCCAAATAAAGTACCACGTTGCATTTATGGGCCTATTGTTTATCCTCTCAAATGTTTCTGTGTAATAGTTGTCGTTTTGAACCTGTGTCAACCAAACTCGAGGATCATTTAGATCCTCCTCTTCATCTTCTCCAGATGATGATGATGAATGTTGTTGCGATGGTGGTGGTGGTGGTGGAACCAAATCTGAGGTCCTCCCTCTCTTTGGTTGTCCTCTTCTGCTAGATTGTCCCTGCAAAACATAATAACACCAAACCAAAAGAACATAGAAACCGTTGTGTTAATGTTAGCTAAAAATATAACCGAGTAGCAAGAGAGCCTAATCATTCCATTCAAAGTTCATAAGTATTATGGTTCATTTAAACAAAAGCGTATGTTCACCATTTTTAACCAAAGTTAACATAAACCCGCTAATATACTTTCAAAAATGAAAATCACAACTTCACAATTTAGCATCAACTTAGGACTTAAGCATGTTGCGTTCATTCATAACATTTAAATTTGCATTCTAATGATATTCATTACAAATCATAACACAAATTTTCACAATTTTAGCTCAAAAGGACCATTATAACGCCATACATTATGGCATCCCATACCATCAATCTACTTCAACAGGCTCACACAAATGAAAATCAAGCATACATGTTTTATAAGTTCATTTCAATTCAAAAATATGCTAAAAATTCAAGAACATTCAAATTATGACCCGGCCAAATTGACATCTATATCACCAATACAATTAAACACTTCACAAGCTTTATTAACATCATACACAAACTCAATATCATGAATTAATCACCCTAAATTCAGATTCAATTACCACAAACCCTAGAATCATGAGCATACCCTTAAAAACATGTAATCTTTGCAAAATCAACACAATATGGGTAATTAAACAACTAAGGCATGTTAATCTAAACATGAATCATGAAAATCAAACACCCCACACTTATCCTTCACCAATTTATACATATAAACATACAATTCAAGTAATTGAGAAAGAAAAATGTGAAAATGAAGTAACCATACCCTAGAAAACATGATTGGAGCTTGGATTTGAGAGAAGAAACCACGAATTTGAAGTGAGAAATTAGGGTTTTTGGGAGTGGGTTCGTGTTTGGCAGAGAAAATTTGATAGAAGTGTGTTTTGTAGTTGAAAAATAGGGTGGATAGGGTATAAAACGCGTAATTTTTTTTTTCTGAGTCAGACATGTTGGACGGCGTCCAGATTCCTGGACGGCGTCCAACTTTAAATAGTGGGACGGCGTCCAGAGTTTTGGGACGGCATCCAAGCTTGAAATATGGGACGGCGTCCAGTGAGTTGGGATGGCGTCCAAGTCTTCTGCAACTTACTGACCTAATTTTTCGACACTCGCTAGTTTATAATCCGAACGTAAATCATTTTGCACAAAACTAAAAACAATCGTACACACAATTCAGAATATTTACATTTGTGAACCATTTTTAACGAGTCGTTCACCCAACTCGTCCCCATATCAATTTATGCTTTGTTGTCGAAGTTGAGGCTAACCTCATCTTCGATTTCCAGGGGACCATCAACATAGTGCTTGACCCGGTGGCCATTCACTTTAAAAGTATCGCCCTTCCAGTTCACCATTTCAATTGTACCATAAGGGTACACCCTTCTAACAACAAATGGTCCCGACCATCGGGACTTAAGCTTTCCTGGTGATAACTTGAAACGAGAATTGTAAACAAGGACACGATCTCCTTTCATGAAATCCTTTGGATTTTTCAATCTCTTGTCGTGCCATTGTTTGGTTTTTTCTTTGTAAATTAGAGAGTTGTCATAGGCTTCAAGCCTTAACTCGTCTAATTCATTTAACTGGGTCAAACGTAACCGACCCGCCTCTTGGTAATCCAAATTACATGCCCTTAACGCCCAATGTGCTTTGTGTTCAATCTCCAGAGGGAGATGGCATGCTTTTCCGTATACCATACGGAAAGGAGTGGTTCCAATTGGTGTTTTGTAGGCCGTGCGAAAGGCCCACAATGCATCGTTTAACTTAACAGACCACTCTTTTGGATTCGCACCAACGGTCTTTTCAAGTATGCGTTTTAAAGATCGATTAGTATTCTCCACCTGCCCACTTGTTTGGGGATGATAAGATATTGAAATTTTATGGGTCACCCCATATCTTTTCAACACTTTCTCTAACTGCTTATTACAAAAGTGGGTGCCCCGGTCACTGATAAGAGCTTTTGGTGTGCCAAACCTAGAGAAAAGTTCCATCAAAAAGTTTACTACAACTCGGTCATCATTTGTGGGGAGAGGTTTTGCCTCCGCCCATTTGGACACATAGTCTATGGCAACGAGTATATAGAGGTAAGAATGAGACTTTGGAAAGGGCCCCATAAAGTCAATTCCCCACACGTCGAACACCTCGCATACTTGGATGCTTTGTTGACGCATTTCATCCCGTTTAGTGATTTGACCGGCCTGTTGGCACGCGTCACAAGCCTTACAAACGGCGTAGGCATCTTTGAATATTGTAGGCCAATAAAACCCGGCCTCGTAGACTTTTCTCCCCATAATTTGGGGACCAAAGTGCCCACCCGTTGGACCACGGTGACAATCAAGAAGAATTTGAGTGCATTGCTTTCCCGAAACGTACCTCCGAATCATACCATCTGCGCAACGCCTAAAAAGATATGGGTCTTCCCAGAAGTAGTATTTCTGGTCACTAAAGAATTTTTTTCTTTTCTGATGTGACCAACCGGTTTCTAAGTACCCTCCTACAAGATAGTTGGCGATGTCAACAAACCAAGGATCATCGATTTTCTCAATTTTCATGAGATTTTCGTCCGGAAAGTTATCTTGGATAACAGTCTCATGGAGAACCTCAAGATTCGGGTTCTCAAGGCGAGAAAGGTGATCGGCAGCTAAGTTTTCAGCCCCCTTTTTATCTTTAATATCAATGTCGAATTCTTGCAGAAGCAAGACCCAACGTATTAACCAGGGTTTAGCATCTTGCTTAGCAAGCAAGTATTTTAATGCTGAATGGTCTGTATAGACAATCGTCTTTGCTAGTACCAAATAAGATCAGAATTTATCAAACGAAAAGACAATTGCCAGGAGTTCCTTCTCGGTGGTAGTGTAATTAAGTTGGGCTCCTTGCAATGTCTTACTAGCATAATAAATGGGCTGAAAATGTTTTTCAATTCTCTTCCCCAAGACGGCACCAATAGCAAAGTCACTAGCGTCACACATAAGTTCGAATGGAATTGACCAATTCAGCGATATGAGAATGGGTGATTGCGTGAGTTTTGCTTTAAAGAGGTTAAAGGCGTTAAGACATTCGTCTGTAAAGACAAATGGAGCGTCTTTTTCAAGAAGTTTGTTCATTGGGGTTGAAATTTTAGAAAAATCTTTAATGAACCGACGGTAGAAACCGGCGTGCCCCAGAAAACTTCTTACACCTTTCACATTTGACGGTGGTGGTAATTTGGCTATGACTTCCACTTTAGCTCTGTCCACCTCCAGTCCCACAGAGGAAATTTTATGACCTAAAACAATGCCCTCTCTTACCATAAAATGGCATTTTTCCCAGTTAAGAACAAGATTAGATTTTTCACACCTAATCAACATACGCTCAAGATTATGAAGACATGAATCAAAAGAATCACCGAAGACTGAAAAGTCATCCATGAATACTTTCATAAAGTCTTCAATCATATCATGAAAAATAGCTACCATACACCTTTGGAAGGTGGCAGGAGCATTGCATAAGCCAAAGGGCATACGTCGATAGGAGAAAGTACCATAAGTGCATGTAAAGGTGGTTTTCTCTTCGTCCTCGGGTGCTATAGGTGTAACGACCCGGCTTTTTCGACTTGCTTTTGTGCCTTGTATTTTTGCGAAACTGCGTATTTGTGCGTACTGCGTTACTTTATTACTATGGAACCTTGGCACACGTGTTTTATATTCATATATATTTTAAAACGTGCCTTGGTATGATTAGAATGCTTAACTTGTCCATTGGATGCTTTATAACCGTTAGCGTTACTTGCCGTTACGATTAAAACGCGGACTGCGCGTACGTTTGACTTTTGTCGGAACCGGAACTTTTGGACAGCGAAATATTAATTATTATTTTATAATAATAATTACTTGGGCCTTTGGATGCTTAATTTTATTTATTTAATTGCTAAAGCCCAATAGTTAGCCTTTTTGGACTTTTTACCTTGTTGGGCTCAAGCCCACCCTACTCTAGCTAGTGACCCAATTAATTAGCCCAAATATAATTACTAGTAGCCCATAATAATAAATAAATAATAAATAAATTAATTAATGAGTCACACTAGCATAATGGATAAGGATTATCAACTTTGTTACATAAGATTCTAGCAAAAGGACATACTTTAGACACCATTAGCCAAAAAGCAAGATTTTGTCTCCCCCTCCCCCTTAAAACCGTCCACCCCATCACCACCACCACCCTTGCCATGTCATCAATCCATGTGCTCACTCTTTGCCTATAAATACTAGCCTTAAGTTCCTCATTACAACACTTGATCATTTTAGCATTTCACACACTTCTCCTTTCTTTCTTTCTTCTACTTGTAAGTTTTCTTTTCCCTTTCCTTTTCCTTTCAAAATCGTGGTTATCATCATCATTTATGGAGATCAAGTTTCCTTTTAGCTTTGATCTTACTTATATCTTGTTGATTCAAGCATGAATCTTTCAAGAACATGGAGGATTCAAGCTTTCTAGCTTGAATCTTCATATCTTTTGTAGATCTACTTCTTTTATGCTTTAATCTTTCTATTTTATGATAAAGATTCAAACTTTTGTTTGTAATCTTCATGCATCTTCAAGATCCAAGCTTTATGCTTCAAGATCTTCAAGAACAATCAAGATGCAAGCTTTCTAGCTTGAATCTTCATATATTGTTGTTAGATTCAAGTTCTTTTTACTTTGATCTTGTTATTTTGTTAAAAAGATTCAAACTTTTGTTTGTAATCTTCATGTATCTTCAAGATCCAAGCTTTATGCTTCAAGATCTTCAAGAACACTTAAAGGTTCAAGCTTTCTAGCTTTGTAACCTTGTGATTTGTGTGAAATGGATCCAAGCTCTCTAGCTTAGGGTTCCATCACCTCTTTTGACTTAGATTGTGTTCATACTTGTTAAATTGATGTAAAGTTTGTAACTTTAGTTGTTATTGTGACTTGTATTAGTGTTAAGACTAATGATATGATGTAACCTTGGTTCATCATCCATCTAAGACTCATGAATGAGTTGTATTCTTACTTGGTCTTAACATATTGTGTATTGATGGTGAATCTTGGTCAAAAGTGATGCTAAACCATCAACGAGTTGTACACTTGAAGCTACAAGCATCAAGGATGAGAACCGTGATGAGCATCGAGCACCAAGAACCCCACCGGAGCACTTGTCCACTGATTTTCGTATCTGATCAAACCACCTGAGCTACTGGAAAGCTGATTTTTAGTTAGTTCGGTTCGAGTAGATGATTTTCCGTTTAGGCCTCGTCTTAATACGAGTTACGGTTTAGGAGTTATGGCCCTCCGAGAGTCACTACACCCTATTAACATTGTGCTGAAATTTATGACCTACTCGCACTTAAACCATCGCCACGGTCAAACAAAGACGAGTTAGGTTCTGAAAATTGGTCAGCTGTTAGGGGACTCATATACGGAGCCATAGCCACTGACCATGCGTATTTTCAATTTATGTAGGGGTCGTAGCAGCTGACCTAAGTCAGTCCATTGTTTCGATCTCTATTTTTGTCAAACTTACTTAGCTTTTATGATGATGAATGATGATGATGATGACACTTAAACTTATTTTATGCACTATTAGAACTTATTAAGACAACCTACTGACCTAGTAACCTTTGATTTAGGTTGACGACCTTTCGGACCGACTTACTACTTGCGTACTTTCATTACCGACTTTACCGCTTTTATCACTGTGAGTTATAGCATCCCTTTTTACTTTAATTATTTTGGGACTGAGAATACATGCGATTTTTACGTTTTACATACTAGGCACGAGTACTTAAACTTTATATGTGTGTGGGTTATACAATGGCATAAACATTCCCTTTAGCACGGTAACGTTTAGTCATTGGTTTTTGAACCGGTGAACGCGAATCTTAGATATGGATCCATAGGGTTTGACATCCCCACTCGGGCTAGTCGCGCTAGCATTTAACGGGTGTTTAATACTTCGTAAGTCATACGCACTTGCCAAGTGCACTTTCAGGGGGTTATAAATGTTAAGTCTAGTTACCGGGTGCCCACGGTTATACATATACTTATTCATACTGATTTGAACATACTGTTTTGATACGCTGTTTGCAGCACTGAAATCTCGTGGCCTACGTTACATTACTGATACAAACAAACTATAGCTCACCAACATTCGTGTTGACTTTTTAAGCATGTAATTCTCAGGTGCTTAGACGATGTTGCTTCTGCTGTTAGCCTTGCTATTCTAGTCTCGGTGTATCGACTTGCTGTTACAGACTTGCTATGTTAGACTTCCGCTGCATTACTTGGAGATGTCTCAAGCATAGAACTTTTACTTTGTACTCGCAACTTATGTTATTTTCAGAACAATAGCTTTGTAATGACCTTAGTATCAAGTACTCATGTTAATGTTTCCTATTCGTCTTTTGTAAAAACCTTATCTTTTATGAATGCATATCGGTTTTCAAACATCTCATTCTGTACCTCGAGCCCAATAATCATTCTACGAAACGTTCTATCTACTTTATCTTTGTTCTACATATCGTTCTACATCGACTATCTTCGTTCTACATGACGATTATGTAATCTCTAATGTTTTAGAGATTATGTATTCTAGTTCTAACGATAAATCAAATGAGTTTAATATCTGATTGACTCATTAAATCCATGATTACATCTAAAGAAAATATATATGCAAGTATATTTTCATAAAGATTGTAATTAAAAAGATTTTTTTTTTGTACAAACTGTTAATGATGACAATATTTTAACGGGTAGGTAATACCCGAGAAATATTTAGATTTCACATTAATAAGTTACACTGTACACTCTTCAGTTCTTATTCAGCATTCATTAACAATACTGCTCAAGTCCGCACATATACGTATCCGTTCACCAAAGAACAACTATTTTCATTCAAATCCAATTTCATATTTGGATTTTGACCTATCAGAATCCAACAAGTGGCATAATGAAGAAAACATTGGATATAATAAAATTTGTTAGAAACAAACGAATTAACTAATTGAAATATTGTTAAGATTTCACGCTAACTGTTCCTAGCTAACTATTCCCAGCTAACTGATTAACATTTAATTTATCGCAATTTACATTCTCGCAATTTTATTTATTGTTATTTAATTTCTGCACTTTACATACCGTCGGGACACATGTACAACAATACGTCGGATTAATTCTGAGATAACACGTTGTATAATGGGTCATGATATATATTTATTTTATGCACTATAAATAACGGGACACGTATGCAAGGTTTCGATCTATCATATCGACCAATCTATATATATATATTTCGGAACAACCGCAGACACTCTATATGTGAATGTGGGAGTTGGCTATACAGGGTTGGAGTTGATTCCAAAATATATATATGGTTTGAGTTGTGATCAATACTGAGACCGGTACACGGGTCACGATACGTATTAATTAATTCGTTATATTATATATTTAATTTATATATGAATTTATTGGACCATTGGAGAATCGGACTATTGGACTGCTAACTTTGGACAATTAAAATGAATTAAAATATTGATTATAACATATGAAACTAAACAATTCTTCAAGTTTGCCACTTGATTTCACCCTAAACCTCATTTGTACCTTGACAATTACAATCCGTGTTCAAATCTTTTATGAATCTTGAAAACACCTCGACCGAGAAATTGAACCAGCCGCACTTCATCTACGGAAGAAAAGATTTATGCACCTGAAAAACTCTCGAACTCAAATTCATAGTTTAGCACGTGCCGCGTCGAATTCTTTATCATTTATTAGCAAAAACAACCTTATGACTCCTTTTCAAAGTAGCCAATTTTGTCACAGCTCCAGCAAGTTAACCTCGACTTCTCATCAAGACTAGTCTTATTATAACCTCGACATATATACGATATCCTTTTGCCGTCGTTACCGAAAAACCTTTTATATTTTACGACATCATCAGCAGATGTACCAGCAGCTCGTTGTCTCCTTGGCAGCAGTTAGTAATTTGAAAATCTTGCAGAACTTTCCCAGTTATACCTATAACGTTTATCCCTAAGAATTTCATACTCCGAAAGTGAAGTTTCTGAAAAACACCCTGAACTGCGAAGTAGTTCTTGAAATGCTAATGAAGAAGCAAAAACTGTAAACGACTTTAACAGTAAAAAATTTGATGATAAAGTACAGTGTGTTGGTAAAGCTCAGAAAAAGAGAAGGTTTGGTACTGAAAATCGGATTGAACACACCATGAAGGAGACCAAGGATAAATACAAGGACTAAACCCTATATTCAAAGAATCCAGGTAATTCTAGATCCGATGAAATCTTTAGAGAATATTCTGCTCCAAAGTCATGTTAAAAGCGTGCAGAAAAATTTTCTTTATCAACCTTCGAACTTAGAAATTCCAAAATATCATCATAAATATCTTCTATATTTCAGAGGATATTTTCATAAATATTCTTGTCCAAAATTATCTACCTCTTTGTATTTCAGTATACCATTATATTGAAAACTTCTGTAAAATCTAAGTATAAATTATGAATGAATTGTAGAGAAGTGTTGGGAATTGAAGCATGAGTTAGTATAATATAATGCGCTTGGCCAACGTAATTATATTACAGTAATTCATGCTAAATTTCTAATGAAACGTGATGATTCACAGTACCATCATCATGTGCCATGTTACACGACTCTTTCATTCTACTTAATTTCTAAGCATATCACGGAGATATTTCCATGATATTTCTGTTCCCTCGTAATTCCAACAAATTGTTAATAAATCGTGCTATTTTATTTTCTTTCTGATTAGAAGATTTCTTTAAATTCCTTGAATTCCGGAAATCCACCATGACTATGTCAAAAGTTAAAACGAAAATTTTCACTCTTTTGTGATAGCTTCACTCGTACGCCTCACATAATCAAATCGTTTTATCTATAATACTCAATGATGATAAAACTCTATTTATCCACCCATATTGTCATGAAAACATACTTATTGTCAACCATGACGATCTCTACCAAATTTCGAGGACGAAATTTATTTAACGGGTGGGTACTGTCACGACCCGGAAAATTTCGACTAATTTTAAACCAAACTCTCGATACGATAGTGTAATTTCAACATGATAAGCAAAGTCTGTTAGGTTGAGTCTCAAAATTTTTGAACTGTTTTTATGAATTCAATTAACCGTTAACATTTATTTGTAATAGATATGTATATATATATATATATATATATATATATATATATATATATATATATATATATATATATATATATATATATATATATATATATATATATATATATATATATATATATATATATATATATTGTCCCCGATCTTTGTAAAAATTACAAGCTTACTCAATTTGCAATATGATAGGTAAAATACTAAATATACGAAGTAATTTAGTAACTCGTAATATTAAACATTTTCCACAATTTTAACAACCTAACTTAAATTAATAATAACTATTAAACAACTTTCAAAGACAATTTAGAACAGTTGCTAAACTGAGTTGGTATAGAGCATAACTATGATTAATGATAAAGTTAGAAGAAAACATTAGATGCAGCTAACAATAACCAACTTTACATGTTGAAATGTATGTCTTAGAGTGAGAAATGTTTATGTAAATATTCTATAATCAAAAACTCTATGCAATTGACAGTCCACTAAAATGTGGTTCATTTAAATGTGAAATGATATTTAGTTCCTCTTACTAGCCACCTTTTATTTTATTCATACTAAATATCATATCAAATATCATATTCCACAATTGTCATGTATAAAAAAGAGGGACACAAGAATTTTGTCAATAATACTGATGAATATGATAATTTCACTTTTCTTTTTCTATAAACGAGTACAATACATTAATATCCATTCCCTTAAACAACTATCCCCATCACCTTTAACATCATGATCAACTTTTATATTTTTGTTTTCATATTATTACAACTTGAATCCAATTAAGACACAAACAAATTCTCTTAGGCCTATTGAAAATGTATTTAGGAACTATTTGTTAATTTCTAACATTTTTATATTTTACCCATAAAGGGGAGGGACAGTTGATGTAATTTTTATTTAATAGTTAATGACCAAATTTTATACCATAAATACCTAAATAAATAAAGATTCTTAATTTAAAATTTTGGAATTTTTCTGAGAACTTTTATACGCCACTAATTACCATCAACGGAGTACGAAACTCAGTCATCAAACTGGTGCCGGCACAAAATAACAACTTCCCTATCAATCACTGTACAAGATTAAAATATGATTGGTCACTGTTTATGTTTTCTTTTGTTATCACACTTTCTAATTCTATTATATATATATATACATGCCATGCGAGACATAAACCAAACCCACCTGTAAATTAATTAACTAACTTTGATTAGTTAAACTTCTGCTTTCTATTTCAAAACACCAAAACTCACCACTGATAGTTGATCAAGAACCATCACCTCGTTGTTTGCTTCCTGTTAGAACACCCATCACCACCTCGGTTCCCTTTTTATACCATCCTCAACAAACCACCATTCGGATACCACAAACCGCTACCACTTCAACTATATTAACCACTCACCCTACACTTTTAACCACCACTTCACCATCTTCAACCTTGAAACCACCTTATATCTCTATCCACCTCTTTCTCTCCCTCACTACCTTTCTTCTTCGTGAATGACAACACCACATTTAACCTTACAAAAACCATCACCACCGCTACTGTTTTGGAGTCGTTTGCTACTACTGTTTTTCTTTTCTTTTTCCTTCCGGACACCACGAACAAAACCCATTTTAGGTGATGATGAATAGTTTATAATAACAAATTGATAATGATGTTTCAACGTGATCAAGATTATGTTTATGAAATAATTTGATAATGGATATCCACATCATATAGTTTCCACGCATATGGTTTGTGTCACAAGGCCATTTGCAAGTTAACATGGAGAATAATTAATTAGATGGTGGGCCGTGGTGATTTAAAACACAAATAAAGGAGTCGAGTTAGTTATATTTCTGTGGGCCGAGACTTTTAAGTAGAAATAAGGCTTGATCTATACTTTGACTCATGTGTTAGAAGTAAGTCTCGTTAGAAGTAAGTTTGTTATTTTTTTTTATATTGGTGGTACTCTCTTGGAGACAAAAGTAGGGCGACAAAAGGTGAACCCTTTTTGGGTTTTTAATTTCACGAACAACTCACAAAAGAAAGATATACATTTAATTAATACTGAGATTAAAAATGAGGACACAAGGAGATGATTTGGAATTGTTAGTGAGCTTCTTGACGTCAGATCATCAAGGAAAGATGTAACAACGAAGATGGTGATTATTGAAAACGAGTTATATAGTATTATTTCTTGTTTTAAATCAAAAAAGCATGTTAGCTTTGATGGTTAGGTGTGTTGTGTGTGAGCGAGAGGTTAGGGGTTCGAGTCTCGCATGGAGATTTTTTTTTTGGAAAAGGCTTCAAGAGTGGGTATACACTCTTAACTTCATTCCTATTATCATTATTATTATTTAACTAATACAAATATTACAAACCATGATCATTATTATAAATATTATTATTATTATTATTATTATTATTATTATTATCATTATTATTAATACTAAAAGTATCATTATTTTTTTAAAAATTATCATTTTTATTAAAATTAAAACTAACATCATTATCAAAATTATCTTATTTTATCATAAATATTATCATAATATATATATAAATGATATAGGTTCGTGAATCTGAGGCCAACCCTATACTTGTTCAATGTTGTTCTATGTATTTTTACTACAAAATACATTAGGTGAGTTTCATTTGCTTCCTTTTTAATTGCTTTTGTAATATATATTTTTGGGACTGAGAATACATGCGCTGCTTTTACAAATGTTTTACGAAATAGACACAAGTACTTAAAATACATTCTACGTTGAGTTGTACCATGGCATATTTCTTTATACTTGGTAGCTAATATTTATGTGAGGAGCGTAAACGAGAATCCTGTTGATAGATCTATCGGGCCTGACAACCCCAACCGGGCTGGACGACCAGTTTTAAACGGTTGCACAGTACTTCGTTTCGTTACTACACTTGGTACAGTGTAGGGTTTATTTAAGAATATGCTGCTGTGATTTAAATGTTAAGTATGGTTACCAAGTGCTCAACGACTTTTTCATACACTTGCGAGTGTATTATGTTTATAAATATGAAATCTTGTGGTCTATTAAAAAGATGGAAATGATTGTTTACGATAAACCTACGAACTCACCAACCTTTTGGTTGACACTTTAAAGCATGTTTATTCTCAGGTACGAATTAAGTCTTCCGCTATGCATTTACTCATTTTAAGGACATTACTTGGAGTCGATCATCGCAATGGGACCAGATGTTGATGAATTTGTCCAGGAGGATAAGGACGGGTTGTTACATGTGGTATCAGAGCGTTGGTCCTAGCGAACCAGGTCTTGCATTAGTGTGTCTAACTGATAGTTGTTGGGATGCATTAGCAAGTCTGGACTTCGACCTTAGCTGCATATTATAAGTATTGTTTATCATTCCTAGTGGAAAATTCCCTGCTTATTATTCCTAAGTCTAGACACAACTTCCTGCACTTATTTGATAAATAGTGTATAGATAAATTCATATCTTAGCGTATCTGTTACTGTAAACTTTATCTGACACTTTTCCTTAATTCTCTCCGTAATCTACGAGATCTTCTGTACTATACATAGATATTCTAAGTATTTAAAATATCATCCTATTTTTTTTCGAAATTCATTTCATACCAAAAAATCCTTATATAACCGAGCAAAATGGAACTCACCACTAGTTTAAGCCTCTCGAATTCCGATATGGAGTCCCACTCCAGCTTCGAAAGCAGCGTCACCTGGATGAATCAACCAATCATCCATCCCCAATTCATCTGATGGGTTCGTAGTCGACTTAACCAATGGAGACAAGAAGAACGCGATCCTTTTCACCCACCAACCTGCACCCTCGGCGAAGAACCCGAAACACTTACCGGCGAACCTGTTCAAAACACCATTTTCACCTTCAGTTCCCGAATATCTCGTCATGATTATATTCTATCTATAATTCTAAACCTTATTCATTCGCTCGTTCCAACCGACAATCATTCTGGAATAATAGAAGAAGTCAACAAACTTTGCGCTCGAGTTGTAGCTTTGGAGGATATGGTGCAAAACTTACCAGCTTCAGCAACATCATCGGCACCAACAGTAACACCAACATCAACACCAGTACCACCAACAACCTAAGTTTCAACATCACATGCCTCAACATCTCATTCTGTACCTCGAGCCTAATAATCATTCTACGAAACGTTCTATCTACTTTATCTTTGTTCTACATATCGTTCTACATCGACTATCTTCGTTCTACATGACGATTATGTAATCTCTAATGTTTTAGAGATTATGTATTCTAGTTCTAACGATAAATCAAAAGAGTTTAATATCTGATTGACTCATTAAATCCATGATTACATCTAAAGAAAATATATATGCAAGTATATTTTCATAAAGATTGTAATTAAAAAGATTTTTTTTTGTACAAACTGTTAATGATGACAATATTTTAACGGGTAGGTAATACCCGAGAAATATTTAGATTTCACATTAATAAGTTACACTGTACACTCTTCAGTTCTTATTCAGCATTCATTAACAATACTGCTCAAGTCCGCACATATACGTATCCGTTCACCAAAGAACAACTATTTTCATTCAAATCCAATTTCATATTTGGATTTTGACCTATCAGAATCCAACAAGTGGCATAATGAAGAAAACATTGGATATAATAAAATTTGTTAGAAACAAACGAATTAACTAATTGAAATATTGTTAAGATTTCACGCTAACTGTTCCTAGCTAACTATTCCCAGCTAACTGATTAACATTTAATTTATCGCAATTTACATTCTCGCAATTTTATTTATTGTTATTTAATTTCTGCACTTTACATACCGTCGGGACACATGTACAACAATACGTCGGATTAATTCTGAGACAACACGTTGTATAATGGGTCATGATATATATTTATTTTATGCACTATAAATAACGGGACACGTATGCAAGGTTTCGATCTATCATATCGACCCATCTATATATATATTTCGGAACAACCGCAGACACTCTATATGTGAATGTGGGAGTTGGCTATACAGGGTTGGAGTTGATTCCAAAATATATATATGGTTTGAGTTGTGATCAATACTGAGACCGGTACACGGGTCACGATACGTATTAATTAATTCGTTATATTATATATTTAATTTATATATGAATTTATTGGACCATTGGAGAATCGGACTATTGGACTGCTAACTTTGGACAATTAAAATGAATTAAAATATTGATTATAACATATGAAACTAAACAATTCTTCAAGTTTGCCACTTGATTTCATCCTAAACCTCATTTGTACCTTGACAATTACAATCCGTGTTCAAATCTTTTATGAATCTTGAAAACACCTCGACCGAGAAATTGAACCAGCCGCACTTCATCTACGGAAGAAAAGATTTATGCACCTGAAAAACTCTCGAACTCAAATTCATAGTTTAGCACGTGCCGCGTCGAATTCTTTATCATTTATTAGCAAAAACAACCTTATGACTCCTTTTCAAAGTAGCCAATTTTGTCACAGATCCAGCAAGTTAACCTCGACTTCTCATCAAGACTAGTCTTATTATAACCTCGACATATATACGATGTCCTTTTGCCGTCGTTACCGGAAAACCTTTTATATTTAACGACATCATCAGCAGATGTACCAGCAGCTCGTTGTCTCCTTGGCAGCAGTTAGTAATTTGAAAATCTCGCAGAACTTTCCCAGTTATACCTATAACGTTTATCCCTAAGAATTTCATACTCCGAAAGTGAAGTTTCTGAAAAACACCCTGAACTGCGAAGTAGTTCTTGAAATGCTAATGAAGAAGCAAAAACTGTAAACGACTTTAACAGTAAAAAATTTGATGATAAAGTACAGTGTGTTGGTAAAGCTCAGAAAAAGAGAAGGTTTGGTACTGAAAATCGGATTGAACACACCATGAAGGAGACCAAGGATAAATACAAGGACTAAACCCTATATTCAAAGAATCCAGGTAATTCTAGATTCGATGAAATCTTTAGAGAATATTCTGCTCCAAAGTCATGTTAAAAGCGTGCAGAAAAATTTTCTTTATCAACCTTCGAACTTAGAAATTCCAAAATATCATCATAAATATCTTCGATATTTCAGAGGATATTTTCATAAATATTATTGTCCAAAATTATCTACCTCTTTGTATTTCAGTATACCATTATATTGAAAACTTCTGTAAAATCTAAGTATAAATTATGAATGAATTGTAGAGAAGTGTTGGGAATTGAAGCATGAGTTAGTATAATATAATGCGCTTGGCCAACGTAATTATATTACAGTAATTCATGCTAAATTTCTAATGAAACGTGATGATTCACAGTACCATCATCATGTGCCATGTTACACGACTCTTTCATTCTACTTAATTTCTAAGCATATCACGGAGATATTTCCATGATATTTCTGTTCCCTCGTAATTCCAACAAATTGTTAATAAATCGTGCTATTTCATTTTCTTTCTGATTAGAAGATTTCTTTAAATTCCTTGAATTCCGGAAATCCACCATGACTATGTCAAAAGTTAAAACGAAAATTTTCACTCTTTTGTGATAGCTTCACTCGTACGCCTCACATAATCAAATCGTTTTATCTATAATACTCAATGATGATAAAACTCTATTTATCCACCCATATTGTCATGAAAACATACTTATTGTCAACCATGACGATCTCTACCAAATTTCGAGGACGAAATTTATTTAACGGGTGGGTACTGTCACGACCCGGAAAATTTCGACTAATTTTAAACCAAACTCTCGATACGATAGTGTAATTTCAACATGATAAGCAAAGTCTGTTAGGTTGAGTCTCAAAATTTTTGAACTGTTTTTATGAATTCAATTAACCGTTAACATTTATTTGTAATAGATATGTATATATATATATATATATATATATATATATATATATATATATATATATATATATATATATATATATATATATATATATATATATATATATATATATTGTCCCCGATCTTTGTAAAAATTACAAGCTTACTCAATTTGCAATATGATAGGTAAAATACTAAATATACGAAGTAATTTAGTAACTCGTAATATTAAACATTTTCCACAATTTTAACAACCTAACTTAAATTAATAATAACTATTAAACAACTTTCAAAGACAATTTAGAACAGTTGCTAAACTGAGTTGGTATAGAGCATAACTATGATTAATGACAAAGTTAGAAGAAAACATTAGATGCAGCTAACAGTAACCAACTTTACATGTTGAAATGTATGTCTTAGAGTGAGAAATGTTTATGTAAATATTCTATAATCAAAAACTCTATGCAATTGACAGTCCACTAAAATGTGGTTCATTTAAATGTGAAATGATATTTAGTTCCTCTTACTAGCCACCTTTTATTTTATTCATACTAAATATCATATCAAATATCATATTCCACAATTGTCATGTATAAAAAAGAGGGACACAAGAATTTTGTCAATAATACTGACGAATATGATAATTTCACTTTTCTTTTTCTATAAACGAGTACAATACATTAATATCCATTCCCTTAAACAACTATCCCCATCACCTTTAACATCATGATCAACTTTTATATTTTTGTTTTCATATTATTACAACTGGAATCCAATTAAGACACAAACAAATTCTCTTAGGCCTATTGAAAATGTATTTAGGAACTATTTGTTAATTTCTAACATTTTTATATTTTACCCATAAAGGGGAGGGACAGTTGATGTAATTTTTATTTAATAGTTAATGACCAAATTTTATACCATAAAGACCTAAATAAATAAAGATTCTTAATTTAAAATTTTGGAATTTTTCTGAGAACTTTTATACGCCACTAATTACCATCAACGGAGTACGAAACTCAGTCATCAAACTGGTGTCGGCACAAAATAACAACTTCCCTATCAATCACTGTACAAGATTAAAATATGATTGGTCACTGTTTATGTTTTCTTTTGTTATCACACTTTCTAATTCTATTATATATATATATACATGCCATGCGAGACATAAACCAAACCCACCTGTAAATTAATTAACTAACTTTGATTAGTTAAACTTCTGCTTTCTATTTCAAAACACCAAAACTCACCACTGATAGTTGATCAAGAACCATCACCTCGTTGTTTGCTTCCTGTTAGAACACCCATCACCACCTCGGTTCCCTTTTTATACCATCCTCAACAAACCACCATTCGGATACCACAAACCGCTACCACTTCAACTATATTAACCACTCACCCTACACTTTTAACCACCACTTCACCATCTTCAACCTTGAAACCACCTTATATCTCTATCCACCTCTTTCTCTCCCTCACTACCTTTCTTCTTCGTGAATGACAACACCACATTTAACCTTACAAAAACCATCACCACCGCTACTGTTTTGGAGTCGTTTGCTACTACTGTTTTTCTTTTCTTTTTCCTTCCGGACACCACGAACAAAACCCATTTTAGGTGATGATGAATAGTTTATAATAACAAATTGATAATGATGTTTCAACGTGATTAAGATTATGTTTATGAAATAATTTGATAATGGATATCCACATCATATAGTTTCCACGCATATGGTTTGTGTCACAAGGCCATTTGCAAGTTAACATGGAGAATAATTAATTAGATGGTGGGCCGTGGTGATTTAAAACACAAATAAAGGAGTCAAGTTAGTTATATTTCTGTGGGCCGAGACTTTTAAGTAGAAATAAGGCTTGATCTATACTTTGACTCATGTGTTAGAAGTAAGTCTCGTTAGAAGTAAGTTTGTTATTTTTTTTTATATTGGTGGTACTCTCTTGGAGACAAAAGTAGGGCGACAAAAGGTGAACCCTTTTTGGGTTTTTAATTTCACGAACAACTCACAAAAGAAAGATATACATTTAATTAATACTGAGATTAAAAATGAGGACACAAGGAGATGATTTGGAATTGTTAGTGAGCTTCTTGACGTCAGATCATCAAGGAAAGATGTAACAACGAAGATGGTGATTATTGAAAACGAGTTATATAGTATTATTTCTTGTTTTAAATCAGAAAAGCATGTTAGCTTTGATGGTTAGGTGTGTTGTGTGTGAGCGAGAGGTTAGGGGTTCGAGTCTCGCATGGAGTATTTTTTTTTGGAAAAGGCTTCAAGAGGGGGTATACACTCTTAACCTCATTCCTATTGTCATTATTATTATTTAACTAATACAAATATTACAAACCATGATCATTATTATAAATATTATTATTATTATTATTATTATTATTATTATTATTATTATTATTATTATTATTATTATTATTATTATTATCATTATTATTAATACTAAAAGTATCATTATTTTTTTAAAAATTATCATTTTTATTAAAATTAAAACTAACATCATTATCAAAATTATCTTATTTTATCATAAATATTATCATAATATATATATAAATGATATAGGTTCGTGAATCTGAGGCCAACCCTATACTTGTTCAATGTTGTTCTATGTTTTTTTACTACAAAATACATTAGGTGAGTTTCATTTGCTTCCTTTTTAATTGCTTTTGCAATATATATTTTTGGGACTGAGAATACATGCGCTGCTTTTACAAATGTTTTACGAAATAGACACAAGTACTTAAAATACATTCTACGTTGAGTTGTACCATGGCATATTTCTTTATACTTGGTAGCTAATATTTATGTGAGGAGCGTAAACGCGAATCCTGTTGATAGATCTATCGGGCCTGACAACCCCAACCGGGCTGGACGACCAGTTTTAAACGGTTGCACAGTACTTCGTTTCGTTACTACACTTGGTACAGTGTAGGGTTTATTTAAGAATATGCTGCTGTGATTTAAATGTTAAGTATGGTTACCAAGTGCTCAACGACTTTTTCATACACTTGCGAGTGTATTATGTTTATAAATATGAAATCTTGTGGTCTATTAAAAAGATGGAAATGATTGTTTACGATAAACCTACGAACTCACCAACCTTTTGGTTGACACTTTAAAGCATGTTTATTCTCAGGTACGAATTAAGTCTTCCGCTGTGCATTTACTCATTTTAAGGACATTACTTGGAGTCGATCATCGCAATGGGACCAGATGTTGATGACTTTGTCCAGGAGGATAAGGATGGGTTGTTACAATTAGCCACGTACAACGTATGAACATTCGAAGGATGTTCAGTTTCTGCAAGATGACCCGTATCCCGTACACTTTCGTGACCGTCACTTATCTCTTCCATTCTCCACCACTACTCGACGATCTAACGACACTTCTGGACTTAGGTCCCTGACACTCTTAGGCATTGGAGAAGTCGGGAGGACATCTCCTTTCACAAGGTCAGAGTGCCTTCCACTGATGCTCAGCCATACCCAAGGACTTGGGAGTCGCCTCGAAACATATCGTATTACTACTTGCTACACGTACAACTCGACACGAGACGCATATTGAATTTCTAGAAAGGAACCTAACGACATTACCGGAACCCGAATATTTTAAAGAAATTTCGGGACATTTAGGCATTGATGCATGATCTGCGGGACATACGCACCCACACCGAGGAACCGTGAGATTAACTATGTAGATTATGTTTTGAGATAGCATAGATAAAGCAACGTTATATGAAACTGAGTAGAACTTGAAGTGATCACGTTACATTGACCATATGGAGTGATATTGGAATGAACGTGCGATTTAGTACAATATAATGACGCCAGGCCAGCGTGATTATATTGAAGTAAATCATACAGAAGTCCCAACGTTACTACATGAGGAATATGAAGTGATTCAAAGGAAATTTTGGTAGGAACTGCTTGAGTATACGCATTATGATCCGTTAGAGGTAGGGAAAGAATAACCACGTAGCCTAGATACTGTAACCCAAAAATTTGTTATAGATATAGACACCCTGAATACTTAAGGAAAAAGTTTGTAAACAGGAAAAACTTTGGACTTACTTGCGGTAGAGCAATCGTTACCTCAGTTATGGAGACTCGCATGGATCCTAATTTTAGTTAGGGTACATTTCTTCACAACGTTTATTGTCTCGAAGTTGTTTAATACTAGAGTGATAGAAACCTTACATCTAAGAACCTTAGTGTTATGACTAGTAAGCCATTAACAACCATGAGGGTTAAGTATTCTCTAAGACAAGTTAATGGTAATCTGACAGAGATAGAGGAATAATTTAAGGTAGTACCTTAAAATTAACAGGTGGGTCATTGGAAATGACCTCATGTCAACAAAACTTGAAAAGTTTTAAAGTAGTAGTTGGAAGTTTTAAAGGATTAGTCATCTACGCACAATCAGATGTTATTTGAGAAGGCTGATAGAATTTTTCGCGGTAGTATAATAAGATTTAGTTGGAACAAATTGGCTTTCAAGGATGAAAGCGTAAGTTATTTATATTAAGAATATTATTCGTATACCTCGCGAGAATGGTGAGCCAGAAGCCATCTGGGTTACTTCAATAACCCGAGATCCTACAATGTAAATAGGAAGGGATGACAATGGATTTCATCCCGAAGCTGCCAAAAACAATAGGCAGTTATGACACTACCTGGGTTATTGGTGATCGTCTCACCAAATCTGCTCACTTTCTAACTACGAAAGAAACCGATACTATGGACAACGATACATAAAGGAAATTGTATTCCGTCACTTCGGTAATTCAAATTCTATCTTAAGGACTACCCAAGAATCTTATTTAATGCTCATTCTTACGCGACTTTGAATCCTAACTTATCCCGAAAGAATTCTTATTCGATGGTAATCACACCAACATCCTTCTTACCTCGATATTAGTCATATCAGTTCGAGATTTCCAAAATCAATGGGTAGTTAATTCCCATCCTCATACTCTCCCTTTCGTATCTCACTTATAAGCAACAACTTTACACTTAAACATTTTTGGTCAAAGGACTTATGCACTACTAATATTCATCAACCACATTTAGATCCAACAGTTTTCATTACCTCGTAACATTTTTGCTCAAATGTCACCCGAAATTTTCAAAAAAATCTTTTACTCGATCTTTTTCCAACTTGTAACCTCCGAAATATGAAAATTTAGTTTGCTAAAAAATTTTACTTACACTATTTTACTGTGCGATCCTCTCAAAGTTTTATGAAAGTAAATTTATTTTATTTGCCGTTCGTGCGAATTTTTGAAATCATATACGTTATATACAATAAAGTAAATAATTACTTATTTTGACAGATACATATGAAATTTTACTTTTACAAATCAAATCTTTTGTTCAAAAGATATTTTACCTTGAATGGTACAAGTTGTACATAACCCTAGATTACAAAGAACTTCGTTTCTTTTCTTACATTGTCACCTAAAACGATTTCTATAAAACTTTCGTTGCTTATTATACAAAATTTTTCGTTGCTTATTCGTATCCAAGTCATCATGAAGAGTTTACAACCGTCGAAATTGAGTGATTTATGTGTGTGTAAGTGATGAATGCACTTACTACCACGCTATGCAGAGCCTTAGGGCATCCACTAACACTTAAACCATTCAAAGCTATTGCGTTACCCCAAGGATCTTATTTGCCACGCGTGTTGGAACGATGCTCTTTCTTACATAACTCGAAATCCTGACTTATTTCAAGAGATTCCCATCTAGCGATATTAACACCGTCAGTATTCCGACTTTAATATTAGTCATAACCTGTTTGGCTTTCTGCAAAGTCAAGAAACGATTAACTTCTCATCCTCATGCTTTACCCTTCGTACCTCACTTTTTAACAGCTTTACACGTGAACATTTTTGCCCAAAGACTTATGTTATCAAAACTACATTTAATTCATTAGTTTTCATTATCTAGTAACATGTCAACCGATGATTCAAAGATTTTCCACTCAATCTTTTTCAACTCGTAACCTTTGAAATGCGAAAACTATGTTTATCAAAAAATTTCACACGTTGATTTTTACACGTTGTTTATTTGTGCGGTCCTCACGAGATTTATGGACAAATGAAAGTACTAAAAACTTTTCTGTCACTTATGCGATTTATAAAAGCATATATGTATAAATTTACCCTTACTTATTTTGGTTAGTACATTCCAAGTTATACCTCCAAATTATTTAAAAATCGCTCCTTTATTAAGTTGAAGTCAAATGGTTTTGAGCAAATGATACACGTTGTACATACTTCTAAATTTACCAAGAACTTCGTTCCATTTATGTTGTCGCATCAAACGTTTAAAGGCTTTTCAAAACTTCCTCGGTTGATTTTATTAAAGGTTTTCGTATTAAACTACACCATGTATGGATCACACTTCTTCTCGCCCCCGTTAGGGATAAAAGCTTACTATTAAGATCTTTATTAAAAACTCTTAAGCCACTTTGAATGGCAGATTTATAAATTTATTAGTAAGTCTTTGTGCTCATAAAATGTTCCTCTTAAGGTTAGACTTGGCAAAAACGCGGGCCGATAAATCAGTTCTCTAGGACCCACCCAGTGGTCACCCTATCGTAGGAAAGGCATTAGGCGGGTTTCTACTCTCAATGTTTCACGGCTAGTCGCAACACCCTCGTAAACATTATCTCTATGAAACAGTAGGTTGAGGTACAAGAAATCATTTTTGGAGATTCTTTTCACTTGGAGTAAACCGTTCTTTAGGACCAAGGGTTCAAGTATCTTCTCATCAGCGCATCCCCTTAGGTATAAGGATAAATTCAGGACGAACCGCTCGAAGAGTTCACTCTCGTTCAAAGATTACACCTTTCGTTCGATTTTCTTTCAAAAACATAGTATAAATTACTTTAAGAACCTATGAATCTTGTTATCCTCTTGGAAGGGACTGCTTAAAACATCTACGACACTGATATGGTTACTCTACGTATTCCTTCCTTTGTTGGTTGCAACTATATGTTGTTCTAGTTAATGTTAACCCTAACTTCAACATGTAACTGAAAGGATAAAGTTACGTTATGGAACTGTGTTTTCATTTCATCTAAGGATAAGTTCACCTGCAGTATGGTAAACTGGGTGATATCCTTCATTGTTCATTCAGACCGCCCTGGAGACACTATAAATAATTATGGCTTGCATTGTATATAAGTCCGATTAGTCACTTCCAGCTAACATTTCAATTCATTTAGTCAAATGAAACGTTCTTAAATATCGGGTTCATTATGCCTATGGTCTCCTTCCGAAATCAAGGGGTTAGTAAAATCCGTGGCTAACACTATCCAGACATCAAATCACATGGTTGTGATCACCATGTTTTCCGTTCTACCTATCAGCCTTGTATTGCGATATAAGCGCTCAATGTTTTAGATGAGTTTAGTAACATTCATGATGCATTTTACGCATCCAGCTTACTGAAGATGCCTGTAAGGCTAAAAACATCATCTTTCCCTCTGTGGATACATATATTCGAATGACATACTCATGTTAACCAGAGACAAAATCAATTTATTGATTTCTTAGGACAAGAGACTTAATTAATGGCATATACCTATCCTTACTTTTATACGCCCAAGTACCCTTCGAGGCAAATAACTCACTTCTGAGCCCACGAGTCTCACGGAACTTTGATACGCTACTTCTTATTTAAATACTGTACCATTTTTGGTCACTCCTCAAATTTCGGGACGAAATTTCCATTAACAGGTGGGTAATGTAACGACCCGACTTTTTCGACTTGCTTTTGTGCCTTGTATTTTTGCGAAACTGCGTATTTGTGCGTACTGCATTACTTTATTACTATGGAACCTTGGCACACGTGTTTTATATTTATATATACTTTAAAACGTGCCTTGGTATGATTAGAATGCTTAACTTGTCCATTGGATGCTTTATAACCGTTAGCGTTACTTGCCGTTACGATTAAAACGCGGACTGCGCGTACGTTTGACTTTTGTCGGAACCGGAACTTTTGGACAGCGAAATATTAATTATTATTTTATAATAATAATTACTTGGGCCTTTGGATGCTTAATTTTATTTATTTAATTGCTAAAGCCCAATAGTTAGCCTTTTTGGACTTTTTACCTTGTTGGGCTCAAGCCCACCCTACTCTAGCTAGTGACCCAATTAATTAGCCCAAATATAATTACTAGTGGCCCATAATAATAAATAAATAATAAATTAATTAATTAATGAGTCATACTAGCATAATGGATAAGGATTATCAACTTTGTTACATAAGATTCTAGCAAAAGGACATACTTTAGACACCATTAGTCAAAAAGCAAGATTTTTTCTCCCCCTCCCCCTTAAAACCGTCCACCCCATCACCACCACCACCCTTTCCATGTCATCAATCCATGTGCTCACTCTTTGCCTATAAATACTAGCCTTAAGTCCCTCATTACAACACTTGATCATTTTAGCATTTCACACACTTCTCCTTTCTTTCTTTCTTCTACTTGTAAGTTTTCTTTTCCCTTTCCTTTTCCTTTCAAAATCGTGGTCATCATCATCATTTATGGAGATCAAGTTTCCTTTTAGCTTTGATCTTACTTATATCTTGTTGATTCAAGCATGAATCTTTCAAGAACATGGAGGATTCAAGCTTTCTAGCTTGAATCTTCATATCTTTTGTAGATCTACTTCTTTTATGCTTTAATCTTTCTATTTTATGATAAGTATTCAAACTTTTGTTTGTAATCTTCATGCATCTTCAAGATCCAAGCTTTATGCTTCAAGATCTTCAAGAACAATCAAGATGCAAGCTTTCTAGCTTGAATCTTCATATATTGTTGTTAGATTCAAGTTCTTTTTACTTTGATCTTGTTATTTTGTTAAAAAGATTCAAACTTTTGTTTGTAATCTTCATGTATCTTCAAGATCCAAGCTTTATGCTTCAAGATCTTCAAGAACACTTAAAGGTTCAAGCTTTCTAGCTTTGTAACCTTGTGACTTGTGTGAAATGGATCCAAGCTCTCTAGCTTAGGGTTCCATCACCTCTTTTGACTTAGATTGTGTTCATACTTATTAAATTGATGTAAAGTTTGTAACTTTAGTTGTTATTGTGACTTGTATTAGTGTTAAGACTAATGATATGATGTAACCTTGGTTCATCATCCATCTAAGACTCATGAATGAGTTGTATTCTTACTTGGTCTTAACATATTGTGTATTGATGGTGAATCTTGGTCAAAAGTGATGCTAAACCATCAACGAGTTGTACACTTGAAGCTACAAGCATCAAGGATGAGAACCGTGATGAGCATCGAGCACCAAGAACCCCACCGGAGTACTTGTCCACTGATTTTTGTATCTGATCAGACCACCTGGGCTACTGGAAAGCTGATTTTTAGTTAGTTCGGTTCGAGTAGATGATTTTCCGTTTAGGCCTCGTCTTAATACGAGTTACGGTTTAGGAGTTATGGCCCTCCAAGAGTCACTACACCCTATTAACGTTGTGCTGAAATTTCTGACCTACTCGCACTTAAACCGTCGCCACGGTCAAACAAAGACGAGTTAGGTTCTGAAAATTGGTCAACTGTTAGGGGACTCATATACGGAGCCATAGCCACTGACCATGCGTCTTTTCAATTTATGTAGGGGTCGTAGCAGCTGACCGAAGTCAGCCCATTGTTTTGATCTCTATTTTTGTCAAACTTACTTAGCTTTTATGATGATGAATGATGATGATGATGACACTTAAACTTATTTTATGCACTATTAGAACTTATTAAGACAACCTACTGACCTAGTAACCTTTGATTTAGGTTGACGACCTTTCGGACCGACTTACTACTTGCGTACTTTCATTACCGACTTTACCGCTTTTATCACTGTGAGTTATAGCATCCCTTTTTACTTTAATTATTTTGGGACTGAGAATACATGCGCTTTTTACGTTTTACATACTAGGCACGAGTACTTAAACTTTATATGTGTGTGGGTTATACAACGGCATAAACATTCCCTTTAGCACGGTAACGTTTAGTCATTGGTTTTTGAACCGGTGAACGCGAATCTTAGATATGGATCCATAGGGTTTGACATCCCCACTCGGGCTAGTCGCGCTAGCATTTAACGGGTGTTTAATACTTCGTAAGTCATACGCACTTGCCAAGTGCACTTTCAGGGGGTTATAAACGTTAAGTCTAGTTACCGGGTGCCCACGGTTATACATATACTTATTCATACTGATTTGAACATACTGTTTTGATACGCTGTTTGCAGCACTGAAATCTCGTGGCCTACGTTACATTACTGATACAAACAAACTATAGCTCACCAACATTCGTGTTGACTTTTTAAGCATGTAATTCTCAGGTGCTTAGACGATGTTGCTTCCGCTGTTAGCCTTGCTATTCTAGTCTCGGTGTATAGACTTGCTGTTACAGACTTGCTGTGTTAGACTTCCGCTGCATTACTTAGAGATGTCTCAAGCATAGAACTTTTACTTTGCATTCGCAACTTATGTTATTTTCAGAACAATAGCTTTGTAATGACCTTAGTATCATGTACTCATGTTAATGTTTCCTATTCGTCTTTTGTAAAAACCTTATCTTTTATGAATGCATATCGGTTTTCAAACAGCATATAGTGTTTGACCTTGTAATGATCCCGTTGTTGATGTACCGTACACGATGATTTTGTACGGGGCGTCACAATAGGAATTTGGAAATATCCTGAGAAACCGTCAAGAAAACAATAAAAATTCTTTCCTGCCAACCTTTCCAACATTTGATCAATGTAAGGAAGGGGAAAATGGTCTTTTCGGGTAGCATCATTTAATTTTCTGTAATCAATACATACCCTCCAACCCGTGACAGTCCTAGTGGAAATTAATTGATCGTTTTCGTTGGTGATAACGATCATGCTACCCTTTTTGGGTACACATTGGAACGGACTCACCCAAGGACTATCCGAAATTGGGTAAATAAGACCTGCATCAAGGAGTTTGACAATCTCCTTTTTAACGACTTCTTGCATATTAGGGTTCAGTCACCTTTGTCTTTGTACACATGGCTTATAGTTATCTTCCATTAAAATCTTATGCGTACAATAAGAAGGACTTATACCCTTGATGTCATGAATTTTCCACGCTAGAGCCATTTTATGGGCTTTTAACATGGAAACAAGTTTAGACTTCTCACTTACAGAGAGTTCGGATGAAATGATAACCGGGAGAGTAGAATCCTCTTGAAGGTAAGCATATTCTAAGTGACTTGGAAGTGGCTTCAGTTCCAAAACGGGAGGTTCTTCAATCGATGTTTTACATCGGTACTCATTTTTTAAATCTAACTTTCTGTATTCTTCATCATTTGGCTCATAACCGTTAGCCATCAAAGCGGTCAACATCTCCACTTCTTCCACCATGTTCTCTTCATCACCTTCCGCAAAAATGCATTCTCCCGAACCTTGCAATTCTGGAAATTCCTGCGACAACTCTGAATATGTGTCTACGGTTTGCAAATAATAACATTGATCATCAGTAGACTCGTGGTATTGCAGGGCATGGTCAACGGAAAAGGTGACCTTAATATCCTCAATGCTAAGGGTCAATTTCTGCCCATGAACATCTATCATAGCTCTAGAAGTATTGAGGAAAGGTCGACCCAATATAAGAGGCACACGTGTGTCCTCCTCCATGTCCAAAATTACAAAATCGGCCGGAAATACTAGGGTACCCACTTTTACTAACATATTCTCTAAAATTCCACGAGGGAATTTAACAGAGTGGTCCGCTAGTTGAATTGCCATTCGGGTTGGTTTTAATACCTCGGGGTCTAGCTTAACATATAATGAATAAGGCATCAGATTAATGCTAGCCCCTAAATCCGCTAATGCTTTAATGCATTCCAAATCTCCTAGGAGACATGGTATGGTAAAACTTCCAGGATCTGCTAACTTCTTTGGTATTTTGTTCATCAAAATTGCGGAACAATTAGCATTCATGGTGACGGATGAAAGTTCCTCCATTTTCTTCCGATTAGTAAGTAAGTCTTTTAAGAACTTAGCATACTTGGGCATACCTGAGATTACATCAATGAAAGGCATATTGTAATGACCCGCACTTTTTCGATCGTTCTATACTTATAAGATTAATATTTATACAAATTAAACCTTACCAACATGATAAGCAATCCAAATTGTTAAGATTTATGTTTTTGAAAAGAGTTTTACACAACGTTTGACCGTCTAGTTTGACCGATGATATCACGAACTATACAATATATGATAATTATACATACATATTTAACATGATCTAAGGATGTTTTAATATCTCATTTTGTATTAATAACAAAAAGTCATAAGTATATTTTGAAACTACTAACTTAAGTTTTCAAAACAATAACCATACGTAACGTTATTTGACATAAATACTGATGATTTATAATGTTTATACATATATCGTATAAGTAATGTATTTAATCATTTTTAAAGGGCTTTTATACATAAAACAATATAAGTATATTTACAAAAGATAGTTATATTTGAATTCTCGTTCCGTTTCCTCAATAATCCTATACGTATATCTAGGGTACTATACACAGCTTCTAGAAGTATTTACTATTGGTATATACCAATAGAAATCTTCAATTATTGGAATAATATGTCATTCATGACATAATAAATTTTAACTTATCTTAGATATTTTCACTAAAAACCAAATTTTCAAGCCTATAAATAAGCACCATTTCTAACTCATTTTTACACATTCATTTTCCAAATTTTACTTCCAATTTTCACACACACTTGCAAGAACTCTCTCAACTTTTATTTTACTACTTCTTTCCAGCAACTTTACATTTTAAACTTGAGGTAAAAACTCTACTTCAACTCTTTTTCAATTCATATATTTATAGCTATATATATAAGAGTTTATAAACTAGAACATAGTTTGAATGATTTCAAACTTGTTCGCAAACTAAATAGATCCTTCTAACTTAACTTTTAAAATACTTCAAGACCTGTAACATATCTTAATTATATGCTAACTTAACAAGGTATAACTTGGTTTTTCAAAGAACACCTTAAAAACTGTTTTTATGACGTCGGAGTGCAACCGGGGGCTGTTTTGGGTTGGATAATTAAAAACCATCTTAAACTTTGAATTGGAGGTTTATTTTATGGAAAAATGATTTTTACTATGAATATGATAACACATAAAAATTTCATGATTTAACTCAAAGTATAAGTATTTTTAGAAAAATAATCATTTAAGGTTGTTTACATGATGGAAAATGATTAACTTCATAAGTTTCACTAAAGTTTGACCTATGCCGTGTGATTTTGAATATAAACTAAGGTATTTACAGTTCATAGTCTTAAAGAGGGACTCGATCCAAGGAAGTGGCAAGTTGAATCAACGAAAACGGAGTTGTAACGAAGAAACTATGACCAAAACGAGATCGGATATCTAAGACTAGTTTGGCTACGAAAATAATTGGAGAAAATTAGATAAATCACATCTTTTTAAGTTAACATGGTATTTTATATATATGTACTTATAATTCAATTTTATATGGTTCAGGATCACCCGTAAACAACACGAGAAGATTAATCATAAGATCCCATGATTGTACGCAACACGTCATTTGACAACACCGGTACTTTATGTACGCAACACGTCATTTGACAACACCGGTACCATGGGTCAAGATTAATCTCGACCAATACATATACGATGGGGGTTTTTATTTATTTCATTGGGGGTTTATTAAACACCTAAAAATGAACCATTAAAATTGAATTACTAACATCGGACTGCTAACTACGGACTAAGAAATTATTAAAACTATTAAAAGTATAAAAAGTATATATATGTGACGATTGTTTAAAATAGAAATATATTGATAAACTATATATGGATAGGTTCGTGATATCAATCGGAGACCAAGTCGAAATTACATATCTTCAAGACGAAAGTGAGTATATAGTCCCACTTTTAAACTCTAAATATTTCGGGATGAGAATACATGTATTTTATGTTTTACGTTATGGACACAAGTAACTGAAAAATATATTCTACGTTGAGTTGTACCACTGGCATACTTCCCTGTAGCTTGGTAACTAATATTTACAGCGGTATTGTAAACGCGAATCCTGTTGATAGATCTATCGGGCCTGACAACCCCAACCGGACTGGACGACCAGTATTCAACGGTTGCACAGTACTTCGTTTCGTGACTACACTTGGTACGGTGTAGTAAGATTTCATAATAAAGGGAATATGCGACGTGATTAAATGTTAAGTATGGTTACCAAGTGCTCAACCACTTAGAATATTTTTATTAAACTGTTTATATATGAAATCTTGTGGTCTATATATATATTGCTGCCGGCACTAAACCTATATCTCACCAACTTTATGTTGACGTTTTAAGCATGTTTATTCTCAGGTGATAATTAGAAGTTTCCGCTGCATTATGTTGAATTTGAGCAGGATCTTGCGTACGCATATTTGTGTCAAAAAAATAAAACTGCATACCCAAGGATTTGTGTTGTAAAATATGCTCGAAATCGTGTTGTTATCATTATATGTAAAGTTTGTAAGTCGAAGATTATCGCTAAACGATAATCATCTTTTTATTGTCTAAAGCTTGTAACAAAAATAATGGTTATGGTTTGTAATGTATAATATATGCAGTTTCTCTTTTAAAAATGTCGCATATAGAGGTCAATACCTCGCAATGAAATCATACGTTATCTAACACGTTCTTATGGTTAAGGACGGGTTATGACATGTGGTATCAGAGCGGTGGTCTTAGCGAACCAGGTTTGCATTAGTGTGTCTAACTGATAAGTCGTTAGGATACATTAGTAAGTCTGGACTTTGACCGGGTCTGATTTCAAAAACCATTGCTTATCACTGTTAGTTAAAATTTATATGTAAATATTATGTAGTACTAATGAGTTAGTTGTGGTGTGATAGATGTCGGGCTCAAAACTTATTATCACATTCAGCGACTCCGAATCAGAATCTTCAGATGGTGTTCCAGTCATTAACCTATCCGATGACGAAAATAATATCTTTGGGGAAGACTCACAAATTCCGGATGAACCAACTATAGAAAATCTGGAAAGTGAACCCGAGGAGGAAAGTGAACCCGAGGAAATTACGAAAGACAAGTTCGAACAAGGAAAGAAACGAAAAGCTAATGAATTAGAAAATTCAAATCCCGAGTTTAGGGAGGATGATGTGGCACCAACTCCACTAAACACTACCACCCTTATTCCCGCTATTCCTATTCGTGCTGTCCTGGCATCTAGTTCTTCAGCCCCACCGCCAAAATATAGGCAGACAGTTAGGATAAGCGTTAGGCCATTCATTGGAACTAAACGTCCTAGAAAATAGACCAAACGATGCGCTGCCGTATTAAACCATGGGATCATATAATGTTTTGTATAATATTATTAGTGTGGATTGCTTAATGTTCGATGTAAGATAAGCATATGTAAAATAGTGAAGTGTGAAATGCAATAATTTTCCATGGTTAAGTATTATTTAGATTGTAGTAATTGGTTCGGTACTAAGCTATTAAGTATGAACATTAACGGGTAGGTACTACCCTAGATATAATTATAAAACGCTAATAAGAAGAAAAGGCTTTTATAATAATACCTGGTTCATATTATTAATAAGCTATAATGTACTGTAAATATACACTACATCTATAATATTCCATGTGAATAATTATTTTCTTTTCATTCTTATAGAAGAATATGGCGCGATTGAACCGAATGACGGAACAAGAAATCCAGGAACTCATCAATCAACGAGTGAACGACAGAATGTTATGGGTCGAGGCTGCAAGAGGTGCTGCAGTTAACCCAAATCCTCGTGTGGGGTGCACTTACAAAACTTTTCAAGCTTGCAAGCCCTCATCATTCAGTGGAACAGAAGGACCAATCGGTTTAACCCGGTGGATAGAAAAGATGGAGACTGTGTTTAAAATCAGTGGTTGTGTTGAAAAGGACATGACCAAGTATGCATCGTGCACTTTACAAGATAGTGCACTCACGTGGTGGAAAAATTATGTGAAGGCTGTAGGAGGAGATGTAGCTTATGATACTCCGTGGGAAGAATTCAAAACAATGTTAATCAACGAATATTGTCCAAGGAACGAGGTTAGGAAGTTGGAAGATGAGTTACGAAGTCTGAAGGTTATTGGTACTGAAATCACCAACTACAATCAGCGATTCATGGAATTAGTTTTGCTATGTCCTGAATTGGTTCCAACCGAAGAACGGAAGATTGAAATGTATAAAGATGGTTTGCCCAAAAAGGTCAAGGCAAACGTTACAGCATCGAAACCTAAGACAATTCATGAAGCTATAACCATGGCAAACGAGCTAATGGATCAGGTCATCATGGATAAGAAAGCATCCAATACTGATGTGAAGGTATCAGGTAACAAAAGAAAGTGGAATGGAAATTATGATCGAGGTAACCAACAACAATCTTTTAAGAAACAAGAAACCATACAAGGTGCAGGTGGTGGTTCAAGCTTTGGTTACAAAGGACAAAATCCTTTATGCAACCGATGCCACAAACATCACTCTGGCTACTGTAATGTGGTATGCAACAAATGTAATCGAAAGGGTCATCTTGCTGAAGATTGTAGGGCTCTCGTTACAAATACAAATGGTACCAAGACTCCTGCCACCAATGCAAATAGAACTGCTTTAGCTACCATTACTTGTTATGGGTGTGGAAAACAAGGTCACTATAAGAGCCAGTGTCCGAATCCAGAGAAGAATAATGGATCTGCACATGGAAGAGCATTTGTTATTAATGCTAGAGAGGCGTGTGAAGACCCGGAGCTTGTTACGGGTACGTTTACCATTAATAACTTATCCGCATCTATTATATTTGATACTGGTGCTGATAGAAGTTACGTGTGTAGAGACTTTCACGCTAAATTGAATTGTTCATCATTACCTCTCGATGCTAAGTACATGATTGAGTTAGCTAATGGTAAACTAATTAAAGCCGATAAAATTTGCCGTGATTGTAAAATAAATTTAGCCGGAGAAACGTTTAAAATTGACTTGATACCCGTAGAATTAGGAAGTTTTGATGTAATAGTCGGCATGGACTGGATGTCCAAAATAGGAGCTGAAGTTGTGTGCGCCAAGAAGGCAATTCGCATTCCTCGTAAGGATAAAACGCCAGTAATGATTTATGGAGAGAAGGGTAACTCAAAGCTAAAACTCATTAGTTATTTGAAAGCTCAAAAGTGCTTGAAGAAAGGGTGTTATGCTATCTTAGCACATGTTAATAAAGTCGAAACAAAGGAAAAAGTGAAGAGCATCAATGACGTGCCTGTGGCAAGAGATTTTCCTGAAGTCTTTCCGGAAAAGTTGCCGAGATTACCTCCATTTAGATCTGTAGAATTTCAAATAGATTTAGTACCCGGAGCTGCACCAGTGGCTCGTGCTCCATATAGACTTGCACCGTCCGAGTTAAAAGAACTTTAGAGTCAGTTAAAAGAATTACTGGATCATGGATTCATACGACCAAGTACTTCACCGTGGGGAGCTCCAATTCTATTTGTTAAAAAGAAAGATGGATCTTTTAGGATGTGTATAGATTATCGTGAATTAAATAAGTTAACTATCAAAAATCGGTATCCACTACCGAGAATTGACGACTTATTTGATCAACTCCAGGGATCATGTGTTTATTCGAAAATCGACCTAAGATCGGGCTATCATCAACTACGTGTCAAAGAAGAGGACATTCCGAAAACTGCTTTTCGGACACGTTATGGTCATTACGAATTTTTGGTCATGCCCTTTGGATTGACGAATGCGCCAGTTGTATTCATGGACCTCATGAATCGAGTTTGTAGTCCGTATTTAGATAAGTTTGTTATCGTTTTCATTGATGATATTCTTATCTATTCCAAGAGTGAGCAAGAGCATGAAGAGCATTTAAGGTTGATATTAGAGTTGTTGAGAAAAGAACAACTATATGCTAAATTTTCTAAGTGTGCTTTTTGGTTGAAAGAAGTTCAATTTCTTGGCCACGTTGTTAGTAGCAAAGGAATTCAGGTTGATCCAGCAAAAACTGAAGCCATTGAAAAATGGGAGACTCCTAAGACACCAACGCAGATACGTCAATTTTTGGGTTTAGCCGGTTATTATAGAAGGTTTATTCAAGATTTTTCCCGAATAGCTAAGCCGTTGACAGCGTTAACGCAAAAAGGGAAGAAATATGAATGGACTTCTGAGCAGGAGAGTGCATTTCAATTACTAAAGAAGAAGTTAACTACGGCGCCTATTTTATCGTTACCAGAAGGGAACGATGATTTTGAAATATATTGTGACGCTTCGCGACAAGGTTTTGGTTGCGTTCTTATGCAACGAAAGAAAGTTATTGCATACGCATCCCGACAATTGAAGATTCACGAGTGGAATTATACGACGCATGATCTAGAACTGGGAGCAGTCGTGTTTGCATTGAAGATATGGAGACACTACTTGTATGGGGTTAAATGCACTGTGTTTACTGATCATAAAAGCCTTCAACATATTTTTGATCAGAAACAGCTGAACATGAGACAACGTAGGTGGGTCGAGTTAATAAACGACTATGATTGTGAAATTCGTTATCATCCCGGGAAGGCGAACGTGGTGGCCGATGCTTTAAGCAGAAAGGAACGAGAACCAATTCGAGTACGAGCGATGAACATAAAAATTCGCATGAATCTCAACTCACAAATCAAAGAAGTTCAACGAGAAGCACTTACTAAAGAAAATATAGGAAATGAAATAATGAAGAAGTATGAGAAGCAACTCGTTATGCGGGAAGATGGAATTCGATATTTTGCAAATCGTATTTGGGTACCGAAGTTGGGTGGATTAAGGAAGTTGATATTAAATGAGGCACATAAGACAAGATACTCGATACATCCTGGAGTTGGAAAGATGTACCAAGATCTTAAGACACATTATTGGTGGCCTAATTTAAAGACAGACGTTGCAACATATGTTGGGGAATGTTTAACTTGTTCCAAAGTCAAAGCTGAACACCAGAAGCCGTCAGGGTTACTTCAACAACCAGAAATCCCAGAATGGAAATGGGATGGTATTACCATGGATTTCATCACGAAGTTACCAAAGACTGCCTGGGGATACGACACCATTTGGGTGATTGTTGATCGTCTCACCAAGTCTGCACACTTCTTGCCTATAAAGGAAACGGATAGAATGGAGAAACTATTACGATTGTATATAAAGGAAGTTGTTTCAAGGCATGGAATACCTATTTCCATTATATCCGATCGTGATAGTAGATTTACATCAAAGTTCTGGCAATCACTACAGGAGGCCCTAGGAACTCGTTTGGATATGAGTACCGCGTATCATCCGCAAACCGACGGGCAGAGTGAAAGAACGATTCAGACTCTTGAAGACATGCTCAGGGCATGTGTGATCGATTTTGGAAACGGATGGGATAAATATCTACCATTAGCAGAATTCTCGTATAATAATAGTTATCATGCGAGCATTAAAGCTGCGCCATTCGAAGCATTGTACGGAAGGAAGTGTAGATCTCCTATTTGTTGGAATGAAGTAGGAGATCGACAATTAACTGGTCCCGAGATCATACACGAAACGACTGAGAAGATAGTACAAATCAAGGAGAGATTGAAAACAGCCCGTAGTCGCCAAAAGAGCTACGTCGATGTTCGAAGGAAACCATTAGACTTTCAGATCGGTGACATGGTTATGTTAAAGGTGTCACCTTGGAAAGGTGTAATACGTTTTGGAAAAAGGGGTAAACTAAACCCAAGGTATGTAGGCCCGTTCAAGATCATCGAACGCATTAGACCGGTAGCTTATCGACTCGAGTTACCGCAACAACTCGCCGGAGTACATAATACCTTTCACGTCTCAAACCTTAAGAAGTGTCTTGCAAAGGAAGACCTCACCATTCCTCTTGAAGAAATCCATGTCGACGAGAAACTACAATTCATCGAAGAACCAATCGAAATCATGGATCGTGAAGTTAAACGGCTCAAGCAGAGCAACATACCGATCGTTAAGGTTCGTTGGAATGCTCGAAGGGGTCCCGAGTTTACTTGGGAACGAGAGGATCAAATGAAACAAAAATATCCACACTTGTTTTCCGATGACGCAAAATAGGTACAATTTTAAAATTTCGGGACGAAATTTATTTAACGGGTAGGTACTGTAATGACCCGCACTTTTTCGATCGTTCTATACTTATAAGATTAATATTTATACAAATTAAACCTTACCAACATGATAAGCAATCCAAATTGTTAAGATTTATGTTTTTGAAAAGAGTTTTACACAACGTTTGACCGTCTAGTTTGACCGATGATATCACGAACTATACAATATATGATAATTATACATACATATTTAACATGATCTAAGGATGTTTTAATATCTCATTTTGTATTAATAACAAAAAGTCATAAGTATATTTTGAAACTACTAACTTAAGTTTTCAAAACAATAACCATACGTAACGTTATTTGACATAAATACTGATGATTTATAATGTTTATACATATATCGTATAAGTAATGTATTTAATCATTTTTAAAGGGCTTTTATACATAAAACAATATAAGTATATTTACAAAAGATAGTTATATTTGAATTCTCGTTCCGTTTCCTCAATAATCCTATACGTATATCTAGGGTACTATACACAGCTTCTAGAAGTATTTACTATTGGTATATACCAATAGAAATCTTCAATTATTGGAATAATATGTCATTCATGACATAATAAATTTTAACTTATCTTAGATATTTTCACTAAAAACCAAATTTTCAAGCCTATAAATAAGCACCATTTCTAACTCATTTTTACACATTCATTTTCCAAATTTTACTTCCAATTTTCACACACACTTGCAAGAACTCTCTCAACTTTTATTTTACTACTTCTTTCCAGCAACTTTACATTTTAAACTTGAGGTAAAAACTCTACTTCAACTCTTTTTCAATTCATATATTTATAGCTATATATATAAGAGTTTATAAACTAGAACATAGTTTGAATGATTTCAAACTTGTTCGCAAACTAAATAGATCCTTCTAACTTAACTTCTAAAATACTTCAAGACCTGTAACATATCTTAATTATATGCTAACTTAACAAGGTATAACTTGGTTTTTCAAAGAACACCTTAAAAACTGTTTTTATGACGTCGGAGTGCAACCGGGGGCTGTTTTGGGTTGGATAATTAAAAACCATCTTAAACTTTGAATTGGAGGTTTATTTTATGGAAAAATGATTTTTACTATGAATATGATAACACATAAAAATTTCATGATTTAACTCAAAGTATAAGTATTTTTAGAAAAATAATCATTTAAGGTTGTTTACATGATGGAAAATGATTAACTTCATAAGTTTCACTAAAGTTTGACCTATGCCGTGTGATTTTGAATATAAACTAAGGTATTTACAGTTCATAGTCTTAAAGAGGGACTCGATCCAAGGAAGTGGCAAGTTGAATCAACGAAAACGGAGTTGTAACGAAGAAACTATGACCAAAACGAGATCGGATATCTAAGACTAGTTTGGCTACGAAAATAATTGGAGAAAATTAGATAAATCACATCTTTTTAAGTTAACATGGTATTTTATATATATGTACCTATAATTCAATTTTATATGGTTCAGGATCACCCGTAAACAACACGAGAAGATTAATCATAAGATCCCATGATTGTACGCAACACGTCATTTGACAACACCGGTACTTTATGTACGCAACACGTCATTTGACAACACCGGTACCATGGGTCAAGATTAATCTCGACCAATACATATACGATGGGGGTTTTTATTTATTTCATTGGGGGTTTATTAAACACCTAAAAATGAACCATTAAAATTGAATTACTAACATCGGACTGCTAACTACGGACTAAGAAATTATTAAAACTATTAAAAGTATAAAAAGTATATATATGTGACGATTGTTTAAAATAGAAATATATTGATAAACTATATATGGATAGGTTCGTGATATCAATCGGAGACCAAGTCGAAATTACATATCTTCAAGACGAAAGTGAGTATATAGTCCCACTTTTAAACTCTAAATATTTCGGGATGAGAATACATGTATTTTATGTTTTACGTTATGGACACAAGTAACTGAAAAATATATTCTACGTTGAGTTGTACCACTGGCATACTTCCCTGTAGCTTGGTAACTAATATTTACAGCGGTATTGTAAACGCGAATCCTGTTGATAGATCTATCGGGCCTGACAACCCCAACCGGACTGGACGACCAGTATTCAACGGTTGCACAGTACTTCGTTTCGTGACTACACTTGGTACGGTGTAGTAAGATTTCATAATAAAGGGAATATGCGACGTGATTAAATGTTAAGTATGGTTACCAAGTGCTCAACCACTTAGAATATTTTTATTAAACTGTTTATATATGAAATCTTGTGGTCTATATATATATTGCTGCCGGCACTAAACCTATATCTCACCAACTTTATGTTGACGTTTTAAGCATGTTTATTCTCAGGTGATAATTAGAAGTTTCCGCTGCATTATGTTGAATTTGAGCAGGATCTTGCGTACGCATATTTGTGTCAAAAAAATAAAACTGCATACCCAAGGATTTGTGTTGTAAAATATGCTCGAAATCGTGTTGTTATCATTATATGTAAAGTTTGTAAGTCGAAGATTATCGCTAAACGATAATCATCTTTTTATTGTCTAAAGCTTGTAACAAAAATAATGGTTATGGTTTGTAATGTATAATATATGCAGTTTCTCTTTTAAAAATGTCGCATATAGAGGTCAATACCTCGCAATGAAATCATACGTTATCTAACACGTTCTTATGGTTAAGGACGGGTTATGACACATATTTATGTTAATTTGTTTAAACATATCTAGAAATTTTGACCTTTCGGCCTCTAGCCTTTCTTGTTGTTGCTTTCTTGGGTATGGGAGCGGTGGTTGATATGGTTTCACTACGGGTTTCTCCCGTTCTTCCTTTTCAACCACTTGTTCCGGCTCCTTAACCGGTTCATCATTTCGGTTCAACAGAACACTGAAATCAGAATTTTCGAGCATTCTTGGAGCATCGTATGCTAAACCACTCCGTGTGGTAATAACATTGGCGTGCTCATTTCGGGGGTTCTTATTGGTATCGCCCGGTAAACTTCCTAGTTTTCTCTCACTAAGTAAACTAGCTAAACCACTCATTTGCTTCTCCAAATTTTGAATTGAGGCTTGTTGGTTCCTAAATTGGTGTTCATTTTTCTCGTTCGTTTGATTTGTAACAAGCTGGGTTTGTGAGGCAATCAACTTTTCCAACATACTCTCCAAATTTGACTTTTTTTTCTTCCTGTTGGGGTTTTTGATAAAAACCCAGAGTTTGTTGTTGGTACCCACTACTTGACCCTTATTGGTAATTGGAATTTTGACCTTGAGGGTTGTAGGGGTTGTTGAAGTTTCGGTTAAACTGGGCTCTTCCTTGAAATTGATTATTATTTCTTTGGCTTATGAAAGCCACTTCTTCTTTTTGAGCCATTGTTAGACCGGCATCACAATCTTTCCCTAAATGGAGTCCACCACAGTATTCACAACCTACTTTCATACTATGAATTTCCTTGGTGATTTTGTCCATGTTTCGAGCAACACCATCTATTTTCACACTTAGGGAACTAAGGTCATCATAAGCACCGGCGCTTTGGACTTGAGCATTACGAGTAATTGGTCGTTCTTGATGCCACTCATGATAATAAATGGCTAGCTTCTCGATTATCTCATAAGCCTCTTGCTCGGTTTTGTCCATGAGTGAACCTCCGGACGCTTGATCAATGGAAATTCGGGTTGCAACATCACAACCCTTGTAAAAAATTTGGACTTTTTGAAAGGTATCCAAACCATGGTTTGGACAACCTCTTAGCATTTTGGAAAATCGATTCCATGCTTCGTACAAGGTTTCCATCGGCTTTTGACAGAATTGGGTAATTTCGTGTTGGAGTCTCGCGGACTTAGAAGCTGGAAAATATTTCTTAAGAAATTTTTCCAACATACCATCCCAAGTTTCTATCGTAGCCTCGGCCAATGAATCCAACCAACTTCGTGCTTCCCCGTGGAGTGTCCATGGGAAAAGTCTTAAAAATATGGCCTGGTCAGTTTCTGGTTTAAGTTTGAAAAGAAGACATATCTCTTGCAAAAAGACGAATATGTTCGTTTGCATCTTCATTCGGACCACCACCAAATTGACACCTGTTATTAATTATTTGAAGAATAGGTCCTTTTATTTCAAAATTTACCTCACCAGTGGGTGGAGTAATGGCACTACCTTGTCCGGTTCGGGTTGCCTTCATCTTGGCCGCCATTGATTGTCTTGGTACCACCGGTCTTGCTTCTTCTTCCATTTCAAATTTTGGAGGAGGAACGGGATCACCAAATTCAGAATACCTCGGCTTGGTTGTACTTGATTCTGTATCAAAAGTTTTCTGTTTTGATGAAGATTCAAAAAGTTCAAGTACTTCTTTCAGGATCCTACCAAGCTTTCTATCAGGTTCCGTAAGCGGTGTAAGTAATGGAGAATCTGAACTTCGGGTATGTGGCATATGCAACCTAAAATCTGTCAATCACACAACTAACAAAACTATTAAATGCACCGATTCTATAAGTCTAAAATTCAAAGATTATTAATAATTTAAAATAATTAAGAAACTACTTAATCACAGATTAGTCAATAATTCCATTTTGACACAAAACTGTCCCCGGCAGCGGCGCCAAAAACTTGATGTGCGAAATCAGGTATATAAATTATTGTATGGAAAAATACCGGTTAAAAAGACTGTTACACACTAACGGGCAGTGTACCCAATCGTGTAGTAGTATAAATAATGGTTTAGTTCCGTGTATCGTTTCAAGGACAGTTATAATAGCCAAACTAGAATTAGAAACTATATTATGACTAACTAAGTAAATGAAACTTAAAAGTACAAGATATTATGTTTTTGTGGCTATTTAACGATTCAGCCAAATCAAAGAAGGTTAAAAAGTAAAAACAATATTTTTGGTCTTTTAAGTTTATAATGAAAACAAATGCAAAGAAAGCAAGTAAGATAGTTTGATTTGGATCAAAGAAATGAAATGTTCGTCTAGATATTTTACCCTCGGTATTGGATGTAAGTTTTGCTATTAAGGCCTGATTGAATGATTATGTGTGTAAGTTATCTAATAGGTTCACTAAGAGTTCTCTTAAATAAACACGCAAACACAATTACAAGATCAAGGGTTCCATTTTCTCTACAGTTCTCGTGTTTGTAATCAAATAACTATGAAATATGCTAATCATCTAAATCGACCCGCCAAGAGTTCTCTTTAGCGGGTACTCAAACTAGAAGTACTAAGTGAGGGTTCCCTATTACCTAGACCTTTTCGTTTGTGACTAGTTGATTAGCAAGATCAAAGACTTAAATAACAATTGTCTTTGCGTTCGCTCTACACAATTCATTCCTATATCGTTTAATCGTATTGATCTAATTTACACACTTGGTCCGGTTTAGTAAACAATCAATCTAAGACAAGTTGATTGTAAATCAATATGATACATCAACAAGAGTTCTCTTTATCAACAACATATCAATTAACTAGATACAAATGATTAAACATCAATAAGCATGGTTCTTTAATTCAAGCTTCAATCTTTCACACATAGTACATACAATCAATAGGATTACATCCAATACCTCGGTTATTAATCTAGACAAACATTATAGAAACTAGTCAACAATCATGGTAACAGACAACATAACAATCAGATTATCAATGAAAATCATTGCTTTAGAACAAGAAATAACCTACAAGAACAATGAGTTCTTGGATGAAGAAGGTTTTGATCTTTGATGCCTTGATGTTGAGCCTTTTCCAAGAGCTTGGAGTTCTCCAATATTGCTCCCAAAATTCGTCTCTGTATTCTCTGGTTCGTACTCTCTAAAACTGGCCTTCAATCATGAGTTATAAAGTGGAGAAAGTAGGTCAGAAAGTCAAAAGTTCGCTGAAACTTACTTCTGGACGGCGTCCTGGCTTTTGGACGGCGTCCCATTGTTAAGGCTTGGACGGCGTCCCATAGATCCGATCGGCGTCCCAGTTTAAAAGGCTGGACGGCGTCCCAAAGCTCAGGACGGCATCCCGATGTACTGAAAGTTACTGTCTCGTTTTCTTTGTGATTTCCTTTCATTTTGGACGAAGCCTAACACATTTGAAGCTTTGTTTTACCATTTTAGAGCACTAATTAGACCTTAACTTGTATAGGGATCAACCATGGTCATAAATCATCAAAACTCTTTATAAATCACTCTCCGATACAAATTTGCATATCTGGGCGTATCACTTGTAGAAATGCTTTCATTAACCTTGATTCGAGAGTATTTTATACGATATTGCGATAGATATATATATTGTTATTGAGCAATATCAGGGTGTGACAGATATTGGTGATAGATTGAGTGCTTTAGAAAAGAAGATGGCATGTGTTGATGAAATTAAGGAATGTTTTACAGGTTTTGCTTCTGATGTTAAGTCCCTTCAAGAACAACAAACTGAGATTTGGAAGTTTTTGTCTACTCTCCCTTTGGATGATGTCAAAAAGGGGGAGAAAAGAAAACGATTAGATAGTGAAGGCATTGAGGGGGAGTCATCAAAAAGAGCTCAGGTTGAGGGGGAGCATCAGATTCAGGGGGAGGATACTTATAGAGGTGTTGAAACTCAAGTGATTGTTACTGATACTCAGGTTGGTAATGCTGAGGTGGTTGTTGCTGCTGCTATACAAGGTATTTTTAGAGCTCAGATGAACAAAAGATTTAAGTTCAGAAGGTATAAAGGTGATGTGGTCAAGGTTGAGGTTGATAAATCAGAGTTTGAAGGTGTAACTTTGTTGCTAACTATGACACACTTACCTGATAGGAGGTTAAGAGTTAAGTTGAACCAAATTGTTCGTTTAGGGTTATGTGAATGGAAAGGGTTAGCTGTGTGTATCCAGGAGTGTGCAGATGATCAAGCTATAGTGCAAGAAGTGTTGAAGAGGGTATCTAGTTTGGTACACTTAGTATTTGAAGAAGGGTTTATAAGTTTCAAGGATTATGAGATATTTTGTGGGATGTTTGATCAAGAGATGAAGGAGAGGAGAGTTAATGGTCATGTAGAAAGGTATGCTGTTCCAGGGCATTTAGAATTTGTTGATGAAAGGTATATTGAGTATTTAGATGCCTTAATGTTCAAAACAAATGAAAATCAAAGGATGATGATGAGAGTTGATCAGTTTGAAGGAGCTGGTATTGAGTTGTTGATTGGTTTGTTGACTAGATGTGTGACAGAGCAGACTTATCCTTTCAGAGTTAAATTGGTGAATCACTTGTATAGTAAGCTTCCCATGTTGAAGAAAATTAAGTTCATGAAGAGCAAGTGCAGGTTGATTGAAAGAGAGTTTGCAGAGTTGAATAAGTAGGTGAACATGTGGTTTTGACATCATCAGATAGGGGGAGATTGTTGGAAAAATAATCTGATGAGTCAAAAGCATTTTGCAGGTTTTTAGAGTCTGAAGTTTTAGAATCTGAAGTTGCAGATTCTGATTATCACTGAAGTCAACGTTTTGAGTTTACTTGATGGTTAAGCTAAGGAAGATTCTGGAGATATGTTTAAGTATTAAGAAGATTTGATTTGATCATGTGTTATCTCCAGAAGATAAACTCTATATTTGTTTTGAATATTTGTTAGGTTGAAGTTTATCTTTTCCTAAGTTTTAGTCAAGTTATTTAGGAAACTAGATCTCTAGTTTTGAAGTTAAAAATAGTATAAATAGGGGCTACGGTTTAGCCTTGTGATGTATCTTTGCACGATTAATATTTTCTTTTATATATCTTCATATCGTGTTCTCTCAATTATTGTTCTTATAATTCATATTTATGATTCAATTGAGAGTCTGGTGTTCGTAGATCAAATACTGTGAACTAATAGTATAAATATTTGTATATTAGTACCAGTAGCGAGGCTATGTACATTCATATGGGGTCCTTTGACCCCATTAAAATTAAAATTTTATGGTAAAATACTATTAAAATTATATAGGACACCACTAAATTTGTAGATAGGACCCCATATACTTTTACAATTAGTGGTTTTTATGGAAGTAAATAGCCATTCTTTAGGGAAAAAAAATTTAAAAACACTACTCAAATTGTATAGGACTCCAATGAACTTTGATCCTAGAATCGCCAATGATTAATATATATATATATATATATATATATATATATATATATATATATATATATATATATATATATATATATATATGTATATGTATGTTTAATGATTAAAAAGAGAACATTGGAATTCCACACGTTTAAGGGGTGGACCAGATTTTTAATTCGTTGATATTGATATGGTGATAAGAAAGAGTGACGTGAAGCCGTAGGCATGTAAATAAAAATACTACTGTAAATATTACTACTAATATCATTTTTTTTTTTAAAACAACTAAAGTTTAATAAAAGGCAATTCAACAAACCGATGAAAGCCCATTTAGCCAAAACTAATCAAAAACATGCGTCAAAACAAACAAAGCACAAATACCGGCCAACACACAAACACTAAAATGATAACCTAAAAATAGTGTTTTAAACAAATGTGATCTTCCCAAAAATAGTGTTTTATATCATTAAAGAATTTCTTTCATTTTTAGTACGACAACCATTTTTCAAGTAATCCACATACTAAGTAGTTTGCATAGTCTGCAAACCATGGAATTTCATTATAATCGATCTTCAAAAGATATTCATCAGGAAAGTTATCTTGTATGGTCGATTCATTTAGAACTTCTAATTCGGGATTTTCAAGACGAGAAAGATGATCGGCTGCGATGTTTTCTGCTCCCTTTTTATCTCGGATCTCAATATCGAACTCTTGTAAGAGTAAGATACAACGGATTAATCGTGGTTTGGCATCTTGTTTTGAAAATAGGTATCTAAGAGCAGAATGGTCGGTAGAGACCACCGTTTTTGCTAGAACGAGATATGAACGAAATTTGTCAAAAGTAAAGACAATAGCAAGGAGTTCTTTTTCAGTAGTTGTGTAATTTGTTTGTGCTCCTTGTAATGTCTTACTAGCGTAATAACAAAAAGCTTCCAACTACGCAACCCAGAAAAAAGAAGAAGCAAACAAGCCTAACACAATTACTCAATAGTGTCCTTGTCATTCATATCTTTCATTAAAGAGCAAAACCGATCTAACTCCGAACTCGAAACACCTAGCGAATCCCCCTGTCCTCTTCATCGTCATTTAGACGAAACACCTAGCGAATCCCCCTGTACATCATTCTTTTTACGCGAGCCACAAATTAAACCACCTTTGATGGCCCAACCGCATCCGTCCCAACAAAATCGATACCCCTCACTTCATCAGTCGCTGCAACAACATTGTCCACATCAACAACAAGAACCGAACCAAAGTCACAACCGAAAACAACCGTGTTGCAAGATTTAGTTAAGTTTTGGAAACTAATACTAATGCTTATCTATAGCTTTTAGTAATGAAGAAACTATGTCCAAACTGCAATAAAAGTAATTAGCCTTTATTCCAAACATTCATACTCAGCATCCTTGGTTCTTTAGCGAGTTACTGTTGATACTGCGATACCATATTTTTAGACCCTAGTCATCAGATTGCTACCTCTATAATACACACTTTATAACACCATAATAATAAAAAAATATCACAAACTTCACAACATTTCTAACTCAGCATCTAATCTAAAGTTGCATTATCAAAATGAGGAGGACCACCAAAACAAATTATTAAGATCAGCACAATAACATGCGGTGTCAACTGAACAACTGAACAGTCAAAATCATACTCATTTTCTTCACGACCATCACGCCATTAAATGTCTTCAATTATTAAAGTAAAAGTTGAACACAACATCGATCATATCACGTTTTATTATTGGTGAAATATCTAATCCCACTTGTGCGTTATGCACAACAAACATACATACAACCTGACCCCAACTAACACTACACGACACCAGACAGAAGGCTGTTGTTTGACCTTTGAAGTCAAACCCGAAATGATCCTGGAAGAAACCTAACCAGGTTAACTTATTTTATCCCTAAGTTTTATACAAAGAGCACCCCCTTACATTCATTTAGAGCATTCTACTTTACACCTATATAACTAATTCATTAGATAATACAGTAATTAACTTACATACGGGGTCGATAACACAGAGTGCGTAAAAGTGTTCAAATCGATACACTGTTTGGAACACCTCTGCAAGTTACACCGGGCTGTGAACTAGGTGCAAGAAGTTCATATGGCAAAACTCCAGCCCCACATCGATTCTTTAAACGCCTGTCCCGATTCCTTCTCTCAATCTCCTTCTCTATCCTCTGAATCTCTGTCGAAAACCCGTAAAATGCTTCGACCATTTCTGCATCACCAGACCAAGTGTCGGGTTGTTGTCTCTCACCGATATACTCTTCATCCGGTGAGTGAGTAGACAATGTATCCACCACCGCCATGTACTTTGTCGATTGCAACAAACTTGGTAATGCTGATAAGAAGTATTTTTGTGGGTCCTCAAGGAAGCTCGCGTATTCAGGATCGTTTTCATCCGGAACCAAACGCCGCATTAACGGAGGTCGGTTCGGTACGTAACCACCATATGGGTATTGACCGAAGTTAAGGGCCGCATGTTGGGCTGACGCTAGCCAGATTAAGGTGGTCAAGATGCCAGTGAGGTCATCGGCATTGGACAATGTGGGCCACCAATTCTCGTGGCGGAGATCAGCATGGCCCACATTGATTGACTCGGCGTACCAGGCTTGGAGCTCTCGGTCATTGCAGACATGTGATGGGTCGGGGTAATATCGGCTTACATACGTATGAACCCAGTTTTGTATGGCTTCCCAGATCAAGAGCCCATCACAAGCATATGGGTAGTCTTCAATGAGAAGCTTTAGACCATGTCGTTGACTTGGGTCTCGAACCGCCATACCCCTGTATGCATAGTAAGACCAGACACAGTTAACACTTAACGTTAGGGTTGGTCAATGTGTCAAAATGGATAACTTTTGTAAGAAAATACAAAGAGTATCGATAATCTAGTTTTTGATACCTTCTGATGAGATCAGCTGGAAGCCCTTCCAAATCGAACCGCCACTGCTTGTACGCAGCAGCACTTATCTCCATGCAGTAGCGTCCAGGAGTAAAACCTTGCTCTATGACCCCATCGGCATTGATCAGGTTCTGGCGGGCCACGGCATTGATCTCCAGCGTGTATCTCATATGTGGGTCCAAGAGCTTATATATCGGGTGCATAGCACTCAATTGCCTATGTGCAGACAGTATAAATGGTTCCATAGTTGCATGTGTTCGTAACCTATATACATAAAGACAATTCAGTAACTTCTTAAGGCCGGTTCAGAATTCAGTTAGAGTTGGTGTTATTGACCCATTTACAATGGATGGCTGGGATTCAGGTTATGCTTTATCAGCAACAGGGTAAAATGAAAAGCTATGCAGCACGAAAACATGTCAAAAGTCAGCCAAAGTGTACTTTATTGTTTTGACCCATTACCCAATCCACCCGACTAGCTCATTTTGCCACCTATAAACTTAGTGGATAAACGTATAGAAAAGACGTTTTGGTCTGCTTACCAGTGGTTTGAAAGCTGGTGAACACCGGCATCATTAGAGCAGACATGAGCTTTGGCCAGTTGCCACGTCCAGTTGCTAGTGGCGTCTATTGGAGGTGTGACCACACGTTTACACTGTGAGCCAGGTAGAGCACGTGGTAAGCTAAGCTCGATTGCAATGGGCTTAAGTGTGCCTGATGGGTTCAAGAAAAAGACTGTACGCGTTGCGTACGTTTTACGCCCATCAAGTGCATTTATACGGTCCAGAAAAGGTAGGTATATGTCATGGTAGTCAATTATGAAGAGCTTATCTTCCTCAATAGCCTGTCAAACATGGACGATGTATTAGTTCATAAATACTCAATAATGAGTTGTAACTCATTAACAAAAGTTTAAATCACAAATAATACGAAGCCTAATACCTGCTGTACAGTCATGCCATTAAGATAACCCGATATGTGTTCTTCCTTGAGGGCGGACTCTTGTGGGCCATAGATTTCAGGTTCGAGTTGACTCACTGGCGGAAAAACTTTAAGTTTCTCGATGTTGATAGGGTTGACTCCCGCGAGCGATTGGCGAGCAAATTCATCATCACGTAACCATGAGAACCTGTCCTCTGCACATACAAGAAAATAATATAAAGTTCTACAAGTGTTTTGCATCTTCACAGTTAAAGTGGAGGTAGCATTTTTACACATTTACTAACGTGCGGGTTGATTCGGTAGTTTTGTGTCTAACGGGTCAAATAGGTAAAAAAAAAAAAAAAAAAAAAGGGGTCTAAAAGTCAGTCAAAGTATTATACTTATCCATAAAACCTTCTGGGTCAACATAATTTTGTTATAATCATATTTGATAGAAAACAAATAGCAAGTTGAGTAAAAGGTTTTCTCGGGTCAACCCAATCCGTCCAATACTAAGAATATTATGTTCTTTGACCCATTAACCAACCCATCTGACCATTTCACCATATGAAATTGAGTTATGGATCGATTGTGGTAGTTACTTGAAAGAATCTTGGGGGTATTGTATTTGAGAAGACCACCACCCTGACTAGACTCGTGGAGCCTGGTCACAAGATTTGGCAACCGAAGTTTCTTTATAACATCATCTTGAAGACCTAGTTTCAGCTGCACTCCTTCACTGTACAGACTTTCAATCTGCGAGAATCCTTTAAAGTCGTGTTTTTTGGATATGTTGGCCACCATTGAGGGCAAAAGATTATGTAGCACTGCCTTAAGCCGACTTGTTGAGAACGTATTTTGTTTTGACTCGTCGAATTGCTCATCTCTTGGAACATACAAAGGGAAAGGCTTCTCCACTCGACTCTCGGCTAATATATCTGTTTAAATCATGCCACAAAATTTAGCCGATAGTCAGTCTTCTATATATGGCACTATGTATGTATTAAGGATTGGTTAAAAATCACACACCGGTGTCAGTAGGTAAGCGGCCAGTGCGGCACCGCCTTGGATACGGGATTTTTGGACCTCCTAAAGAGGGTCTAATGAAGTCGGTTCCTCTGTCAGGGTTTCCAAGATCGTTGTAAACGTCATAATCATAAACTCTGTCTGATAACTTCCTCACTCCTTTTCCGTCACCTCTTAAAAGTTGTAATTCTTTCTCTCTTAGTAATTTAAGCCCCGCTGGAGTCTCATCAGGAAGATATGGCTGTTGTCAAAAGTAATATTAATTAATTAATTAATACTAATAATCAATCAATAATATAAGTACTAATGTAAGATTTACACATATTTAGATCTTAATGAAGTTGCTAATAATGATTATATGGAGATTCAGCTCAACCATCAATTAGATCACATCTCGTGTTACTAGTAAAGATGATTAAATAGTTAACCTTTATCAAACATTATCTAAGTGATCACATGGCATGTTCATTAACTACTACGTATATATTAAATTAAAGTAGTAATTAAAGACAAACTTTGAAACCAGGTCTGAGCTGGCAGTGAGACCAATATGATTTGACTGCATACCATCTTTTGGTTTGGTTGATGAATATTAAAATCAAGATTTGACCTTCCAAGATCAAACCTTTGAAGAGTTATCCTTGAATACCAAGAATTGCACTGTAAATGATGTGATTAAGAATTAAAAAAGACATACTTATAATTAATTACCTGATTAGAGAAGAAAATCCTGGGATGAGGATGATCATTAGTGGATTGAACCCAAGAATTGCAAGGAAAATAAACAGGACCACAAGCAAAACCTTCAATAGTGATACTCTCCAAATAAAACTCTTGTTGATGCTTGTTACTTATAGTAATTGCTCCTGGAATCCCAAAATCTGAGTCCACCAATATATCAGATGTATAATTCACCTTTTCAGATTTTAGATTTGACTTTTTTGACCAGTCCTTCAACACAGCTTCTTTGCTTTTCTTTGGTGCCCTGGTTTCTTCACCATCATAACAAAACAAAAATCATTATTTAAAAAAATAAATCAATAAAACAACTGAAAACCATATACCTACCTACATGCATACATTAAGTTCATATGAGAGGACTAATTTATACTAATGAAAAAAGCCGATTCAATAGGTTTAATCAAACAGGTAACATACTTGGATCAATATCATTGCTATAAAGCTCAAGAGCAACATTTCTTCCAATCTGATCAGTCAGAGCATCAATTTTTTTAACAAGTGTTTCTTTGAAGTCTTCTTGATATTTGTTCCGTACAGTCAACACAGCTCTAACATTAAAGGTAACAGCTTTTTCTGGTTTCACAAGTTTATTAGCTAAATCTTCACTGATCGCCGCCTTCACCAAAAGAGGAACCCTAACAGTTTTCTTGATTCGACCGGAGTTTGACCTGATGTTTGGGTTTACAGAAAACTGATTGTGGTGGTTATGGTTGATGGAATTAAGAAGAATGTGTGAAGGAAGAAATGAAGGTTTTTCAATGACAGAACGACCCATGAATTCTTTAGCAAGAGCCATTTTTTATTCGGGGGAGGAGAGGGTGTACAGTGGAAATGGAGTTGGAATGTATAAATTGAATAAATAAATATAAATAAGTACTATAAGTATAGAAAGAACAACAATAATATGGTAGCATGAATAAAGTGGGTTTGATGATGGTGATAGTGATTTTTATATTATACACAAAATTTAAAACCCACGTTTAAATTGGATTTTCTTTTTTCGTTTTTTGACTGAGAAAACATAGAGGTGGATTTGGGTGAGTCAAAACAGAGTTTGTGATGAATGATTAAAGAAAGACGCACCTACCAGGAAGGTGAATAGGTGAGATGGTGCCATGGTGGGTTGAAACTTGATCTAGATCACATGGCCACTGCGTGTCAGGTATGTTCGACTTAAAAGAAATACGAGGAACGGTATTTTCAATGGGGTATATGTCGCAACTGCAAAGAGATTATTAGAATTATAGAAAAACAATTTTTTTTTAAGGAAATAACATAATTTAATTTAAAATAAAATAAATCTGCTTATTTACCGTTGATTTAAACTCGCTTGTATTTGATTGATAGTGTGGCGATCCGGAAATTTTCGACCAAATTTAAAATTTATCTTTAAATAATTCAATGTTTCCGACACGATAAGCAAAGTCTGTGATCAAACCAAAATTGTTCGATCTGAGTGCAAGTGAATTAAAAAGAGAATTTAACCTTTGGAAGGGGTTCATTCGGATAAATGGGAGATGGATGTGGTGGTGTTGTTTGTCTTTTTCCGAGCTTCCAAGGTAAGCTACAGAAGAAGGTTAGTGTATGAAATGATCGGTTGATTGATTGGCCATCAAATAAGGCCAAAGGATGCTATTTATAGATTGATAAATGACGGTTATGCATGATAGCCATTATAATAGCACCCATGATCTGTAACTGCCACTAGAACCTCCTAATCATGCCTACAACTTATTCCACGTTCCTGAAATGTAGGGATGTGGTCCAGCTCAGCAATACCGGATCAACCTTGTAAATACGTCACCCTACCAATCGCGTGACGGCGACTTGAGTACATGAGTTGTCCGTTTGACTGGATATCGCGTGTGTTCCACGTGACACAGCTTTAGGTTCCCGGTAAGCTCGTGTGGTGGACGTCATGCGTTGCACGCGACCAGACACGTGACGTGATGTACGTCATTAAGTCCCTCCAGTTTGGTTTGGTACAAAAGGTATTTGTACGTGACCAAACTATGTGACTGTAAGCCTAATTATCGACACGGGTAAGTCATTCGAAATGATAGCATTTATGCATTATTAAATGATGATTAATCAAATTTTATAATGTTTAAATAACATCATGAGTGTTTCTGACACCGAAAACGTCCAATCAGCCGCCAAAATTACTGTTCCCTAGGTAAACGCCATCATTGTTACAGCTATAAAAAATGGATCGACGCGAATCGAACGGCCACGAAGCGATAATGGAAAGACACGTGTACGTTTCAGATTAAAGCCCATGGTTGAGGCCCACTCAAAGTATTTCCTATAAATAGGGGCTTTAACCCTTTTCATTTTTACTTACTCCTTTCGCACACAAATTAATATTTAATTCTGTTGCTGATCTTTCGTGTCTTGCTTTCTGCATTCGCGTACCGTTTCAATTATTAAAGAGGTTAGCCCATTAATAATGTCGAAGGCGGACATTGCTACGGAACGCAGTAACGTTACTTCAAATTTACTCGAGGATTTCATACTTGATTATCCTCCGCTTGCCGGATGGCATACAATGGTGGCGACGGACGAACAGCTCGCCCATAGGCCACCAACCGATCATTTTACGCTGTATATGAAAGCCATATCGGTTGGGAACCTACGCTTACCGCTGACGCCTTTCGTGGCATCCGTGCTGGAACATTACCAAGTTGGTGTTTCCCAGTTGCATCCTCACGCGTGGCAACGCGAGATTATTTTTGAAATGTTTTTCCGGGGGCAAGGCCGTCCGGCACTTTTGAACGTTTTTCGTGCGACGTTCAAATTGTCAGCGTCCGGCAAAGGCTGGTACACGTTTGAAAAGAAGTGCAATTTCACTTCAAAGAAATCCCCATCCCTTCATGACTGGAGGGATATGTATATATTTGTTCACCATGACGCGCTAGGAGAAGGGCATGCCCATCTGATCCCATGGCGTTTTACACGTTCTCCGGAGTTGTCTAAGACACCCGAGCTGACTCCGGAGGAAAAAGATCTCTTCAACTTTTGTAAGGACGCTGAGCTTGACATGCGTTCTTACCCCGACGTGATGCTAAAGCTGGGTAACGTTCAGTGTTACTGCCTTCAGCAAATAAAGTGTCAATGGTGATCTACAACGGAATGGGTATGCTCTTCTTGCCGTAGCGTTCTCGTAAGTTTTCTCGTTCCACCTATTTTATATTTATCATTTATGTTTTGCAGAGATGGATTTTGGTCAATCCATTCGTCGCCCGAGCACTGACGGACTCAAATTTAAAAAGGTGCCGGTGTCAAAGTTGCCGGAAGGTGATCCCCGGAAGCCGATGGAACCTGCCGTTGAATCTTCTACCACTGCCGCTACCGAAATGGAAGGCGGGGCTCAAACTCAATCTTCAACACCCATCACCAACCCTGAGCCGATATCCGTTGTCGCGCCGAATCCCCCTATTGGGCAAAAGCGTTACAGCCCCGCAACGTTCCTAGTTACTCCTGGGGGTAACAAAAGAGTCAAGACTGCCAAGGAGATAGCTGAAAGCAACTTGGAAAGCTTTCAGCATGAGCCCAGCCACATTGGGTATTATTATAATCCTGACAATAATCCTAACACGTCACCGAGGTCACAATGGCGGAAACTAATAAAAGTTATTTTTTCAGGGGGTCGGGCCAATCCTTCAGTGGTCAATATTGATGACATCTCTCACGTGAAACAACCCGAAAAGGTTGTCACGTTGTCAAGCTCTGGCACTGGTTCTGGCCATCAACAGTCAAGTCATCACAGCGGATCCCAGGAGCTTCCTCATTCTGTCGGACAACGCTGCGCGTCGAGCGCGTATACAGCATATTCATCAGGGTCTAGCATTGACCCGTGATGAGATTGTTCGTTCAAACAACGCCGAGCAGCGTTGTCGTCAAGCAGAGGCACTGGTGAAGGAGGTTGGCGATGAAGCCAAGATGTTAAGGGAGGAGATGGAGGGCCACAAGAAGGCAGCGGCGGAGGCGCAGCATGAAAAGCTGGTGGCGTTAAGGGAGGCACAGCGGGCTGCCAAGAACTTAAACATCGTTATGGATAAGGAAAAACAGGCCCTTGCAGACTTAGTGGTGTCCCAAAAGGAGTTGGCTGAGGAGAAGGCGAGCAAGGAGCTCCTCGCTACGCAGGTTCAAGAACTAACCGTTGCCCACAAGAAGGCAACGGATGATTTTCAACAGTTATGCTCTATGATTCCCCACATCTTCACAAAGGCCATCACGTCGCCTGAGGTTATGGGACCATTCGGCAGGCTACTAGATGCTGCCAAAAGTGTAGGGGGTTTAGAAATGTACACCGTCATGAATGAACAGGTTACTCTTCCAGATCCGCTACCAGACGCAGTCCAGAATGGTGTAGATCCGGACGCGTATGATAAGTATGACGCTGTTGCGAAGGAGGTGAAGGCGGTCAAGGTTCCTTTCATCGAGGCCATTGGGAGTCAGCCGCTATTGGATACGGACAAGATCGAACAGTTGATTCCCAAATAGTTTAGGGCCTTTGTAACTTTTTCTTTTTTGGATGTAATTGTAACCATTTTGTGAATGGATGTAATTATATTTGCCATGTTGCAATTATTTTCATTAATGTGTATCGCTTAGAAAGTATTCGTCACGCTGTCGTCGTCACGGTAGCGTGGTGTGTCAAGGTTATACTTGATAAATGTCATTACTTGCATGTATCTAGACCATGCCAGGATGCACGCGACGGGTACGAAACCCGAAAGCATCTCGTTACGGTGTCACTTCAACGTAGGTTCAACGCGAAGCGCCGTTCTTGCCGTCCGAAAGCTAGAATATTCTTTGTTCAAGGCATGTGCAACATATGAATGGGCTTATATTTACATTTTGTATAAAAACACCGAAGTGATGCCATAAATAGTTACGTAACGCATTAAAGAAACTGGAAAATGCATTAAATTCAAGTAAAACAAACCAATCCGTTGCGCATCGCGCTTACATATTCGTGATGATCAGTCACAGAATTAAAAGAAACATTGAAAATGGAAAACATAGTTCAACGTGCAAAATTTTTCTAAAAATAGAATTTCTTGAGATTGGTTGCGTACCATGTACGTGGCACGAACTTGCCGTCAGGCGTTTTCAAATTGTACGCCCCGTTACCGAGGGCGTCCACAACTTCATATCGACCCTCCCAGTTAGGTCCTAGCTTGCCAAGGTCTTCGACTCTGCTGGCATTATTATTGCGCCAAATGTAGTCACAGGGACGGAACGAACGTTCGCGCACACGCCGGTTGTAATACTTGGCGATTTTCTGCTTGTTAGCCGCTTCGTGTATCGCCGCCATGCATCGGCGCTCCTCTAACAAGTCCATGTTTTCCCTTAACTGTATCATATTAGCTTCCTCACTGAATTCCATGACACGTTGTGTCGGGACCGCTATTTCTGCCGGGATGACCACCTCGGAACTGTAAACAAGGCTAAAAGGTGTTTCGCGATTGCTTCCTTTTGGTGTGGTGCGGAACGCCCACAGAACCATTGGCAACTCGTCTTCCCAACCATTCCAATCCGTATTCAACCTGCCTCTGATACTGGATACAATGTACCTGTTAGTGACTTCAACCTGTCCATTAGCTTGAGGGTGAGTGACGGAACTAAACGTTTGCTTGATATTTAGCCCGTCGCACCAAGCTCGAAACGGATCGTGTGCGAATTGCTTTCCGTTGTCACTGAAAATCTCGTGTGGTACCCCGAAACGGCATACTATCTCTTCCCAAACGAAATTCACAATCTGTCTGCCCGTGATGCTTTTCAAAGGTTTAGCCTCAACCCATTTTGTAAAAAAGTCAACCGCTACAACATGGTGCCGTCCATCAGGGAACGGGCCAACCAAATCGATTGACCACTTGTAAAATGGCCAAGCCGATGTGACGGGTATCAACTCATGAGATGGTGCATGAATTTGTGGCGCATGGCGTTGACAAGAAATGCAATTCTTGATGACATCCCTAGTGTCACGGTACATGGACGGCCAGTAATTACCCAAACGCATGATTTTGCCTACAACGGTCTGAAACCCTGAATGCATTCCACAACTTCCTTCATGCACTTCCCTTATTACAGTTTCAGCCTCTTGTGGACCCACACAACGCAATAACGGACCCAAGAATTCTAACAACCCGTACTAATCCATCTGGACGAAGTCCATATCGATTACAAACGATTCACAATAGTTGATGTCATCGCGAGGTACTTGACCTCTATATGATACATTTTACAAACATTGCATTCGTTTTTAAAAGACAAACTTTCATTACATCGAAAGTTGACGGCATACATACCATTTCCTAATACGTCCAACTATAATTGACTTAGTAATAATCTTGATGAACTCAACGACTCGAATGCAACGTCTTTTGAAATATGTCATGAATGACTCCGAGTAATATCTTTAAAATGAGCAAATGCACAGCGGAAGATTTCTTTCATACCTGAGAATAAACATGCTTTAAAGTGTCAACCAAAAGGTTGGTGAGTTCATTAGTTTAACATAAATAATCATTTCCATCATTTTAATAGACCACAAGAATTTCATTTCCAGTTCTCATAAATATACGTCCCATGCATAGAGACAAAAATATCATTCATATGGATTGAACACCTGGTAACCGACATTAACAAGATGCATATAAGAATATCCCCTATCATTCCGGGAAATCCTTCGGACATGATAAAAACAACATCGAAGTACTAAAGCATCTGGTACTTTGGATTGGGTTCGTCGGGCCCATAGATCTATCTTTAGGATTCGCGTCAATTAGTAGATCGGTTTACTAATTCTTAGGTTACCAAGCAAAAAGGGGCATATTCGGCTTCGATCATTCAACCATATAATGTAGTTTCGATTACTTGTGTCTATTTCGTAAAACATTTATAAAAATTGTGCATGTATTCTCAGCCCAAAAATATAAAGGGTAAAAAGGCAAATGAAACTCACCTAATGTATTTTGTAGTAAAAATACATATTACGACATTGAATAATGCAGGGTTGGCCTCGGATTCACGAACCTATATTATTTGTATATAAGTTAAAACATATATTTGTAATTGAACAAATATATATATTATTATTAGTGATATAGTTTTTATATTAATAACTTATATATTTCATTATTTAATTAAATGTATTCATTTTATATGTTTTAATACATAATGTGTTAATATAGTTTATTTATGTGTATTAAGTATATGTTTATATAAATATCATTTATTTCTTAAATTATTGATTATACTAAGATAATGATATTAATACTATTAGATTTAATAATAATAATAATAATAATAATAATACAAGAAATGATAATTTTTATGTAAAGTGCTAATTTTAATAATACTACTTACTTTAATATTACTATTAATACTTATAATCATAAAATGATATCAATATTAGTAGTAATAATAATAATAGTCATATTACGTATAACCTTGATAATAACTATATTACTAATAATAATAACAATAGTCAATAATAATGGTAATAATAATAATAATAATAGTCATAATAATAATACTAACAATATTAATAATAATACTAATACTTAATAAATACATAACAATAATAATAAGTATATTACTAATAATAGTAACCATAACAATAATAAATAACAATAGAAGTAAAAATAATAATAATAATAATAATAATAATAATAATAATAATAATAATAATAATAATAATAAAAGTTATACCTCAAAAGAAAAGAGTGTTTAAAAAAAATTGGCACCGGCCGGGCTCGAACCCGAGACCTATCACTCGCCCGAATCACCTCTTAACCATCCCTCTGTCTCAATTTATCTATTATAACTCATATTCAATTTTATTTAACCACTGTTTCTTTATCCGTCTATCCTTCTTCTTCATCACTCGACAGAAAAACATTCCCCATGGTTTTAACAATAATTAATAAACTTGATTTAGGATTTACGAACAAAACAGAAGTGGGTTGGGGTGTTTTTGAATTTAACAGAAATTAAATTAAGCAGCTACAGTATCTTCAATGAACACCATACAAACTCAAACATCAAAATTGATTTTAGACCGTTTTGGATTTAAATTTCTACATGAATTAAGTTGGAAACACTTCCTATAAACTTTCTCCATCAACAGTTTATCTGGAAACACAAACACCAATTCAAATTTCGCGATGAACTCGACGTTTGACTTTTTGAAATCAAGGTTTGACTCCAAAAATTGGAACTCAATAGATTGAATTGGAACCTGAGATTTTGGAGATAGTTTGAATGAAAGATTCATAACAACTTTGCGTTTATAAATTTTTAAATGAAGCTCGAATCCAAATTTTGACTCATACTAACAAGAACAGAGGTATATCGATGTTTCAGTGTTTCCCCCTTTTTTTTTAACAGACGAGGACAATTGTTCTTGATATTGGATACTGGAGAGTGAAGTGTTGAACGTTTTTATCCATAGCATTATATCAATTGAATTATTATATAACGAATCATAACACAGTTTAATCAATCCGTGAAGAATAAAATAAATAAAGGTGGAAAAGATTTCAAACAGAAATTTTGGATTTTTCTGTGATGGCAATCAATTTTTATAACATAATTGGAGACAAAAGACTTAATCAGATTTAGTTGGATTGAGATATATAACTGTTTTGGATTCTAACTCAGGTATTATAAATTTTTATATAAATAATGTTCATAATTAATAATTATAATTATATTATTTAAAACACTAATAATAATAATATTATTATTATTAACAATAATAATAATAAGAATAATAATAATAATGAGATGATATTAATAATAACCATAGTAAAGATTTCAATATGTTTAATGATAATTAATAATAATAATATTACTAATAATAATATGAAAATATTACTAATAATAATAAGAATAATGACTAAAGTAATAATAATTTGAAATAAAGATAATAATAATAATAATAATAATAATAATAATAATAATAATAATAATAATACAAATAATACTTAATAATGATATTAATAATAACATAAAAGGAATGGTAATGATTATATTAATAATGATTTTAATTAAAAATGATAATTTTTAGTAATAATAATAATAACAATAAAATCATAATTTTTCTACTAATTAATAATGGTAACAATAATATTAGTAATAATAGACTTATAACAATTTCAATGTACCAAATTTTATATCTATATAATAATATAAATATTAATATAAATATTAATATTAACAATGAGTATTAATAATAATATTAGTATAACAACTATATCTAAATTATAATTACATCACTTTATTAATTATGTAATAGTTTTATTATATACGATAACATTTATTGACTATTTAATATTTATACATTTCCATATAATAATAATTATGAATAAAAATCATATATATATATATATATATATATATATATATATATATATATATATATATATATATATATATATATATATATATATATATTGTAACCAACTGTTCGTGAATCGTCGGACATGGTCAAATGTTAAATGATTATATGAACACAGTTCAAAATTTTTGAGACTTCAACATTACAGACTTTGCTTATCGTGTCGAAAACGTATAAAGATTAAGTTTAAATTTGGTCGGAAAATTTCCGGGTCGTCATAGTACCTACCCGTTAAAGAAATTTCGTCACGAAATTTGAGTGTGGTCGTCATGGCTAACAATAAGAATATTTTCCTGACGAATATGAGCTGATAAATAGATTTTTATTACTATAGTGTAATATGGATAATATAATTCGATTGCTCGAAGAGTACGAGTGAAGCTATCACAAAAGAGTGAAATAAATAAATGTAGATTCGTCATATCTTTTGACGTAGATAGGAATGATTTTCGGAGTTCAAGGGATTTAAAGAAAATCTTCGTAATAAGATTTGATTCTTCTTTAATCGAGGAAATTAGGATCCGCTTTAAATGCGATCATTTGTTTTGATTTTTCTGTCGAATATTTTACTATAAATCCACTCCCTTCATTTCCTTATTTTCATAGTTCACACCTTTCCCTCAATTTAAACTTTTTTTGTTTTCTTTTCTCGACTTTAAGTCAAACGAATAATGATCCAGAATTTGTGGGTATGAAGTTTCGGAATGAACATATTTAATGTTATAAGAAAGAAATCGTATAGCACAATCTTGATTGTTTAAATTACCAGAATTCAAGAGTAAAGACAGAACTATCAAGAAAAACATGTTCTTGATATGTTTATAGATTAGACAGAACGTAAGAGTCATGTAACATGGCATATGATGATGTTATGATCTGTGAATCATCACGTTTCATTAGAAACTCAGCATGACTTACTGTAATATAATCACGTTGATCAAGTGTCATTATATTATACTAACTCATGCATCAGTTCCCAACATTACTTCAATAACATTCATATTTTAAGCTCGAAAGTTTACAGAATATAGAAACTAACAGTTTCTATATGATGTAACACTGATAGCACGAAGAGATTAATGGTTTCAGATAAGAATAGTTATGAAAATATCTTCAGAAATATCGAAGATATTTATGATGATATTTTGGAATTTCTAAGTTCGATGGTTGATGAAGAAAAATTTTTCGCAAGATTTTAACATGAATTCGGAGCAAGATATTCTCTAAAGATTTCAACGAATCTAGAATTACCTGGATTCTTTGAATATAGGGTATGGTCCTTGTATTTGTCCTTGGTCTCCTTCAGAGTTAGCTCAGTACCAAATTTTCTATCAAGCATTCCCAACATTCCATTCTTTATTATCAAACTTTTGGCCGTTTAGACCATCTACAGTTTTGCTGTTTCCTCTGCATTTAATGCTACCATATATGAATCATTGGTCATCAATCTGAGGTGGTTTCAAGAGAATTATGTTTTTAGATGATTAAACGCTAATGGTAATATGGTGGAATATGAAAAGTTCCCCGGTAACGCTGACGAAAGGCAAACTTATATAGTAAGGTTATAATAAGGCTAATCCGAATGAAAATTCGAAGTTGACCTGCTGGAGCTGTGACAGAATTGGCTAATTTGAAAAAGGAACTGCAAAGTTATTTTCGGTAATAACAACGCCAAAGGAGCTAGCACAGATACGTGTTAAACGTTTACTCAGGTTCCAAAAGTTTTTCAGGTGCATAACAATATACATCAATCTTTTCTTCCGTAGATGAAGTGCGGTTGGTTCATCCTCTCGATTGAGGTGTTTCAAGGATCATGAAAGGTTTGAACGCAGATTATAATTGTCAAGATACAATGAGGTTTAAGATGAAATCAAGTGGCAAACTTGAAGAAATATTTAGTTTCATATGTTATAATCAATATTTTAATTCATTTTAATTGTCCAATGTTATTAGTCCACAGTCGATAGTTCAATAATTCATATACAGTTTAATATATAATATTCAAATTAATTAATACGTATCGTGACCCGTGTACATGTCTCAGACTCGATCACAACTCAAACTATATATATTATTGTAGAATAAACCTCAACCCTGTATAGCTAACTCCAGCATTACTGCATATAAAGTGTCTATGGTTATTCCAAATAATATATATAGACGCGTCGATATGATATGTCAAAACCTTGTATACGTGTCCCGATATTTAATGTGCATAAAATAAATAACAGAAATTAAATGACGATAAATAAAGTGCGTAAAGTAAATAACAGAAATTAAATGACGATAAATAAAATTGCGATAATTAAATTGCGATAAATAAACTGCAATAAAAAAATGTAAACAGTTAGCTAGGAACAGTTAGCATGAATTCTTAACAAAATTCTTCTCATAGTTAAATTGTTTGTTTCTAACAAATTTTATTTTGTCCAATGTTTTCTTCATTATGCCATTTGTTCTGCGGTCAAAATCCAAATATGAAATTGAATGAAATTGATTATTCTGCGGTGAACGGATACGTATATCGGTGGATGTAAGTAGGATAGTAAATGACTGTTGAATCAGATTCGAAGAATGTACAATGTATCTTATTAATGTGAAATCTAAATATTCCTCGGGTATTACCTACCCGTTAAAATATTTTCACCATTAACAGTTTGTACAAAAGAATTTCAATTACAATCTTTATGAAAATATATATACATATATATTTTCTTCAGATGTAATCATGGATTTAATGAGTTTATATGATATTAAACTCATTTGGTTTTTGGTTGGAATTAGAACGAATAATCTCTAAAACTTTAGAGATTACATAATCGCCATGTTAAACAAAGATAATTGATGTAGGTCTTCATGTAGTATGATGATTATGCTGGAGGTACAGACTGTGAGTTTGAGGCGTGTAGTGTTGAGGCTTGTGCTGCGGATGTTGTTGTTGGTGGTACTGGTGTTGCCGGTGCTGTTGATGAAGCTGGTAGGTTTTGCACCATGTTTTCCAAATTGGTTACTTGAGCGCGAAGCTCGTTGACTTCTTCCATTATTCCGGGATGATTAACGGTTGGAACAAGCGGATGAATAAGATTCAGAATTTGAGATAGTATATAATCATGGCGAGATATCCGGGGAATGAGGGTGAAAATGGTGTTTCGAATTGGTTCGCCGGCGAGTGCTTGATAATGCTAAAAACGAACATATATTTCATAGCATTATCCCTCAAGAAAGACAAGCTTTTAGTTGCAATTGTTCTAGTTACAAGTGATATTCGTTTAAATATTAAAAGGTGAAGACAAAAGGCAGATTCGACGAATTGAAGACGCAAACGACCAAAAAGCTAAAAAGTACAAAGTACAATCAAAGAGGTTCAAATTATTAATGAGAAACGTCTCAAAAATACAAGAGTAAGAGCCGCAAAACGCAAAGTTCAATTTATTAAATCGTACAAAAGGACGTTTGAAAATCCAGAACCGAGACATGAACCAACTTTCAACGTACGACGCAACGGACCAAAAATTACAAGTCAACTATGCACAAGAATATAATATAATATATAATTAATTATATATATTATTATATAATATATATTTACGCAGCTCAAGTTTTGGATCATAATGTGAGCTGTATTTCAGACCTCTGCACTCGCGGAGTTTAGAAGAGTAAAATCTCCGCACTCGCGGAGCTGCACAGTAAATTGTGGGCCTATAAAAGCCATCGAATTCTGCACTTCACATACACATCTTTTTCTTTTCCTTACTCTATCTCTCAATATATATATATATATATATATATATATATATATATATATATATTTACTTTATAATTTTAATTTTAATTTAATTTTAATAATAAGGGTATGTTAGCGTATGTTTTAAGTTTGTAAGTCGAAATTCTGTCCGTGTAACGCTACGCTATTATTAATCATTGTAAGTTATGTTCAACCTTTTTAAATTAATGTCTCGTAGCTAAGTTATTATTATGCTTATTTAATGCCGAAGTAATCGTGATGTTGGGCTAAATATTAAAATTGGGTAATTGGGCTTTTTGTACCATAATTGGGGTTTGGATAAAAGAACGACACTTGTGGAAATTAGACTATGGGTTATTAATGGGTTTTATATTAACTTAATGATACCTCGTTTATTTAATATAAAGGTTATAATTTTACGTATCTATAAATAACCACTTACGCTTAGTCGGGTACGGTGGACGGGATATCTATAAATTCCAATAATTGTTCATTTTACCGGACACAGAACTGGATTAATAGTTAATAGACTTGTTGAAACAGGGGTGGATTACATTCAAGCTTAATTGGTGTAATTGTTAACAAAGTAGTAAAACCTTGGACTACACGCAGTCGATAACCTGGTGTATTCATTAAACAAAGTATTAAGACCTTGTTACAATTCGAATCCCCAATTAGTTGGAATATTTGACTTCGGGTATAAGGATAATTTGACGAAGACTCTCGCACTTTATATTTATGACTGATGGACTATTATGGACAAAACCGTATGGACATATTGAATAATCCAGGACAAATGACAATTAACCCATGGTAATAAACTAAAATCAACACGTCGAACATCATGATTACGGAAGTTTAAATAAGCATAATTCCTTTATTTCATATTTAATTGAACTTTTAATTATCGCACTTTAATTTATTGTCATTTTAATTATTGAACTTTTTAATTATCGCAATTTTATTTATTGTCATTTTATTTGTCGCACTTTAATTTATCGCACTTTAATTATTGTTATTTACTTTACGCTTTAAATTAAGTCTTTTATATATTGAATATTTTATATTAGGTTTTAACTGCGACTAAAGTTTTTAAATCGACAAACCGGTCATTAAACGGTAAAAACCCCCTTTTATAATAATAATAATACTTCTTATATTTATATATATATTTATATACAAATTTAGTTTTAAAAATATAGCATTAAACTTGGCTAGTTCCCTGTGGATGAACCGGACTTACTAAAAACTACACTACTGTACGATTAGGTACACTGCCTATAAGTGTTGTAGCAAGGTTTAGGTATATCCACTCTATAAATAAATAAATAACTTGTGTAAAATTGTATCGTATTTAATAGTATTTCATAGTAAAAATTAATATTATTTCGTATACACCTCTACGCACATCAAGTATTTTTGGTGCCGCTGCCGGGGAACAACACTTAACGCCGAAGCGAGACACTATTAAATATAGTTTTTAAGTTATTTTTGTAAAAATATATTTACATAAGTTTTAAATATCATAAATATAAAAATATAAAAAAATAATAAAACATTTGAACCTACAAATTTTCGACCTGCACCTCATTTGAAACTGTAATCTCCACACTCGCGGAGTTCGGGGGTATCGAAAATCCGCACTTGCGGAGCCCCTCTGACACGCCTGACCTGGTACAGCATTAATTACGATTTAGGGTTTATAGTTATATATAATTAATTATAATTATAATTAGGTTTTGGTTTAATATTAATTAGTTTTAAGTTTATTTAATTTTATATTTTTAGTTTTAATTAGTTTTATTAATTTATAAACTTATTACTTTTATAAAAAAAATATAAAAATAATATTTTTATAAAAATTGTATTTTTTTACAACTTTAAGTTTTATTTTTATTTCGTACCTTCTTAATCGTTTATTCGTAATATTTGTATTTTTCGCTCGTAATTAGTTTTAAGACTAGTATTTGCCGTAGTTTATTTTTATTTTTAGATTCTTAGGCTTTGCCGTAAAATCCCTTAAGTACTTTTTCTTTAGACTAAGATTTAGGTGCTTTAGAATTTTGCGACGCTGTTTATAAATTTTAATTCCTTTTTAATTTTCGACGCGCTACTTTCTTATTTTTATTTTTTTCGATCTTTTATTTTTCGACGTTTTTTCGACGCACTCTTTTTATTTCTTATTTCTCGCCGCTCTAGTTTTTAGGACTTAGAATTATTTTTTTCTATTTCTTCTCTAAAATGTCTTTAAATTTCAACGAAAAATTATTTTAAGCGGTTAAATTGATAGACATTCAAATTTTCTGCTTCGTAGTAATAGTTGAATTTGTTAGTGGCTGAGTTATGAGCTTCCGATTTAAAGGTTTCTGGCTCCCTGCTACATCTTTTGGCTATTCGAAACGCGGGCAAAAGCAGAAAAGTCTATTAATTGGTAACTTATATAATTTTTCTTTCTTTTTATAACTAATAGGATATTCTGTTAATGCACCGAGCAAAACGTTCACCACCTTTTATACGTTCACCACCTGTAACTCGATCAAGAAATCTAGCCAATATTGTCGCCGTTGATTTTTCTTTAGAATCGTCATCAAGTCGACCAAGTACTCCAATTCAAATTTTCGATAATCCATTTTTTGAACCCGACCTCACAATTGAGAATCCGGAGGATATTCAGGGACAATTCAGAGATCCTGAACCATTAATTTTTCCTTCGAAACCACCAATCATTCAAACAGAGATTGTCGAGGAACAAACCATTAAATCAGAATCCTCTAGTGATTCAGATTCAACAAATTCAATCATGGAAAATCTAGAACCATTAAGTATGAAAGACCAAATGAGAGCTAAACGCACTGGACAAAGTCACGCAATTACTCAACCAGACATTATTGCGCCAGCTTATAAAATCAAAGGACAAATCCTACACATGGTGATTAATCAATGCCAATTTTGTGGTGCGCCGAAGGAAGATCCAAATGAACATCTTCAAACTTTTAATAGGATCTGTACTCTATTTAAAATCCGAGAACTTTTAATAGGATCTGTACTATCTCATGTTATTTCCCTGGACTTTAAAGGAAGAAGTCAAAGATTGGTTGGAATCGTTACCTGAAGGGGCGATTGATACATGGGACGTTTTAGTTAAAAAATTTCTTAAACAATTCTTTCCGGTATCTAAAGCCGTGAGACTTCAAGGAGAAATTGTTACGTTCACACAAAAGCCAAATGAAACTCTATATGAGGTGTGGACAAGATTTGGAAAGTTATTGAGAGGATGTCCGCAACATGGTTTAGACACTTATCAAATAGTACAAATATTCTACCAAGGATGCGACATTACTACAAGAAAAGACATCGATATAGCAGCTGGTGGTTCCATTATGAAGAAAACCGCAACTGAAGCTTACAAAATTATTGATAACACTGCTTCCCACTCACATGAGTGGCACCAAGAAAAAGATATCGTTAGATCATCTAAAGCAGCTAGAGCCGATTCTAGCCATGACTTTGATTCCATTTCTGCAAAGATAGATGCTGTCGAGAGACGAATGGAAAAGATGACTAAAGATATTCACTCAATACGAATTAGTTGTGAGCAGTGTGGAGGACCACATTTGACAAAAGATTGTCTCAGTATTGAACAAACAATGGAACAAAGAGAGAATGTTTCATACATGAACCAAAGGCCTGAAAATAATTATCAGAATAATTATCATCCGCCAAGACCAATTTACAATCAAAACCAGAATTATAACCGAAATGTTCCATACAACAACCAACATGGTCCTAGCAATCAACAAGTATCCAACAATACTTACAATCAGCAAAGACCTATTTTTCAAAATAAACCACCACAAACCGATGATAAAAAGCCAAATTTTGAAGATATGATGTCGAAGCTAGTTGAATCTCAAACTCAATTTTTCACATCTCAGAAACAAACTAATGAACAAAATGCTCAAACATTTAGAAATCAACAAGCTTCTATTCAAAATCTGGAACAAGAAGTGAGCAACCTAGCAAGGTTGATAGGAGAAAGAAAACCGGAAAGTCTTCCTAGTGATACAAATGCTAACCCCCGGAATGAAACGACTAAAGCCATTACCACAAGAAGTGGTATTACACTTAAAACACCTGAAATGCTTGTAATTTCTGATGACTCTATTCCTACTCTACAAGAACCATAATCTGAACAAGATAAGGAAAAAGAACCGGTAGTTGAAAAGGTTAATGAAGATAACACAGTTAAGGCAAAACCTTATGTTAAACCATACCAACCACCACTTCCTTACCCAAGTAAAATGAGAAAAGAAAGACTTGAAGCCGAGCAATCCAAATTCTTGGATATGTTTAAACAAATAAATGTCAATCTTCCTTTCATTGATGTAATTTCAGGAATACCAAGATATGCTAAATTCTTGAAAGATCTAATCACAAATAGAAAGAAAATGGAAGAACTCTCGGCTGTTACTATGAATGCTAATTGTTCTGCAGTGCTGTTGAATAAGATACTAGAAAAATTATCTGATCCAGGAAGTTTCACAATTCCATGTTTTCTGGGAAGTCTTAGTTTAATAGAAGCATTGGCAGACTTAGGTGCTAGTATAAATTTAATGCCATATTCATTATACGCTAAACTAGACCTTGGAGAATTGAAACCAACACGAATAAGCATACAACTAGCAGATCGATCAGTAAAATATCCTAGAGGGATAATGGAGAACATGCTAGTTAAAGTTGGTACTTTAGTATTTTCAGTAGATTTTGTTATTCTAGACATGGAATAAGATTCTCGAGTTCCTCTCATATTAGGAAGACCATTCTTAAACAGCTAAAGCAATAATAGACGTGTTTGGTAAGAAACTGACCCTAAGTATAGAGGACGAGAGTGTTACCTTTTCTGCTAATAGAGCCATGCAACAACCGCAATCTGCAGATGATACATGTTATTATATTCAAACTATAGATTCACATGCAGAATTGTTAGAAGAATTTCCAGAATTACAAGGAACGGGAGAATGTTCTTTAGGAGAAGGAACTGAACCAATTGATGAAGCTGAAATGTTAGCTACACTTATGGCTAATGAATACGAACCAACAATAGAAGAACTTCAAATGCTAAAAGAGGAAGACATATATCGATATAAATCATCGATAGAAGAACCACTGACATTAGAGTTAAAGCCACTTCCAAACCATTTGGAATACGCTTATTTACATGGTGAATCTGAATTACCTGTAATAATATCGTCTTCTCTTACGGAAAATGAAAAATCTCAACTCATTTATGTGCTAAAAGCTCATAAACCAGCTATTGCATGAAAGATTCATGATATTAAAGGAATAAATCCCTCGTATTGCACACATAAAATCCTTATGGAAGAAGGTCATAAAACGTATGTGCAATGCCAACGAAGACTAAATCCTAATATGCAAGATGTTGTTAAGAAAGAAATTATTAAACTGCTTGATGCAGGTTTAATTTATCCAATCTCTGATAGTCCATGGGTAAGCCCAGTTCAATGCGTACCTAAGAAGGGTGGCATGACTGTCATCACAAATGAGAAAAATGAGCTTATTCCTACAAGGACTGTATACGAAAAATACTTGATGTGCGTAGAGGTGTATACGAAACAAAATTAATTTTTACTAGGAAATACTATTAAATACGATACAATTTTACACAAGTTATTTATTTATTTATAGAGTGGATATACCTAAACCTTGCTACAACAGTTATAGGCAGTGTACCTAATCGTACAGTAGTGTAGTTTTTAGTAAGTCCGGTTCATCCACAGGGAACTAGCCAAGTTTAATGCTATATTTTTAAAACTAAATTTGTATATAAATATATATAAATATAATAAGTATTATTATTATTATAAAAGGGGGTTTTTACCGTTTAATGACCGGTTTGTCGATTTAAAAACTTTAGTCGCAGTTAAAACCTAATATAAAATATTAAATATATAAAAGACTTAATTTAAAGCGTAAAGTAAATAACAATAATTAAAGTGCGATAAATTAAAGTGTGATAAATAAAATGACAATAAATAAAATTGCGATAATTAAAAAGTGCAATAATTAAAATGACAATAAATTAAAGTGCGATAATTAAAAGTGCAATTAAATATGAAATAAAGGAATTATGCTTATTTAAACTTCCGTAATCATGATGTTCGATGTGTTAATTTTAGTTTATTACCATGGGTTAATTGTCATTTGTCCTGGATTATTCAATATGTCCATACGGTTTTGTCCATAATAGTCCATCAGTCATAAATATAAAGTGCGAGAGTCTTCGTCAAATTATCCTTATACCCGAAGTCAAATATTCCAACTAATTGGGGATTCGAATTGTAACAAGGTCTTAATACTTTGTTTAATGAATACACCAGGTTATCGACTGCGTGTAGTCCAAGGTTTTACTACTTTGTTAACAATTACACCAATTACCCTTGAATGTAATCCACCCCTGTTTCAACAAGTCTATTAACTATTAATCCAGTTCCGCGTCCGGTAAAATGAACAATTATTGGTATTTATAGATATCCCGCCTACCGTACCCGACTAAGCGTAAGTGGTTATTTATAGATACATCAAATTATAACCTTTATATTAAATTAACGAGGTATCATTAAGTTAATATAAAACCCATTAACAGCCCATAGTCTAATTTCCATAAGTGTCGTTCTTTTATCCAAACCCCAATTATGGTACAAAAAGCCCAATTACCCAATTTTAATATTTAGTCCAACATCATGATTACTTCGGCATTAAATAAGCATAATAATAACTTAGCTACGAGACATTAATTTAAAAAGGTTGAACATAACTTACAATGATTAATAATAGCGTAGCGTTACACGGACAGAATTTCGACTTACAAACTTAAAACATTTGCTAACATACCCTTATTATTAAAATTAAAATTATAAATTATATATATATATATATATATATATTGAGAGATAGAGTAAGGAAAAGAAAAAGATGTGTATGTGAAGTGCATAATTCGATGGCTTTTATAGGCCCACAATTTACTGTGCAGCTCCGCGAGTGCGGAGATTTTGCTCTTCTAAACTCCGCGAGTGTGGAGGTCTGAAATACAGCTTGATCCAAAGCGTGGGCTGCGTAAATATATATTATATAATAATATATAACTAATTATATATTATATTATATTCTTGTGCATAGTTGACTTGTAATTTTTGGTCCGTTGCGTCGTACGTTGAAAGTTGGTTCATGTCTCGGTTCCGAATTTTCAAACGTCCTTTTGTACGATTTAATAAATTGAACTTTGCGTTTTGCGGCTCGTACTCTTGTATTTTTGAGACGTTTCTCATTAATAATTTGAACCTCTTTGATTGTACTTTGTACTTTTTAGCTTTTTGGTCGTTTGCATCTTCAATTCGTCGAATCTGCCTTTTGTCTTCACCTTTTAATATTTAAACGAATATCACTTGTAATTAGAACAATTGCAACTAAAAGCTTGTCTTTCTTGAGGGATAATGCTATGAAATATATGTTCGTTTTTAGCATTATCAAATATTCCCACACTTGAGCGTTGCTTGTCCTCAAGCAATATAGTCTTGAAATAAAAATACTAGAATCACTTCTTTATTCTTCACACTTTGTACATCAGTGATTTCTATACGGCGGTATGAACAATGGTAGTAACGATGTAGTTTACAGTCCCAAATGACTATGAAAATTTAGATCCGTTAGGAAATTGGATCTTTATGAAAACATTTGATCTTTTGAAAATTAAATCTAGCTTTTACCCTAGATAAGTTTTCCGGAATAACCCTTCACCGGTATTTGCAAATTGTTTTTGTGGGTTTGGTGGGTTTCAGATTTGAAAATTTTAGCTCAAAACTTGCGGTTTTGTGTCACCCACTTGCTAACCTTGTATTGGGAAAGTAACACGTCCAGTATATTTGTTCCGTATATTACCTTTCGGTAAACTACCGTCCGGTTGTAAAGGAAAGCATTGAACAAGCAACTGTTAAGGCAATGTCCCGTGACATGCTTTTAATTATGGTCTATATCGTGTCAGATGCAATTACTATCCTTTGTAGGAGCAATAGTAAAGATCACCCTATAGTTTTTCGGTCTGGAACAAGGTCCTGTCTTCGACCATGCTATGCAACCGCCGTTCTTACGGTTGACACCCGATTTGGTTCAGGTGGCCTAATGAATTCCGGTGAATTATTAGGATTTTACGTTCAATGGTAATGAACGCATTGAAAATAGGTTTTCAGAAAACAAATCGGTTTTAATTTGATCAAGATATTTTCTCGTTCAAGCTCGAGTTTAGATATCATCGAATTCCATGAGTTTATAATTCTCAATCTTTAAAGTCAATCTCAAAGATTGAGTAATATCAGGCTTAAAAGATGATTTTTAATCTTTAAGGAGATTATCCTTTCTGGGGTCTGATTCATTAGTCTTATCAAGCTAATTTGCACGGTGCCCTCTCCATTTTACGAGACAGATCCTCTCATGATTAGGATAAGTCTGACCACTTGGCGACCCTGTTTGATGCTGAGGTCCATGGATTTCCTGCTGATTTTAGTGATGACTTTTCTAGATTTTTCGTCAACCTACCGCTGGTCTGGACGACAACTTCTTGACCTAAATCAAGAAGCGCGTGTCTTTTTAGGAAGACTTTACTTCCTTTTAATGATGGAATTGATTCATCGTGTAGATCCATCTTTCTTTCAAATATATTACAATTTACCGGGTAAAACGGTTAATTTTGTCCAAAACAAAAGTATCTTCAATTATTTGTACAAAAATATGTGATATATGTTTTAAATAACTTGGTAAATTTTTCCCACATTTGGCTTTTATTTTCCTTTCTTTGCCTTTTTATTGTCATCTATTCCATTTTAAATGAATTCTAACATTTTGGGTTGTTTCTCAATTTATGTCCTTTCCGAGATAACAATAATTTCGGTGTTAACACCTAGTTTTATCGTTCATAAATATGTATAAACATGATTTTGAATTCATTTATTTGAAAATTTTGAAAATTTTTACTAGAATTGGGTAGTCAGTATATAAGACTAGGGCTGTTCTTTATTATCAGAGAGCACTAGATTCTAATACAACTACTGCGTTACTAGTATTTTTAATGGTAACCAAGTGTTTAAATTTAAAATTTTAAAAATCTGAAAGAATTTAACCCCTTCCCACACTTAAGATCTTGCAATGCCCTCATTTGCAAGAAATCAGTAACAATTTAAATTATTGAGGGTTATTTGCGTAGAAAAATGATTAAATTTTCATTTTTAAGCGTTGTTTTAAAAGCAATGATTTTTTTAAAATGTTTTTTTGGCATACTTTAATTCAATAAGATTAAAAATAATGATAATAAAATTTCTCGACCCTCCATTGGGTAAAGCAATTTCGGTTCAACGACCTAGTTTTCAACTTATGACGAATTTTTAGAAATCACATTTTTAACTTAATGAAATAAAGTAAATTTTTGTTTTTAAATTCACACCAAACTTAAATTTAAAATACATAAAATTAAAAATTCATATTATTAATATTAAAAATTTGCAACAAATTTATATTATATTTTTGTTTTTATACATACAAACTTATATTAAAAATATTAATTTTTTTCAAATATTTACAAACTTAAATATATTGATTTTAAAAAGTTTACAATATTAATTTAATATTTATATATTAATTTTAAAAACATGGTAAAAAAATAAAATTAAAAATCTTTTTGGTCTTTTATCCCACTTTAATCAATCAAATATTATCAAAAATATACGCCCCTCTTTTGGGTAAAATAATTTCGGTTCCATAACCTAGTTTTACTCCTGACGAATTTCTGAAATATTTTGGATTGATTGATTAAAGATATTTATGCCTTAAGAATAAACGGTAAATTTCGCAGTGATGTAATAAATTTTTGTATGATATCAATAATTTCGGTTAAGCATACCTAATTTTATTGAATACCAATTTAATACTTTATAGCGAATGATTCAGCGTTTATTATCAAAAGGTTAAAAGCAATAAAAAAATAAAAACTGTACATACTTACCTATGAGAAAGAATTCTCAGAGACCTGCTTTAGCCGACTCATAGGAGAGTCGCGTGATTTAGTTTTCCATAGCTACATAAGCGTAACCTCGATTCTTCAATATCTTTTCTTCTAAACATATGAACGGTCCTTCTCTGCATAGAGTAACAAATTCGGTATTTGAATATGTTTGATTATTTGAACATTTACCTCCGTGTGACCATTTTTTGCATTTATAACATCTTTCAAGGTGTCGTGCACTTCTTTTCATTGCATATTTTGATTTTCCTTTACCAAAATGTATCTTATGATGATCTTTCCTGAGTTCTTTTCTTACTCCGTCCATTTTTTCTCTTATGAATGATACCAGTTCACTCGAAAGTGGTTCATTATTACGTTTAGTAATCATAGCGTGTAGCATTAGACTATGGTTCATATCAAAGGAATTCTTCATCTCGTAAAACCTAAAAAAAATAAAAATTCAGAATGGAGGGAGAAGACTAGTTCTTTAGGGTCTGTTAGGGAAAGACCATTCGGATTCCATTCTCGGAAACTACACGAAAACAGAATATCTGACTCTAACAGAAATACATATTACCCTAAAAAGATTCGAACTCCCCACACTTAGTTAGATGTGGTGTTGAAATTATGATTAATATTATTTTCAATTGGATCATCAACAACTTGTATATTTCTGATTTTTACTTCAAGCCAATTGTTGATTTCCTCTGTAACTTTCACAAATTCAACTAACATTGCCTTTTCTTTTGGCGATAAATTGGATACTAATCGGTTACATAACTTAAAGTTTCCCTTAATCCTAGCATCGTGAATCCGTTTATAAAGTTTCTTCGTTGAACTGTTAAAAACGGGTTCATCTAATTTCGTATCATCAACGGGGTTCTTTGTGATCGGATCATCATTAAGTGTTTCTTCATCTTCCCCACACTTATGCATTTTTATTGGTTTAACAGTTTTGGTTGGTGGAGATCTAAACTTTCGGTTCACAGAGGTGATCGATTTATCACCATCCCTAAGTGTCATTCTACATTCTCTTACATCAATGAACGCCTCGATGATTGCTAAAAATGGGCGACCTAAAATTAGAGGAATATCAAGGTTTTTCTCCATATTAATAACTATGAAGTTTGCAACAAAGGTTAAACTTCCCACGTTAACAAGTAAATTATTTGCTATTTGATAGTGCTCCAAATGAACATATATTTAGTAGCAATATCCTCCCAATATGTAAATTATTTAGTTGTAATTGTTCCATATTCAAGTAATATTCGTTTATATTTAATAAGTGCGAAGACAAAAGGCGAAAACGAAGAATTGAAGACGGAAAGGTCCAAAATGCTCAAATGTACAAAGATACAATTAAAGTGGTTCAAATTATTGATGAAGAACGTCTAAAAATGACAAGAGTACAAGTTGCGGAACGCAAAGTACACGATATAAAATAATACGCGAAGACTTCCGAAAATCCGGAACCGGGACCCGAGCCAAGAAGAAACGCCCGACGCAACGGACCAAAAATATCTAGTCTACTATGCACAAGAATAAAATATAATATATAAATAATTATATTAATTATTTATATATTTATATTTATTTTAAATTATGTCGACGAACAAGAAAACAAAAATGATTGAGCTGGATTCTGGTGGCCATGCGAGTCGCATGGCCAGAAGGCTATTTCCCATGCGAGTCGCATGAGGATCAGAATCAGGCCTGGTCTATAAATTTGCCATTTTTCGTCCGAGTTTAAACACACCACACACAAAATAAATAATAATACTCTGTAATAAATAATAATAAATATATATATTATATATATAGTATAGGGTAGTTTTATATTAGATTAGTTCGGGTTATGTAAAGGTTATTTTACGGGTTTTAAAGTCGGAGCTCTGTCCGTGTAACACTACGCGATAAATAATCAATGTAAGCTATGTTCTTCTTTTTAAATTAATGTCTCGTACTTAAGTTATTATTATGCTTATTTGAGCCAAAGTAATCATGATGTTGGACTAAATATTAAAGACGGGGTTATTGGGCTTTGTACCTTAATTGGGGTTTGGACAAAAGAACGACACTTGTGGAAATTAGACTATGGGCTATTAATGGGCTTTATATTTGTTTAACTAAATGAAAGTTTGTTAATGTTAATATAAAGATTTACAATTGGGCGTCCCTATAAATTACCATATACACTCAATCGGACACGATGGGCGGGGTATTTATATGTACGAATAATCGTTCATTTAACCGGACACGGGAATGGATTAATAGCCACTAGAATAATTAAAACAGGGGTGAAATTACATTCAAGGGTAATTGGTGTAATTGTTAACAAAGTACTAAAACCTTGGTTTACACGCAGTCGATAACCTGGTGTATTCATTAAACAAAGTATTAAAACCTTGTTACAATTCGAATCCCCAATTAGTTGGAATATTTAACTTCGGGTATAATAATAATTTGACGAGGACACTCGCACTTTATATTTATGACTGATGGACTGTTATGGACAAAAACCAGACGGACATATTAAATAATCCAGGACAAAGGACAATTAACCCATGGGCATAAAACTAAAATCAACACGTCAAACATCATGATTACGGAAGTTTAAATAAGTATAATTCTTTTATTATATTTCTCATCGTATCTTTATTTACTGTCATTTTATTACTCGCAATTTTATTAACTGTCATTTTATTTATTGTCATTATTTTACGCACTTTAATTATCGTCATTTATTTTTGCGCTTAAAATATAGAATCGACAAACCGGTCATTAAACGGTAAAACCCCCCTTTTATAATAATATTACTACTTATATAATTATATATATTTTGTATAAATATAGTTGTTAAAAATATAGTAAGTATCACCAGCTCCCTGTGGAACGAACCGGACTTACTAAAAACTACACTACTCTACGATTAGGTACACTGCCTATAGTGTTGTAGCAAGGTTTAGGTATATCCCATCCGTAAATTAATAAAACTTGTGTCATATTTTGTAGTATTTTGTATTAAAAATAATACTATTTCGTACCCTCACGCTACATCATCAAGTTTTTGGCGCCGCTGCCGGGGAGTCGGCGAAATATTTATTTACATTTTTAGAAAAACAATATAAAATCTATAAAAAAAAAAAAAAAATTTAAAAATTTAAAAACCGAAAAAAAAAATAATTGCTTTTATATATTTTTAAGATTTTTATTTATGAAAATATAAAACATTTATATTTTTAGTTTTATAAAAATATAAGTTTTTATTTATTTTATATATATTTTACTTTAAATATAAAACAAAATAAAAATAAATAATAAATAATACGAACTGACCTGTCATTTTTGAACCCTTCTTGAACTGAACCAGCAGGTCATGCGAGTCGCATGACCTTTTCTCTTAGACCCATGCGAGTCGCATGGAGGAGTCTGACAGGCCACATGTTAACCTAAAATCGCATTAATTACACGTATTTTATTATTATTATTATCTAAAACCCTAATATATTATTAATTATTATATTTAGTTTTTAGATTAATTAAATTATTATTACTTATTATTAGTTTATTAAATTTATAAATTAATACTATTATAATATATAAACATAAAAATAATATTTTTATAAAAATAAATAATTTTTATAACTTTTTATTAACTTTTATATTTTGTATCTTTTTATCGTTTAGCGTAATTTTTGTATTTTTATCGTTCGTATTAGTTTTAAATTTAGTATTTTGCCGTAGCTTATTTTTATTCCTAGATTTTTAGGCTTTGCCGTAAAATCTCTTAAGTGCTTTTTCTTTAGATTAAGATTTAGGTGCTATAGAATTTTGCGACGCCGTTTTTCGCTTTAGTTTTAAATAGATTTTAGTGCCTAAATTAAGTTATTGCCGTTTTAGATATAAAATTCCTTTTAAGCTTTAAGACCTTTAGGCGCAACTTTTTAGAAATAATTTTTAGACTTTTAAGTTCCGACGTTTTTCTTTCTTATTTTTATTTTTCGACACTTTTCGACGCGCAATCTTTTTCTTTCTTATTTCTCGATGCTCTAGTTTTTAGGACCTAGAATTTTCTCTATTTCTTATCTAATTCTCAAAACGGAAAGAAAAATTATTTAAGCGGTTAAGTTAATGGACGTTGACATTTTTCTGGTTCGTAGTAATAGTTGGATTTGTTAGTGGCTAGTTGTGGGCTTCCGATTTAAAGGGTCCTGGCTACCTGCTGCATCTTTTGGCTATTCGAAACGTGGGCAAAAATCAGAAAAGTCTATTAATTGGACAACTTATATAAGTTTTTCTATTTTTATAACTAATAGGATCATTTGTGAATGTAGCTAAAATTTGGCCGTCGCAATAAAATGGAAAATTTTGAAAACAAGGCCTTGGAAACTCTTTTTGAACTCCAAAATCAATTAAATCAATACTCTCAACCGAGTGTTGATGACAATTCGTTCAGTCAATCTTGGATCACAAATGACGAAACAATAACTGGTTGTGAAATCTGTGGAGATTATCACTCAACATGGGAATGTTATTATTACGTTCCTATGGAAAATTACGTACCCACAGAACCTGAATGGAACGATTATGAAGAACGCAATTCAAACTGGGATTATTCCCAAGAATATATCCAAACTCAACAACCAGAAGACGAGGAAAATTACGTGTCCGAAAATTCTTTAGACAATATGAAAATCAAACTCGAAGAACTTGATGCTCAAAAGGAACAAATGAGAGAGTTTGTAAACCGGCAAGCTGAAACTCTATCAGATTACACACCTGTTGATCTGAGGAGTCGTGTGCAAGAAAATCTCAAATCATCGAATTTTGATGAATTCGAGAGCTCCGAAATCACCAACTATCCCGATGATACTTTTTATTCAGTCTTATCAAATTCACAACATATCGACACATTAGCCTCTACCGACGAAATAATCAATCCATCAATGGAGGATGAAGAAGAAGAAAGGGTGACAAATTGGTACTCTTGGGAAAACGATAACGTTGAAAATTTTACCCCCGAGGCCAAACCGAACTTTACCATCCCACAACTTTCCAACCCAATATTCTCAATAGACGAGTCATCTACTGAAGATGAACTACGAGCTGTAATAGATAATGACACCTCGGATTTCACCCAATTGGGTAATAGAGGTGAAAACTTTAATCCCGAGAATAAACGGAAGGACACTTTTGGAATTGACCACCCTATAGATATAAGTATGTCGGTGTATATCGATCCATTTGACCAAGAACCAGAAAAGAGACATATCCATTTACTAAAAGCTACACTTAAAAAAGAATTAAGTAGTGACGATCGGGTGAGTCTAAACTTTAAACCCATTGATATATTATACACCACCCGAGATGCAAATAACTGGCTCACTATTTTAATTCGAGGAACTTATTCCACCGACTTCACATATCGTCAGCTAAAGTGTAGAGAAGTCTAACCCCACTTAACGTTAAATTAGGGGTTCGGGTTAGTGCATAACTCATTAATAAACATGCATGATAAGTTAGGGTAAAAGACGCATTTTCAAAGATTAGCAAACTGTTCAAAAAAGAAACCATTTTTGAAGAAAAACATGTGTGATAAAATAAGAAGGAATGAACGATGAGGCGCGCCATCTATCATTCGACGAGCTTTGTAAGTACAAACTAGGTATTCTTAATCACTTTTCTACACTAATCACCCTCATGAATTTATAATTATAGTCTGATTTCATGCAAATGAGGGCATTGCATGATCTCAAGTGTGGGGAAGGGTTATAAATTCTCTCGGGTTTACACTTGGTTTATTTGCCAAATTTTGCGAAAATTTGAAAAATTTTCAACTAAATGAATTTAAAATCATGTTTATACATATTTATGAACGGTGAAAACTAGGTGATAATACCGAAATTATCGTTACCTCGGAAAGGACATAAATTGAGAAACAACCTAAAATGCTTGAATTCATTTAAAATGGAATAAAGGAGAATAAAAAGGCAAAGAAAGAAACTAAGTGTGGGGAGAATGTACCAAGTTATTCAATTAAAAACTATCTATCACATTTTTGTATAAGAATTATTGCAGGTACTTTTGCTTTGGACGATACTAAACTGTTTTACCCGATTTATTGTAATACTTTTGAAAGAAGAGATGGATCTACACGATGAATCAATTCCATCATTAAAAGGAAGTAAAGTCTTCCGAAAAAGAAACGCGCTTCTTGATTTAGGTCATGAAGTTGTCGTCCAGACCAGCTGTAGGTTGACGAAAAATCTAGAAAAGTCATCTCTAAAATCAGCAGGAAATCCACGGACCTCAGCATCAAACAGGGTCGCCAAGTGGTCAGATTTATCCTAACCATGAGAAGGATTTATCTCGTACAATGGGGGGCACCGTGCAAATTAGCTTGATAAGACTAATGAATCAGATCCCCAGAAAGGATAATCTCCTTAAAGATTAAAAATCAGCTTTTAAGACTGATATTACTCAATCCTTGAGATTGACCTTAAAGATTGAGAATTCAAACTCATGGAATTCAATGATATCTAAACTCGAGCTTGAACGAGAAAATATTTTGATCAAAAATACAAACCGATTTGTTTTCTGAAAAACCATTTTCAATGCGTTCATTACCATTGAACGTAAAATCCTAGGAATTCACCTGGAATTCATTAGGTCACCTGAACCAAATCGGGTGTCAACCGTAAGAACGGTGGTTGCATAGCATGGTCGGAGACAGGACCTTGTGCCAGACCGAAAAATCATAGGATGATCTTTACTATTGCTCCTACCAAGGATAGTTCTAGCATCCGACACGTTTTTAGACCATGAACAAATGCATGTCATTAGACATTGCCTTAACAGTTTCTTGTTCATCGCTTTCCTTTACAACCGGACGGTAGTTTACCGAAAGGTAATATACGGAACAAGTAAACTGGATGTGTGCTTTCCGATACCAGGATAGCAGTGGATTACACGAACCTAAAAGTTTTAAGCCAAAATATTGATCCACAAATATATTTTGCAACACCAAAGAATGGATTAAATCAGAAAACTTGTCTAGGGTAAAATCTAGCTTGAATTTTCAAAAGATCAAATGTTTTCATAAAGATCCAATTTCCTTAAGGATCTACATTTTTATAGTCATGTGGGACTGTAAACCGCCTTTCAAATGTGCACTTTGCTTTGGAAACCGAAAGTAAATCGGCTATTTGATTGTAAGTGTCGTTGACCTAAACCCAAGGCAACTGTGGATGACACACCCACCTTTAACCATGGTTCTATCGTTACTATCATTATTTATACCGCCATATCAAAATCACTGATGTACAAAGTGTGAAGAATAAAGAAGTGATTCGTGTGATGTATTATAATTTCAAGTTATGTATTGCTTGAGGACAAGTAACGTTCAAGTGTGGGGATATTTGATAGTGCTCCAAATGAACAGATATTTAGTAGCAATATCCTCCCAATATGTAAATTATTTAGTTGTAATTGTTCCATATTCAAGTAATATTCGTTTATATTTAATAAGTGCGAAGACAAAAGGCGAAAACGAAGAATTGAAGACGGAAAGGTCCAAAATGCTCAAATGTACAAAGATACAATTAAAGTGGTTCAAATTATTGATGAAGAACGTCTAAAAATGACAAGAGTACAAGTTGCGGAACGCAAAGTACACGATATAAAATAATACGCGAAGACTTCCGAAAATCCGGAACCGGGACCCGAGCCAAGAAGAAACGCCCGACACAACGGACCAAAAATATCTAGTCTACTATGCACAAGAATAAAATATAATATATAAATAATTATATTAATTATTTATATATTTATATTTATTTTAAATTATGTCGACGAACAAGAAAACAAAAATGATTGAGCTGGATTCTGGTGGCCATGCGAGTCGCATGGCCAGAAGGCTATTTCCCATGCGAGTCGCATGAGGATCAGAATCAGGCCTGGTCTATAAATTTGCCATTTTTCGTCCGAGTTTAAACACACCACACACAAAATAAATAATAATACTCTGTAATAAATAATAATAAATATATATATTATATATATAGTATAGGGTAGTTTTATATTAGATTAGTTCGGGTTATGTAAAGGTTATTTTACGGGTTTTAAAGTCGGAGCTCTGTCCGTGTAACACTACGCGATAAATAATCAATGTAAGCTATGTTCTTCTTTTTAAATTAATGTCTCGTACTTAAGTTATTATTATGCTTATTTGAGCCAAAGTAATCATGATGTTGGACTAAATATTAAAGACGGGGTTATTGGGCTTTGTACCTTAATTGGGGTTTGGACAAAAGAACGACACTTGTGGAAATTAGACTATGGGCTATTAATGGGCTTTATATTTGTTTAACTAAATGAAAGTTTGTTAATGTTAATATAAAGATTTACAATTGGGCGTCCCTATAAATTACCATATACACTCAATCGGACACGATGGGCGGGGTATTTATATGTACGAATAATCGTTCATTTAACCGGACACGGGAATGGATTAATAGCCACTAGAATAATTAAAACAGGGGTGAAATTACATTCAAGGGTAATTGGTGTAATTGTTAACAAAGTAGTAAAACCTTGGTTTACACGCAGTCGATAACCTGGTGTATTCATTAAACAAAGTATTAAAACCTTGTTACAATTCGAATCCCCAATTAGTTGGAATATTTAACTTCGGGTATAATAATAATTTGACGAGGACACTCGCACTTTATATTTATGACTGATGGACTGTTATGGACAAAAACCAGACGGACATATTAAATAATCCAGGACAAAGGACAATTAACCCATGGGCATAAAACTAAAATCAACACGTCAAACATCATGATTACGGAAGTTTAAATAAGTATAATTCTTTTATTATATTTCTCATCGTATCTTTATTTACTGTCATTTTATTACTCGCAATTTTATTAACTGTCATTTTATTTATTGTCATTATTTTACGCACTTTAATTATCGTCATTTATTTTTGCGCTTAAAATATAGAATCGACAAACCGGTCATTAAACGGTAAAACCCCCCTTTTATAATAATATTACTACTTATATAATTATATATATTTTGTATAAATATAGTTGTTAAAAATATAGTAAGTATCACCAGCTCCCTGTGGAACGAACCGGACTTACTAAAAACTACACTACTCTACGATTAGGTACACTGCCTATAGTGTTGTAGCAAGGTTTAGGTATATCCCATCCGTAAATTAATAAAACTTGTGTCATATTTTGTAGTATTTTGTATTAAAAATAATACTATTTCGTACCCTCACGCTACATCATCACTATTCCAACCGGGTGTTTAATGGTTAGGTCAAATGATTGAACACCTATTTTGGTTGGTTTTAATTTACCCATACACCAGGATGGCGTGTTTGTATAGATTATAGAAAATTAAATGACGCCACCAGAAAAGATCACTTTCCCTTACCTTTCATTGATCAAATGTTGGAAAGGTTAGCTGGGAATAGTTACTATTGTTTTCTTGACGGTTTCTTCGGATACTTTCAAATTCCAATAGCACCCGAGGACCAAGAGAAAACCACGTTCACATGCCCTTATGGTACTTTTTCTTACAAACACATGCCAATTGGACTTTGCAACGTCCCTGCAACCTTTCAAAGGTGTATGATGGCGATTTTTCACGACATGATAGAAGAATACATGGAAGTATTCATGGATGTCTTTTCAGTCTTCGGTGATACTTTTGAAACATGTCTAGTTAATCTTGAACGAATGCTTATTAGATGCAAGCAATCAAATCTAGTTCTTAATTGGGAGAAATGCCATTTCATGGTTAAAGAAGGCATCGTTCTTGGTCATAAAATTTCAAAGGAAGGAATTGAAGTGGATAGAGCTAAAGTAGATGTAATTGCTAAACTTCCACTTCCCACCAATGTTAGAGGAGTTAGGAGTTTTCTAGGGCATGCCGGTTTTTACCGACGTTTCATAAAAGATTTTTCTAAAATTGCCACTCCTATGAATAAACTCCTAGAAAAGGATGCTCCATTCATCTTTTCAGATGAATGCATTAAATCTTTTAATATTCTTAAAGAAAAACTCACTAATGCGCCGATCATAATAACTCCAAATTGGAATCTACCATTTGAACTCATGTGCGATGCAAGTGATTTTGCAATGGGAGCCGTTTTAGGTCAAAGGATTGAAAAACGATTTCAACCTATATATTATGCTAGTAAGACGTTACAAGGAGCACAAAAAAATTACACAACTACTAAAAAAGAACTCCTTGTTATTGTCTTTGCTTTTGACAAATTTCGTTCATATCTCGTTCTAGCTAAAACGGTGGTCTATACCGACCATTCTGCTCTTAGATACCTATTTTTGAAACAAGATGCCAAACTAAGATTAATCCGTTGGATCTTACTCTTACAAGAGTTCTATATTGAAATCCGAGTTAAAAAGGGAGCAGAAAATCTCGCCGCTGATCATCTTTCTCGTTTTGAAAATCCTGAATTAGAAGTTCTAAATGAATCAGCCATACAAGATAACTTCCCTGATGAATATCTATTGAAGATAGATTATAATAAAATTCCATGGTTTGCAGAATATGCAAACTACTTAGTATGTGGATACCTTGAAAAAGGGTTGTCGTACCAAAAACGAAAGAAATTCTTTAGTGATATAAAACATTATTTCTGGGAAGATCCACATTTGTTTAAAAGTTGTCCCGATGGAATAATACGCCGATGTATATTCGGGGATGAAGCTAGTCAAATCTTAAACAATTGTCACACAGGATCAACATGAGGGCATTATGGGCCTCAACTCACAGCAAGAAAAGTTTACGATGCTGGATTCTATTGGCCTACAATTTTCAAAGACGCACACCTTCTTTGCAAATCCTGTGATGCATGTCAAAGGGCCAGAAAAATAAGTCAACGTGATGAAATGCCACAAAATGTCATTCAAGTATGTGAAGTGTTTGACGTTTGGGGTATTGACTTTATGGGTCCATTTCCAAAATCTCATAATAATCTCTACATTCTCGTTGCCATTGATTATGTATCTAAATGGGCGGAAGCACAAGCTCTCCCAACTAACGATGCACGAGTTGTAGTCAACTTCTTAAAACGTCTTTTTGCAAGGTTTGGAACACCGAAAGCTTTAATAAGTGATCGGGGTACTCATTTTTGTAATAATCAACTTGAGAAAGTTCTCAAAAGATATGGAGTAACTCATAAAATCTCAACCGCTTATCATCCACAAACAAGTGGACAAGTTGAAAATACCAACCGAGCTTTAAAACGTATTCTAGAGAAAACCGTAGGATCAAATTCGAAGGAATGGTCCATGAAATTGGAGGATGCACTCTGGGCTTTTAGAACATCCTACAAAACTTCAATTGGAACCGCACCTTTTAAACTCGTTTACGGAAAAGCATGTCATCTTCCAGTAGAAATTGAACACAAAGCATTTTGGGCTTTGAAGACATGTAATCTTGATTTACATGAAGCCGGACATCTACGGTTAAGTCAACTAAACGAATTAGAAGAATTAAGACATGAAGCATACGAAAGTTCGTTAATCTATAAAGAAAGAACGAAGAAATGGCATGATAAAAGAATCAGAAGTTCAAAAGAATTTAAAGAAGGAGACAGAGTTCTTCTTTTCAATTCACGATTCAAGTTATTTCCTGGAAAATTGAAATCAAGATGGTCTGGACCATTTATAGTCAAAAGAGTTTTCCCATACGGAACAATAGAGTTAATAAATTCAAATGGGATTGAATTTAAAGTTAATGGTCACAGAGTTAAACATTACATACATGGTCCGATGGAAGTTGACAATGAAGTCAATCATAATTTCACCACTCAAGAAAACCCTCAAAATGAAAACATAAATATGTTATCAACAACATATGAAAAATCAAAATTGGAAAATAGGGAGGATTCAAATTGGAGTGATGAAGAAGAATTCCTATATAAACCTCCCATTCCAAGAAATGAAGAAAAAGAAGTTCAAATAGAAGTGAAAGAACTAAGAAAAGAACACCCGAAAAAGGTTTACAAACCAACTCGAATTACTAAAGTAGGAGACCCGGGTGAATTTATCATTTCTTGCTTGCTTAATGATGGTGCTATATATAATGGACTCTCAGATTTAGGAGCAAGTGCAAATATTATGTCTCTTTCCTTATACAAAAGATTAGGTATGGGTAAATTAAAACCAACCAAAATAGGTGTTCAATCATTTGACCTAACCATTAAACACCCAGTTGGAACAGCAAATAATTTACTTGTTAATGTGGGAAGTTTGACCTTTGTTGCAAACTTCATAGTTATTAATATGGAGGAAAACCTTGATATTCCTCTAATTTTAGGTCACCCATTTTTAGCAACCACCGAGGCGTTCATTGATGTAAGAGAAGGTAGAATGACACTTAGGGATGGTGATAAATCGATCACCTCTGTGAACCGAAAGTTTAGATCTCCACCAACCAAAACTGTTAAACCAATAAAAACGCATAAGTGTGGGGAAGATGAAGAAACACTTAATGATGATCCGATCACAAAGAACCCCGTTGATGATACGAAATTAGATGAACCCATTTTTAACAGTTCAACGAAGAAACTTTATAAACGGATTCAAGATGCTAGGATTAAGGGAAACTTTAAGTTATGTAATCGATTAGTATCCAATTTATCGCCAAAATAAAAGGCAATGTTAGTTGAATTTGTGAAAGTTACAGAGGAAATCAACAATTGGCTTGAAGTAAAAATTAGAAATATATAAGTTGTTGATGATCCAATTGAAAAAAACGTTAATCACAATTTCAACACCACATCTAACTAAGTGTGGGGAGTTCGAATCTTTTTAGGGTAATATGTATTTCTGTTAGAGTCAGATATTCTATTTTCGTGTAGTTTCCGAGAATGGAATCCGAATGGTCTTTCCCTAGCAGACCCTAAAGAACTAGTCTTCTCTCCCCATTCTGAATTTTTATTTTTTTTAGGTTTTACGAGATGAAGAATTCCTTTGATCTGAACCATTGTCTAATGCTACACGCTATGATTACTAAACGTAATAATGAACCACTTTCGAGTGAACTGGTATCATTCATAAGAGAAAAAATAGACGGAGTAAGAAAAGAACTCAGGAAAGATCATCATAAGATACATTTTGGTAAAGAAAAATCAAAATCCGCAACGAAAAGAAGAGCACGACACCTTGAAAGATGTTATAAATGCGGAAAATGGTCACACAAAGGTAAATGTTCAAATAATCAAACATATTCAAATACCGAATTTGCTACTCTATGCAGAGAAGGACCGTTCATATGTTTAGAAGAAAAGATATTGAAGAATCGAGGTTACGCTTATGTAGCTATGAAAAACCAAATCACACAACTCTCCTATGAGTCGGCTAAAGCAGGTCTCTGAGAATTCTTTCTCATAGGTAAGTATGTACAGTTTTTATTTTTTATTGCTTTTAACCTTTTGATAATAAACGCTGAATCGTTCGCTATAAAGTATTAAATTGGTATTCAATAAAATTAGGTATGCTTAACCGAAATTATTGATATCATACAAAAATTTATTACATCACTGCGAAATTTACCGTTTATTCTTAAGGTATAAATATCTTTAATCAATCAATCCAAAATATTTCAGAAATTCGTCAGGAGTAAAACTAGGTTATGGAACCGAAATTACTTTACCGAAAAGAGGGGCGTATATTTTTGATAATATTTGATTGATTAAAGTGAGATAAAAGACCAAAAAGATTTTTAATTTTATTTTTTTTACCATGTTTTTAAAATTAATATATACATATTAAATTAATATTGTAAACTTTTTAAAATCAATATATTTAAGTTTGTGAATATTTAAAAAAAATTAATATTTTTAATATAAGTTTGTATGTATAAAAACAAAAATATAATATAAATTTGGTGTGAATTTTTAATATTAATAATATGAATTTTTAATTTTATGTATTTTAAATTTAAGTTTGGTGTGAATTTAAAAACAAAAATTTACTTTATTTCATTAAGTTAAAATGTGATTTCTAAAAATTCGTCATAAGTTGAAAACTAGGTCGTTGAACCGAAATTACTTTACCCAAGGGAGGGTCGAGAAATTTTATTATCATTATTTTTAATCTTATTGAATTAAAGTATGCCCAAAAAAAACATTTAAAAAAAAATCATTGCTTTTAAAACAACGCTTAAAAATGACAATTTAATCATTTTTCTACGCTAATAACCCCCAATAATTTAAATTGTTACTGATTTCTTGCAAATGAGGGCATTGCAAGATCTTAAGTGTGGGAAGGGGTTAAATTCTTTCGTATTTTTAAAATTTTAAATTTAAACACTTGGTTACCATTAAAAATACTAGTAACGCAGTAGTTGTATTATAATCTAGTGCTCTCTGATAATAAAGAACAGCCATAGTCTTATATACTGACTACCCAATTCTAGTAAAATTTTTCAAAATTTTTAAATAAATGAATTCAAAATCATGTTTATACATATTTATGAACGATAAAACTAGGTGTTAACACCGAAATTATTGTTACCTCGGAAAGGACATAAATTGAGAAACAACCCAAAATGTTAGAATTCATTTAAAATGGAATAGAGGACAATAAAAAGGCAAAGAAAGGAAAATAAAAGCCAAGTGTGGGAAAAATTTACCAAGTTATTTAAAACATATATCACATATTTTTGTACAAATAATTGAAGATACTTTTGTTTTGGACAAAATTAACCGTTTTACCCGGTAAACTGTAATATATTTGAAAGAAAGATGGATCTACACGATGAATCAATTCCATCATTAAAAGGAAGTAAAGTCTTCCTAAAAAGACATGCGCTTCTTGATTTAGGTCAAGAAGTTGTCGTCCAGACCAGCGGTAGGTTGACGAAAAATCTAGAAAAGTCATCACTAAAATCAACAGGAAATCCACGGACCTCAGCATCAAACAGGGTCGCCAAGTGGTCAGACTTATCCTAACCATGAGAGGATCTGTCTCGTAAAATGGGGAGGGCACCGTGCAAATTAGCTTGATAAGACTAATGAATCAGACCCCAGAAAGGATAATCTCCTTAAAAGATCAAAAATCAGCTTTTAAGACTGATATTACTCAATCCTTGAGATTGACTTTTAAAGATTGAGAATTCAAACTCATGGAATTCGATGATATCTAAACTCGAGCTTGAACGAGAAAATATTTTGATCAAAATTACAAACCGATTTGTTTTCTGAAAACCCATTTTCAATGCGTTCATTACCATTGAACTTAAAATCCTAGGAATTCACCTGGAATTCATTAGGTCACCTGAACTAAATCGGGTGTCAACCGTAAGAAAGGTGGTTGCATAGCATGGTCGAAGACAGGACCTTGTACCAGACTGAAAAATTATAGGGTGATCTTTACTATTTCTCCTACAAAGGATAGTAATTGCATCCGACACGATATAGACCATAATCAAAAGCATGTCACGGGACATTGCCTTAACAGTTGTTTTTTCAACGCCTTCCTTTACAACCGGATAGTAGTTTACCGAAAGGTAATATACTGAACAAGTATACTGGACGTGTTGTTTTCCCAATACAAGGTTAGCAAGAGGGTGACACAAAACCGCAAGTTTTGAGCTAAAATTTTCAAATATGAAACCCACCAAACCCACAAAAACAATTTGCAAACACCGGTGAAGGTTTATTCCAGAAAACTTATCTAGGGTAAAAGCTAGATTTAATTTTCAAAAGATCAAATGTTTTCATAAAGATCCAATTTCCTAACGGATCTAAATTTTCATAGTCATGTGGGACTATAAACCACATCGTTACTACCATTGTTCATACCGCCGTATAGAAATCACTGATGTACAAAGTGTGAAGAATAAAGAAGTGATTCTAGTATTTTTATTTCAAGACTATATTGCTTGAGGACAAGCAACACTCAAGTGTGGGAATATTTGATAATGCTAAAAACGAACATATATTTCATAGCATTATCCCTCAAGAAAGATAAGCTTTTAGTTGCAATTGTTCTAGTTACAAGTGATATTCGTTTAAATATTAAAAGGTGAAAACAAAAGGCAGATTCGATGAATTGAAGACGCAAACGACCAAAAAGCTAAAAATACAAAGTAAAATCAAAGAGGTTCAAATTATTAATGAGAAACGTCTCAAAAATACAAGAGTACGAGCCACAAAACGCAAAGTTTAATTTATTAAATCGTACAAAAGGACGTTTGAAAATTCGGAACCGAGACATGAACCAACTTTCAACGTACGACGCAACGGACTAAAAATTACAAGTCAACTATGCACAAGAATATAATATAATATATAATTAATTATATATATTATTATATAATATATATTTACGCTGCCCACGTTTTGGATCATAATGTGAGCTGTATTTCAGACCTCCGCACTCGCGGAGTTTAGAAGAGCAAAATCTTCGCACTCGCGGAGCTGCACAGTAAATTGTGGACCTATAAAAGCCATCGAATTCTGCACTTCACATACACATCTTTTTCTTTTCCTTACTCTATATCTCAATATATATATATTTATAATTTATAATTTTAATTTTAATTTAATTTTAATAATAAGGGTATGTTAGCGAATGTTTTAAGTTTGTAAGTCGAAATTCTGTCCGTGTAACGCTACGCTATTATTAATCATTGTAAGTTATGTTCAACCTTTTTAAATTAATGTCTCGTAGCTAAGTTATTATTATGCTTATTTATCGCAATTTTATTTATCGCACTTTAATTTATCGCACTTTAATTTATCGCACTTTAATTATTGTTATTTACTTTACGCTTTAAATTAAGTCTTTTATATATTTAATATTTTATATTAGGTTTTAACTGCGACTAAAGTTTTTAAATCGACAAACCGGTCATTAAACGGTAAAAATCCCCTTTATAATAATAATAATACTTCTTATATTTATATATATATATATTTATATACAAATTTAGTTTTAAAAATATAGCGTTAAACTTGGCTAGTTCTCTGTGGACGAACCGGACTTACTAAAAACTACACTACTGTACGATTAGGTACATTGCCTATAAGTGTTGTAGCAAGGTTTATGTATATCCACTCTATAAATAAATAAATAACTTGTGTAAAATTGTATCGTATTTAATAGTATTTCCTAGTAAAAATTAATATTATTTCGTATACACCTCTACGCACATCAGTGCTTCAGGTTCTTCAACAAGAGGTGAATTCGGTTGGTGGAATGAAAGGATTGCCTTCTTCTCGTCTCCATTGATTGAGTCGACTATGAACCCATCAGGTGAATTGGGGATGGCTGATTGGTTGATTCATACTGGTGACGCTGCTTCCGGAGCTTAGGTGAAACTCCATATTGGAATAGCTGTCGGAATCTGAGGAATTTGAACTGGTTAAGGGATTCATCTCGTACGATCAGATGAAGGATTTTTCGATAAGAAATAGATTATAGGATGTAGATTAGTACCCTGCAATACATAATTTACATATGCATATATAATACTAAAATCCCATAAGTTACAGAGGAATCTACGGAAACTGTTAGACAAAGGTAACAATAACAGATACGCTAAGATATGAATTTATCTATACACGGTCTATGTAATAGAGGCAGTAAGACATGTCTAGAATTTAAGGATGATAAGCAAATAATTTTCGACACTAAATGATAAGCAAAACTTTTGACATGCAGACACGGTCGAAGTCCAGACTCACTAATGCATCTAAACAACTACTAGTTAGACACACTAATGCAAGACCTGGTTCGCTAAGACCACCGTTCTGATACCAACTCTAACAACCCGTCCTAATCCATCTGAACGAAGTCCATATCGATTACAAACGATTCACAATAGTTGATTTCATCGCGAGGTACTTGACGTCTATATGATACATTTTACAAACATTGCTTTCGTTTTTAAAAGACAAACTTTCATTACATCGAAAGTTGAAGGCATACATACCATTTCCTAATACGTCCAACTATAATTGACTTAGTAATAATCTTGATGAACTCAATGACTCGAATGCAACGTCTTTTGAAATATGTCATGAATGACTCCGAGTAATATCTTTAAAATGAGCAAATGCACAGCGGAAGATTTCTTTCATACCTGAGAATAAACATGCTTTAAAGTGTCAACCAAAAGGTTGGTGAGTTCATTAGTTTAACATAAATAATCATTTTCATCATTCTAATAGACCACAAGAATTTCATTTCCAGTTCTCATAAATATACGTCCCATGCATAGAGACAAAAATATCATTCATATGGATTGAACACCTGGTAACCGACATTAACAAGATGCATATAAGAATATCCCCTATCATTCCAGGAAATTCTTCGGACATGATAAAAACAACATAGAAGTACTAAAGCATCCGGTACTTTGGATTGGGTTCGTCGGGCCCATAGATCTATCTTTAGGATTCGCGTCAATCAGTAGATCGGTTTACTAATTCTTAGGTTACCAAGCAAAAAGGGGCATATTCGGCTTCGATCATTCAACCATATAATGTAGTTTCGATTACTTGTGTCTATTTCGTATAACATTTATAAAAATTGCGCATGTATTCTCAGCCCAAAAATATAAAGGGTAAAAAGGCAAATGAAACTCACCTAATGTATTTTGTAGTAAAAATACATATTACGACATTGAATAATGCAGGGTTGGCCTCGGATTCACGAACCTATATTATTTGTATACACGTTAAAACATATACTTGTAATTGAACAAATATATATATTATTATTAGTGATATAGTTTTTATATTAATAACTTATACATTTTATTATTTAATTAAATGTATTCATTTTATATGTTTTAATACATAAGGTGTTAATATAGTTTATTTATGTGTATTAAGTATATGTTTATATAAATATCATTTATTTCTTAAATTATTGATTATACTAAGATAATGATATTAATACTATTTGATTTAATAATAATAATAATAATAATAATAATAATAATAATAATAATAATAATACAAGAAATGATAATTTTTATGTAAAGTGCTAATTTTAATAATACTACTTACTTTAATATTACTACTAATACTTATAATCACAAAATGATATCAATATTAGTAATAATAATAATAGTCATATTACGTATAACCTTGATAATAACTATATTACTAATAATAATAACAATAGTCAATAATAATGGCAATAATAATAATAATAGTCATAATAATAATAATACTAATAATATTAATAATAATACTAATACTTAATAAATACATAACAATAATAATAAGTATATTACTAATAATAGTAACCATAACAATAATAAATAACAATAGAAGTAAAAATAATAATAATAATAATAATAATAATAATAATAATAATAATAATAATAATAATAATAATAATAATAATAATAATAATAATAAAAGTTATACCTCAAAAGAAAAGAGTGTTTAAAAAAAAATTAGCACCGGCCGGGCTCGAACCCGAGACCTATTGCTCTCCCGAATCACCTCTTAACCATCCCTCTGTCCCAATTTATCTATTATAACTCGTATTCGATTTTATTTAACCACTGTTTCTTTATCCGTCTATCCTTCTTCTTCATCACTCGACAGAAAAACATTCCCCATGGTTTTAACAATAATTAATAAACTTGATTTAGGATTTACGAACAAAACAGAAGTGGGTTGGGGTGTTTTTGAATTTAACAGAAATTAAATTAAGTAGCTACAGTATCTTCGATGAACACCATACAAACTCAAACATCAAAATCGATTTTAGACCGTTTTGGATTTAAATTTCTACATGAATTAAGTTGGAAACACTTCCTAGAAACTTTCTACATCAACAATTTATCTGGAAACACAAACACCAATTCAAATTTCGCGATGAACTCGACATTTGACTTTTTGAAATCAAGGTTTGACTCCAAAAATTGGAACTCGATAGATTGAATTGGAACCTGAGATTTTGGAGATAGTTTGAATGAAAGATTCATAACAACTTTGCGTTTATAAATTTTTAAATGAAGCTCGAATCCAAATTTTGACTCATACTAACAAGAACAGAGGTATATCGTTGTTTCAGTGTTTCCCTTTTTTTTTTTAACAGATGAGGACAATTGTTCTTGATATTGGATACCGGAGAGTGAAGTGTTGAACGTTTTTATCCATAGCATTATATCAATTGAATTATTATATAACGAATCACAACACAGTTTAATCAATCCGTGAAGAATAAAATAAATAAAGGTGGAAAAGATTTCAAACAGAAATTTTGGATTTTTCTGTGATGGCAATCGATTTTGATAACATAATTGGAGACAAAAGACTTAATCAGATTTAGTTGGATTGAGATATATAACTGTTTTGGATTCTAACTCAGGCATTATAAATTTTTATATAAATAATGTTCATAATTAATAATTATAAATATATTATTTAAAACGCTAATAATAATAATAATATTATTAACAATAATAATAATAAGAATAATAATAATAATGGGATGATATTAATAATAACCATAGTAAAGATTTCAATATGTTTAATGATAATTAATAATAATAATATTACTAATAATAATATCAAAATATTACTAATAATAATAAGAATAATGACTAATGTAATAATAATTTGAAATAAAGATAATAATAATAATAATAATAATAATAATACAAATAATACTTAATAATGATATTAATAATAACATAAAAGGAATGGTAATGATTATGTTATTAATGATTTTAATTAAAAATGATAATTTTTAGTAATAATAATAATAACAATAAAATCATAATTTTTCTACTAATTAATAATGGTAACAATAATATTAGTAATAATAGTCTTATAACAATTTCAATGTACCAAATTTTATATCTATATAATAATATAAATATTAATATTAATATTAATATTAACAATGAGTATTAATAATAATATTAGTATAACAACTATATCTAAATTGTAATTACATTTAATTTATTAATATTAGACTTTATTAATTATGTAATAGTTTTATTATATACGATAACATTTATTGACTATTTAATATTTATACATTTCCATATAATAATAATTATGAATAAAAATCATATATATATATATATATATATATATATATATATATATATATATATATATATATATATATATATATATATATATATATATATATATATATATATATATATATATTTGTAACCAACTGTTCGTGAATCGTCGGACATGGTCAAAGGTTAAATGATTATATGAACACAGTTCAAAAATTTTTAGATTTCAACATTACAGACTTTGCTTATCGTGTCGAAAACGTATAAAAATTAAGTTTAAATTTGTTCGGAAAATTTCCGGGTCGTCACAAGAATGACTTCTTGTAAAGCACGCCGTCACGTAGAACATACATGGGGGCCTTCATGCGAACTTTCCTGGCCGTTATGCTGTCAGCGGGTAACGTTCCATCTTTTAGATAGTCGACGATTGGGTTCATCCAAGTGTTTACCTCCTCGACTGGTGCCGCCACCTGTAAAGCATCACGTTATAATTGTTATGGGATTTATTTTACCAAGCTAGCGGTGTAGGTTTTATAAGCGCGACGGCTTGATACCTGTACCACGTCGGTGGATTTTTGGTCAACGAACTCCACCCATACGTCCTTAGCGAAGGGGCTGAACGTCAACGAAGCAAGCTTGCTGAGGGTGTCAGCCTTTTTGTTCATTGACTGCGGCACTTGCGTGATTGAAAAAGAGTCAAATTTGTTGGCCAGCTCGTCCGCCAATTTCAGATATTTTTGCATTTCAGGATCTCTGGCTTCGAATGTTCCGTTTAACTAATTTGCCACCAGTTGTGAATCGACTGCCACCTTTAGTGCCTTGATACCCATTTTTTCTGCAATACATAACCCGGAGAGCAATGCTTCATATTCTGCTTCATTGTTAGAAACAGAGAAAGCGAAACGTAAGGCGTATGTGTGTTCCTCGCCGTCGGGGCTTCTAAGTATCAGGCCAGCACCGACCCCGTCTGAACTCGACGCTCCGTCAGTGTAAAGTTCCCACGTGACAGTTTTTGGTGCCGTTTCGTTGGCAGCTGTTGGTGGCCCTGAGTTAATGAATTCGGCCATGATTTGCCCTTTGATGGCTTTACGCGGCGCATAGCTAATTTCATGCTCTCCCAGTTTAATATCCCACTTTGCCATCCGGCCAGAGATTTCTGGCTTGCTTAAAACCTGCCATGAGAAGGTTAAAAATGCTCTTTGACGTATACGCTCGTTCCAAAGACATCGTACATGTTTGATTGGCGTATCTGTTAGTACCAAAATGTGATGTGCTTGGAAGTATCGCCTCAACCTCCTTGCGGTATGAACTAGTGCATAGAAGAGCTTCTCAACTGGATTATAATTGACCTCACCATGCTGCAAAACCTTGCTGACAAAGTATACCAGCATTTGGGTTCCATCGCATTCCGCAATTAATACCGAGCTGATCGCTTCAGCTCCTGTTGCTAAGTAAACGGTTAAAGTTTCTCCTGAAATTTTTGAAATGTCAGTAAACAAGTATGTAATGTCTGTCATTAGCTAAAACAAACACTTTACCCGGTACCGGAGCCGTTAACGTAGGTAGGGTTTTGATTAACGCTTTCATGTCTTGAAAGGCAGTTTCTGCTTCCGGCGTCCAGTTAAAACTTTTGCCTATGCACGCCTTTAACACCTGAAAAAAATGGTAGGGAACGCTCCGTCGCTTTTGACAAGAACCTGGACAACGCTGCTAGCTTTCCGTTCAAGCTTTGTACCTCTTTTTTTGTACGCAGTGATAACATCTCATCCACCTCCTGAATCTTCTTCGGATTCGCTCTAATGCCTCGCGTCGTCACGACGTGACCAAGAAAGTTGCCTTCCTCGAAACCAAAACTGTATTTCTCCGGGTTGAGTTTCATATTGATTTTCCTCAAGGAGTCGAACGTTTCTTGGATATCTTTAAGGAGAGACAGCTCCGTATGGCTTTTGATTACTATATCATCAACGTACGCTTCAACGTTTCGTCCTATCTAGTTCTTGAAGGCGTCATCGATCACTCGTTGATACGTTGCTCCGACGTTCTTTAGTCCAAAAGGCATCTTTGTATAACAGAAGATGCCGTGATCAGTGTGAAATGCCGTCTTGTCTTCGTCTCCTTCTGCCATTTGAATCTGATGGTACCATTTGTATGCATCAAGGAAGCACTTGAATCGGTGTTCGGCGAGCGATTTGACCTTCCAGTTGATTTCAGGTAGCGGATAGTTATCCTTTGGGCAAGCCTTGTTGATGTCTTTGAAATCAACGCACATACGCCACGTCCCGTTGGCTTTCTTGACTAGTACCGGGTTGGCCACCCAGGTTTGGTAGCGAACCTCTCTCAATATGTTGGCATCAACAAGCTTTTCTACTTCCTTACGCAGGAACGCGCTTTGTTCGGGCGCCATTCCTCTTTTCTTCTGGCGTACGGGTGTTATGCTTGGATTAACATTTAGATGATGTTCCGCTACCTTCCTTGGAACTCCTGTCATGTCTGACTCTTGCCAAGCGAAAACGTCAGCGTTATTAGACAATAACTCGCATAGGGCACTCTTAGTTTCTTCCGAAAGGGTGTTGCCAATCTTAAGACCTTTTCAGGAAATGCGTGATTGATTATGACGCCCCCCTCTTGTTTAGTAGGTGCCGGATGTGATACCGATTAGCTGATATCAGCGCATACTTAAGCACGGTCCAAAAACAAAGTTGCTACGCCTGCCCTTGTGGGGAACTTCAGCATACCGTGAACAGTAGAAGGTATGGCACCTAACTCTTGAAGCACTGTCCGTCCCAGAATCACATTGTACTTGGATTGGCTACGAACCACTACGAATGTTAATTGCACGGTACGTGAATGATAGTCATCTCCTAGCGTCACGTCGGTAGTGACACGGCCTAAGGGCCAAGTCGTTTCACCTGTGAAACCCGAAACGGGGTGCAATGGAGGTTTGAACTTATCCTGTACGTCCTGCGGTAACTGCAAAAAACAGTGTTCATAAATTACATCTACAGCGCTACCCGTATCGACATAAATACTGTGGCGACCCGACCAAAATCGTCATTGACGGTGTCGCTAACTGAGGTCCCGAAACGTGGTCGTAGTCCCTATATGAGACTCGTTTGACCAAAATTATGTCGCATTCTTTTGAAATGTATCATGCTTGCAAAGTTTAGTTTACAAAACCGTTCGACAACAATTTTAAGTTTGCAAAAGTATAAATTATAAATGAGGTAACTTGCGACATAATTAGTTTAAAATCGCGGTTGCTATAAATAGCGTAAGTATGTAAACAATATGTTTGAATCCAAAGGTGCTATCACTAGCGTATGTATGTATGTATGCTTGACCCCAAGCAATAAATCAGAGTGTATGCATGCATGCTTGACTCCAAGCAAATATGAGTGTACGCGGAAGCATGTATCAAATAGCCAAGTATGAACCTGAGAAACATATAGAAAACTGTCAACGAAAAACGTTGGTGAAATCATAGGTGTTTTAGTAAATGTTGTATTTGAACCACAAGATTTAGTATAAGATGATTATCAAAATCATTTGCATTCCAAAGTTGTTGTTTGTATCCCGGGCACCTAATTATCAAACTTAACTGTTTTGCACCCTTTGCGTAGTGTTAGAACATACACTAGACCCGAAAATATATTTCATCCGCTAACGGTAGCTAACCGTCCGAATGAGGCTCGTCAAGCCCATGTGATCACATAATATAAGTTCACGTTTACACCCTGCAAGTGTAACTAATGATAATTGAATTGAGGATTTTTGTTCAAACCCGTACGTGGTATGTTCATTTTCGTACTTGTGTTCAATGTATAAAAGTATGATACGTATATGTTTCTCATCCCATAGTTTAAAGCATAAAAGTTGTTTGAAAGATGGGACTATGATCTCACCTCGAGTGCACGAGTATAAAAGTACTTCACAAAGTAAACGTGTGCATGATAGTTGCTTAGCCTTGACCTAAACAAGTAAGTTGTATTAATTAACCGGTTACGTCACAAGGTCGGGCGAAATGTGTTCAATTAGTCCTATGGCTCGTTACGACACGATTAAATATAGCATGTGAATCAATTTGTCAAGTTTCATGCAAGATACAAGTATAGGAACAAGTTAGGAAGATTGCACAATCATTTGGTTAAGTTTGACAAAAAAGTCGAACTTCGGTCGGTCAAAGTCAACAAATAGTCAACACGTTCGGGTCGGGTCCCGAACTATTTTTCTGAGGTTTTTAATCATATATGAGCATGTTAAAACAAGTTACATGTGAATCGGAGGTGCGTAGCATAGCAAACATTATTCAAAAATCGACAAAGTTGGACAGACCACTTTGGCACGCCGCGCGGGTATATGGCGCGCCGCGCCATTACCTGTGCAGAGAATTCTGGCAGTTTTCACACTCAAGCACGAATCCAACTTTAAATACCCATAAATCCTAAACCGTAAACATCCAAAAAAAGTATCTTATATCGTTGGAAAGGTATTTTGACAAGGAATACAACTAACCACTTTTCATCAAGCAAAAACATCATTTACAATAGCCAAAATCTCGTCAAGTGGTCATTAAATGTTCAAAACCATCGTTTCAAGTTTACAAAACGCATTTTAAGATTCGGGAATGCAATTCACACATATGATATGCCGTTTTGAAGGTAATGAAACATACAATATAACTAATCACTAACTAATAACATTTCATGGCATTCAAAGCATCAAAATTTCCTTTTAGAGTTCGTCAAACCCTAATCAAGAATCACAAAACTAATAATCATGTTAATGATGTTTTCCAAATCAACCTACACATCAAATTGATGCTAAAGATGCTAGTAACACTTTTAAAACATAAACTCTAACAATTTAACAACATTAACTCATCCAAAATTAAGGATTAAGCACACCCATTTCAAATGTTCAAACTAGTTACTCAAAACAACGAATCGAGCAAACAAAACATATATTCATGTTATACACGAGCCATAGACACTAACTAACACAATTTCAAGTCAAAACACGAATTTAGAGAAATCTAGAGTTTTTAGAAACGTTACCCAAATGTGAAGAAATTGGTACCAAAATGTAGAGGATGAAGAGAGGATCACGAAAATGTAATTTGTTTTGAAGTTTGCTTCTCGATCCGGATTTAGATGATGATTTTATGAAGATGGGTGTTTGAGTTCATGAAAGGGAAGTAGAGAGAAAAGAGGAAGAAGGTGGGAGGTGAAATGAATGGATGGATAAGGTGGGTTGACTAGTTGACCTAGTCAACTAGTTTGCTCACTTGACAACCTCGGTCCCTCAAGTTTCAAAGCGGGTGCGGGAATTAACCAAACGAATATTTTAAAAACGCTCGAGTAAATGAGTGATGTTATAATTAAATAACGGGAAAATTAAGAACGTTGGTCAACGGAAACTACAAATTTAAATAACGAAAGGTATTATTAAAAAAAAAGATAGTGTTAAAAATAAATTTAACGGAAAAACGTGGGATGTTACATTACCTACACCTTAAAAAAAATTTCGTCCCGAAATTTAGTTGGAAGTAGTAGTCGTTGTTTCTTCCTCGAGATCTTGCGTTGTCGGTTCTACGAATAAGTGAAGGTACTCCCTCGGGTATTTCAACGAACTTCGACAGTCGCGATTTTACGTTGGTTTAAAGTTTGGTTCCACGATTTATAGTTTCAACCGGTCCTCCTTGGAAGTGAGGTTTATCGTTGATAGTAAGTTCATCGAAGAGGATAACAAGTTCTTGTCTCGCAAGACACGCCTTTAAGTTTGATACACAGAATGTAGGATGAACGAAATTTTTTTGAGTCGGAAGTTCGAAGCGGTAAGCAACGGGCACAACACACCCTAAAATTTCAAAAGGACTAAAAATATCGCGGATATAGCTTTCTACGTTTCAGAAATGGACTACACCTTTTCAAGGTGCGACTTTTAACATTATGCGGTTTTCCACATGGAATTTGAAAAGTTTACGTCTAACAGTGGCATAGCTCCTTTGGCGACTACGGTCGTCTCGAGCCTTTCTGAGGTTAAAGAAGTTTTTTGGTTGTTCCATGAATTAGCTCGGGTTCGGTGGTTTGATTATCATTAACTTGGTTCTACAAAAGGAGAATGACGTTTCCGGTCACATAAGATTTCAAAAGGTCTGACGTTAAGACTTGAATGATAACCATCGGCGTAAGAGAATTTAGTAAAGGCAATGACTTTTATCAAGAAATTTTGAAGTCGATAACACGAATTCGTTTTATGATTTCCAAGGTTTGAATCGTATGTTTGTTTAGCCCTTCGAGATGCGTTGATGTGTTGTACTCATGTTTAAACGTGGTCCCGAGGCTTTTCGAAAAGCACTCCGAAATCTAGAAGTGAAACAAGAATCTCAATCTGAAATGAGGTACATTTCTGTAAGGTATGTTTGAACGGGTACATCAGGACTCGAAAACGTTAGTTAGAACAAATTTCTCAAGAAATTTGCGTCGCGAAAGATTTATCTGTTTCCAAAAACGTTTGTCGGAGCAAGTTCTCATCGGTTTCTGAAAACGTTCGTCGGGGCTATTCACCCTCGAGGCGAGTACTAGTATAACGTGAAGAGTCTATCTCTCCATTGAAAATTTAGAATCAAAGATTTCCTTATACGGAAGTACGAGTGTAATACGAGAGAAGTTTCCACCTCGGTGTGAGCATAACGGGTATATTGTAGTTCGTTGATAAAACTGTGCGAGGACGAGATAGTATTCATGTATAACGTATGTTTGAAGTTGAAAGAATTCGTCATTCATTCGGAAGCATAAATATGGTTCGACAATATTCGAAGGTGTGTCCCCGGTATGGTTGTTGTCAGTACTTTCGGAGTTTTCAGATGTCCAAACATGAATAGATGAAGTCATGTACATGGCACATGGTGGTGATTAGGTTGATCGAGTCTAACCACCATCACGTGTCATTAGAACTTTGGTATGTCTTACCATAATATAACCACGTTGATCGAGTGTCGTTATATTACGCTAACTCATACCTCCATTCCCACATCACTCCATAACATCAAGTTCGTGTAACTGTGAAGATCTAAAATGAACAAAATGTAACGACGTCTCAAATGTGACTCGTATTAAATCGAAAGAATTTCTGCAACTCTAAGGAAGCGTTCCCCGAGGGAAGTGTATAAATGATTGTTCACGTCAATGCGGTTCGAGTCAGACAATAATGTATTTAGGCATGAAAAGAGTAACGAGTCATGATAACGAGTAGTACGCAACCGTAGTGATAAATAGTGATGACGATACTCATCTAGAGTGGTGGTGGTAACTTTACAACACTTGTGGATAGTAAGCTGAGACGGGGTGGATAACAACCAAGGAGTCAGTATTCCCGAACTAGAGTGACTAACGAAGTCGTGGTCATCCGTACGCGTATAAACCTTGAATTCACGTGTGTTACCAAAAAGTGGCGGAATACGAGTTCGTATGATGAAGGTTGGGTACCATTAAAAAGTTTGCCTAAGAATGATTCAAGTATAATGCACAAGTAGTCAAGTAAGTGCTATCTATAGCAAATGTATGTCAGAATGCAATGGCTAACTATCCGGTTGTAGTCTAGATTCACTAATGCGTCCCAACGACTCTGTCAGACACACTAATGCACATCCTAGTTCCCTACAACCAACGCTCTGATACCATCTGTGGCGACCCGACCAAAATCGTCATTGACGGCGTCGCTAACTGAGGTCCCGAAACTTGGTCGTAGTCCCTATATGAGACTCGTTTGACCAAAATTATGTCGCATTCTTTTGAAACGTATCATGCTTGCAAAGTTTAGTTTACAAAACCGTTCGACAACAATTTTAAGTTTGCAAAAGTATAAATTATAAATGAGGTAACTTGCGACATAATTAGTTTAAAATCGCGGTTGCTATAAATAGCGTAAGTATGTAAACAATATGTTTGAATCCAAAGGTGCTATCACTAGCGTATGTATGTATGTATGCTTGACCCCAAGCAAGAAATCAGAGTGTATGCATGCATGCTTGACTCCAAGCAAATATGAGTGTACGTGGAAGCATGTATCAAATAGCCAAGTATGAACCTGAGAAACATATAGAAAACTGTCAACGAAAAACGTTGGTGAAATCATAGGTGTTTTAGTAAATGTTGTATTTGAACCACAAGATTTAGTATAAGATGATTATCAAAATCATTTGCATTCCAAAGTTGTTGTTTGTATCCCGGGCACCTAATTATCAAACTTAACTATTTTGCACCCTTTGCGTAGTGTTAGAACATACACTAGACCCGAAAATATATTTCATCCGCTAACGGTAGCGAACCGTCCTAATGAGGCTCGTCAAGCCCATGTGATCACATAATATAAGTTCACGTTTACACCCTGCAAGTGTAACTAATGATAATTGAATTGAGGATTTTTGTTCAAACCCGTACGTGGAATGTTCGTTTTCGTACTTGTGTTCAATGTATAAAAGTATGATACGTATATGTTTCTCATCCCATAGTTTAAAGAATAAAAGTTGTTTGAAAGATGGGACTATGATCTCACCTCGAGTGCACGAGTATAAAAGTACTTCACAAAGTAAACGTGTGCATGATAGTTGCTTAGCCTTGACCTAAACAAGTAAGTTGTATTAATTAACCGGTTACGTCACAAGGTCGGGCGAAATGTGTTCAATTAGTCCTATGGCTCGTTACGACACGATTAAATATAGCATGTGAATCAATTTGTCAAGTTTCATGCAAGATACAAGTATAGGAACAAGTTAGGAAGATTGCACAATCATTTGGTTAAGTTTGACAAAAAAGTCGAACTTCGGTCGGTCAAAGTCAACGAAAAGTCAACACGTTCGGGTCGGGTCCCGAACTATTTTTCTGAGGTTTTTAATCATATATGAGCATGTTAAAACAAGTTACATGTGAATCGGAGGTGCGTAGCATAGCAAACATTATTCAAAAATCGACAAAGTTGGACAGACCACTTTGGCGCGCCGCGCGGGTATATGGCGCGCCGCGCCATTACCTGTGCAGAGAATTCTGGCAGTTTTCACACTCAAGCACGAATCCAACTTCAAATACCCATAAATCCTAAACCGTAAACATCCAAAACAAGTATCTTATATCGTTGGAAAGGTATTTTGACAAGGAATACAACTAACCACTTTTCATCAAGCAAAAACATCATTTACAATAGCTGAAATCTCGTCAAGTGGTCATTAAATGTTCAAAACCATCGTTTCAAGTTTACAAAACGCATTTTAAGATTTCGGAATGCAATTCACACATATGATATGCCGTTTTGAAGGTAATGAAACATACAATACAACTAATCACTAACTAATAACATTTCATGGCATTCAAAGCATCAAAATTTCCTTTTAGAGTTCATCAAACCCTAATCAAGAATCACAAAACCAATAATCATGTTAATGATGTTTTCCAAATCAACCTACACATCAAATTGATGCTAAAGATGCTAGTAACACTTTTAAAACATAAACTCTAACAATTTAACAACATTAACTCATCCAAAATTAAGGATTAAGCACACCCATTTCAAATGTTCAAACTAGTTACTCAAAATAACGAATCGAGCAAACAAAACATATATTCATGTTATACACGAGTCATAGACACTAACTAACACAATTTCAAGTCAAAACACGAATTTAGAGAAATCTAGGGTTTTTAGAAACGTTACCCAAATGTGAAGAAATTGGTACCAAAATGTAGAGGATGAAGAGAGGATCACGAAAATGTAATTTGTTTTGAAGTTTGCTTCTCGATCCGGATTTAGATGATGATTTTATGAAGATGGGTGTTTGAGTTCATGAAAGGGAAGTAGAGAGAAAAGAGGAAGAAGGTGGGAGGTGAAATGAATGGATGGATAAGGTGGGTTGACTAGTTGACCTAGTCAACTAGTTTGCCCACTTGGCAACCTCGGTCCCTCAAGTTTCAAAGCGGGTGCGGGAATTAACCAAACGAATATTTTAAAAACGCTCGAGTAAATGAGTGATGTTATAATTAAATAACGGGAAAATTAAGAACGTTGGTCAACGGAAACTACGAATTTAAATAACGAAAGGTATTATTAAAAAAAAAAGATAGTGTTAAAAATAAATTTAACGGAAAAACGCGGGATGTTACAAATACGTGATACCCGACAGCGTCCGATTGTTGCAGTGATTGTTAATGGTAGGTCCGTTGGGCAGACCTTCCAAAATGCCGGGAACGTGATAGGTGCGCATTCCCAATCTTCTAGTGCCTCGGCTTTCCTTACGTGACCCAAATGCCACATCTGAATCATGTGAATGTGCTTTTCAGGCGCTTTATCTTTTCCTTTCTGCCACGCGAACCTCCTGGTTGCGGATCCTCATTGTTCGAGGGTTTTAAGTGATTTAACTCACCTAACTTAAGCCTTTCGATAATGATCTTTTTCAGTTCACGGCAGTCATCGACATCATGCCCCTTATCTTCGTGAAAGATGCAATACTGCGTTTCGTCTACCGCGAAGCGCGGTTTCATAGGCTTGGGTGGCGGGAAATCTCTGCTTGTCTCTTCCATTGTCAAAATTTCTTTTGGCGTTTAGATAGTGACCTTATTACACTTTCCTCCTCAGGTGATAGCCTCTTAGACCCGTAATGTTCGTACGGGCGGTAGTTGTGGCGGTTTCCTGACTTATGATTGGAACGTCCGTAACCGCCACCGCTATTTCCGCCGTTACCCTTATGACTGCTACTTGCGTGACCCTTACTGTTACCTTTGTCATCTTTGTCATTGCGGTCTGTTGTCTTGTGTTCACTGACGGCAGCGTCAGCGAACTCCTCTGATCGTACGTAGTCTCTCACCATTCTCACCGCTTCAACGTACATTTTTGGCAACTTTCGCCGTATTGCTTTCACTAGAGACAAATGCCTAACCTGACAAATTCCCATGATGTACGCAGAAATTTGCTGCGACTCCGGCAAGTCTGGGATTTTCTGACATTCTGTCGTGAAGCGGGAAGTAAAACTCATCAAAGACTCGCGTGACCTCATTTTAATGTTGTGCGCGTCCAAATGGGTCAGTTCTGTACGTTTAAAATTCTGGAAGCGTTACACGAACTTGGTTCTAAGGTCCGTGTAGCTAGTAATACTTAACGCAGGCAACTTGGCAAACCACTCACGCATGGCGGACTGAAGCTGTCCCGGGAACATGTGGCACGCTGTTGGGTTATCCCAATGTTGTGTCTTGACGGCGTGCTCAAACTGCTGCAGGAAGTCTTCAGGATCCGAGCTACCGTCATACATCCCTAGTGTAAGGGGGTAGTAAGGACGGCAGGCAGCGGATGGGTAGCTATTTCTCTGGTAAACTTTTCTGACGTTGCGGAAATTTCGAAGGAACACTTGACGTTGTCCCCCATCATAGCATACCAGTTATTTAACATGTTGTCCGCCACACAGGCTGCTCAACCTGGGCGCTCATAGATTCCAGTGCATCAAGGATCAAATTATCAATTAGGTCCTTGCGTGCCTCCTCCCTAGTTTTGTCGGAACTCTTACCGATCTCCGACACTGAACGTGTTGAGATACGGGGTTGTGTCTTGGACATACCGGTAGGCCTTTCGGCACCTTTGGGTATAAGTGAGGGTAAAACGAATCCTCCCTTCTCCAAGAAGCGTATAGCTTCTTCGCCGTTGATGGGTTTTAGCTGATGTACGTTTTCCTCTTGGGTTTCCGTCTCTTCAGAATCACGTTGATCAGCTTCCTTCTCGTCGTCATCGAACTGCAAATGGGTGCCCTTGATGGAATCGTTTGGAGTTTCGTAAGTGCTATCGTCATTAGGTTTATAAGGGTCATATGGTTTTTTGCCATTGTTAGTAGTGGATTGTGGGTTGGAACCTTCTGTCATCTTGCTATGAAAGCGTTATTAATCGAGTCCCACGGATGGTGCCAAATGATCAAACCAAAATTGTTCGATCTGAGTGCAAGTGAATTAAAAAGAGAATTTAACCTTTGGAAGGGGTTCCTTCGGTTAAATGGGAGATGGATGTAGTGGTGTTGTTTGTATTTTTCCGCGCCTCCAAGGTAAGCTACAGAAGAAGGTTAGTATATGAAATGATTGGTTGATTGATTGGCCATCAAATAAGGCCAAAGGATGCTATTTATAGATTGATAAATGACGGTTATGCATAATAGCCATTATAATAGCACCCATGATCTGTAACTGCCACTAGAACCTCCTAATCATGCCTACAACTTATTCCACGTTCTCCACATTCCTGAAATGTAGGGATGTGGTCCAGCTCAGCAATACCGGGTCAACCTTGTAAATACGTCACCCTACCAATCGCGTGACAGCGACTTGAGTACATGAGTTGTCCGTTTGACTGGATATCGCGTATGTTCCACGTGACACGGCTTTAGGTTCCCGGTAAGCTCATGTGATGGACGTCATGCGTTGCACATGACCAGACACGTGACGTGACGTACGTCATTAGTATGTAATGTTGAAATCTCAAAAGCTTTGAACTGTGTTCATGTATTTATTTACCCTTCGACTGCTCTCGATGATTCACGAACAATTATGTGTAAATAGATATATATGATTATATACATATGTGTGATTATTAAATTGAGAAATATTAATAAAATATTTAACAGTTTGTTTGATATGAAAATAAGTTATGAAATTATTATATGACTTGAAAACGTTAACAAAAATATTTAATAAATAATACTCTACATAAACGTATTAGTTTCAATATATGGTTATCGACTGAAATTAAAAGATAATAGCAAATGATTGAATTACAAGATACATTGTGATTACGATTACGGGTCTCTGTATGAGGTCCACTATGATTTAAGAAATCCGTTCTTTTTAACGGTATTCGGAATAAATGGTAAAGTGATCTTCGAGTAAGGACAAAGTGTCAAGTAGCGAGAGCTAGACAGATTGGTGGAAATACCTGTTGATTTCCAATACATGCCTTACAATAATTGCCTCGTGACTTTTGATAAGATAAACTATTTAACTTTCATATTATTTAATGTAAAAGTAAAATTGGGGAATATAGATAACTTAGAAAATGAATATCGATAAGTTAAGTAAATGATAGTAACACTTGTTTATTGATTCGATTGATTTATAGATATGTTAATTAGAACGTTTGAGAAGTTAACTTAAACGTTGGCGCATAAATGAATCATATCAAATTATGTACTAGAGCGTAAAACGTAAGGTGATATAACAATATCTAACATTTAAACGATTTTAAATATATTAAACTTTGAAATATAATTAGTTTTTGAAAAACTAAATATTATATTAGCAAATAAATATTTCTAAAATATACAAGTTTATATTTTTAAATGATAATATCATTATTTTACAAACTGATAAAATATAATATTAACTTAGTCGTAAAACGTTTTGGATTTAAAATAGTATTATCATAATATATATTGGTAAATAACGAGACGTCGATTTATAGAAGCAAATGACCAAAACACTCAAATGAATAAGTTACACTTTGAGTGGAATAATTTTCCATTGATTTAAGTCTTGTTATTGATAAAGGTACATTACACGAAACGTAAAGTACCAGTTTTCTAAGCGTACGAAAATGCGTTCAAAAAACCGGAACCGGTACTTAAGTTGAGGGTCAACGTACAACACATCAGTGTAAAAATTACAAATCAACTATGCACGAGAATATAATATAATATTTAATTAATTCTAAAGATTAAATATATTATATATTAAATAATAAATATATATACATAAGAACTTTGTCGGCAGTATGATTGCTCAATTGTGAGCTGGAAGAGAGGCTCATGCGATCGCATGATTTCCCCTCACAACTCTCATGCGATCGCATGAGGTGGTAGGTGGGATTACATCCTTTAAATTTCACGAATTCTGGTTCAGTTTTCATTCATCTATCTGTTTCTCTCGATCTCTTCTCACATATATACATATATATTTATTATATAATTATTATTATTATTAAGATTAATATTATTATTATGAATCGGATTATTATTATTAGTAGTAGTGGTATTATTATTAATATTATACATAAAATACTACGACGAGGTTATGAGTGAGTTATTTCAAACGGGTTTTTCGAGCGGGATAGAGCTAAGGAAATTATGAGTTATAGCCATGGAGGTTATGGGTATGGTTCGGGGGTATATCTTGGGAGGTCAACCTGCGTTTATCATCTCCGTTGCGTCTACGTACTTTCCTACAATATTGAATCACAATATTGATACGTGAGCATTCATATCTTATCTTTTATATATTAATAGTGTATCTCTGACTAGTGCTCGAGTATATATGTTTATGCATGCTTGTATGCTTAATTTCGTCATTAGATAGTTTTGATGAATTATGAATTTGATACATATGCTACTAAGATAAGGTATATGATATGCATGTCGTTGGAAAGCTGGCAAAAAATTAATAACTTTTCATTTAGAAAGCGTATGATTTCGATGAACGGATTAAAAGATATGGTCAACTGAATTATGATTAACATTAATTGGAATTGCTTTTGAATCTACAATTGATATTTAAACAACTTGTTTATAAGATTGATAAACTGGATTTTCAAATTGATAATGCTAAAAACGAACATATATTTCATAGCATTATCATTCAAGAAAGACAAGCTTTTGATTGCAATTGTTCTATTTACAAGTGATATTCGTTTAAATAATAAAAGGTGAAGACAAAAGACAGATTCGACGATTTGAAGACGCAAACGACCAAAAAGATAAAAAGTTCAAAGTACAATCAAAGTGGTTCAAATTATTGATGAGAAACGTCTAAAAGTTACAAGAGTACGAGCCGCGAAACGCAAAGTACAAGATATTAAATCGTACGAAAGGACGTTCGAAAATCCGGAACCGGGACATGAACCAACTATCAACGCGCGACGCAACAGAGCTAAAATTACAAGTCAACTATGCACACGAATATAATATAATATATAAATAATTCTATAAATTATTTATATATTATATTTATATTAAAAACTGTCGGCAAACTAGCAAACAAATCATTATGAGCTGGAATCTGAAGCCATGCGATCGCATGGTCTGGAAGCACAATTTCCAAGCGATCGCATGGGGCCAAAAGTCAGGCCAATTGCTATAAATTGCAACATTTTCAGCCGAGTTTTACACATCTTTTTCTTTCCTTTCTCTGCACTCTCTCAACATATATATATATATATATATATATATATATATATATATATATATATATATATATATATATATATATATATATATATATATATATATATATATATATATATATATATAATTTTAATTTTAATTAAAGATTAATAATAATAAGGTTATAGTGGCGAATGTTCTAAGTTTGTAAGTCGAAATTCTGTCCGTGTAACACTACGCTATTAATACCTATTGTAAGTTATGTTCAATCTTTTTAAATTAATGTCTCATAGCTAAGTTATTATTATGCTTATTTAAGCCGAAGTAATCATGATGTTGGGCTAAATATTAAGATTGGATAATTGGGCTTTGTACCATAATTGGGGTTTGGACAAAAGAACGAGACTTGTGGAAATTGGACTATGGGTTATTAATGGGCTTTATATTTACTAAACGATACCTCGTTAATTTAATATAAAGGTTACAATTTGACGTATCTATATATAACCACATACGCTTAATCCGGTACGGTGGGCGGGATATTTATAAATACAAATTATTGTTCATTTGACCGGACACGGGGATGGATTAATAGTTAATGGACTCATTAAAACAGGGGTGGATTACATTCAAGGGTAATTGGTGTAATTGTTAACAAAGTATTAAAACCTTGGACTACACACAGTCGATAACCTGGTGTATTCATTAAACAAAGTATTAAGACCTTGTTACAGTTCGAATCCCCAATTAGTTGGAATATTTGACTTCGGGTATAAGGATAATTTGACGAAGACTCTCGCACTTTATAATAATGACTGATGGACTATTATGGACAAAACCGTATGGACATATCGAATAATCCAGGACAAAGGACAATTAACCCATGGTAATAAATTAAAATCAACACGTCAAACATCATGATTACGGAAGTTTAAATAAGCATAACTCCTTTATTTTATATCTTATCGCATTTTTAATTATCGTACTTTTAATTATCGCAATTTTATTTACAGTCATTTTATTTATCGCACTTTAATTATCGTCATTTACTTTATGCTTTAAATTAAGTTATATTTATTTTTAATATTTTACATTAGGTTTTAATTGCGACTTAAGACATAAAATCGACAAACCGGTCACTAAACGGTAAAACCCCCCCTTTTTATAATAATAATAATAATACTACTTATATATATATATATATATATATATATATATATATATATATATATATATATATATATATATATATATATATATATATTCAAATATAGTTTAAAAATATAGCGTTAAACTTGGCTAGCTCCATGCGGAAAGAACCGGACTTACTAAAAACTACACTACTGTACGATTAGGTACACTGCCTATAGTGTTGTAGCAAGGTTTAGGTATATCCAATCTAATAATAAATAAATAACTTGTGTAAAATTGTATCGTATTTAATAGTATTTCGCAATAAAAATATAACTATTTCGTATACACCTCACATAACATCAAGTATTTTTGGCGCCGCTGCCGGGGATACATCTTAAACGCCGAAGCGAAACGCTATAAAAAAATCTTATTAAGTTTTAATTTATTTTTGTAAAAATACGTTTTAAATTTTAAAAAAACATAAATTCAAAAATATAAAAAATATATATATATATTTTTAAGAGTTGTTCAAAATATATAAAATTATAAAGTATTTCTATTTCTATTTTTAAAATATAAGTTTTTATTTGTTAACATACTTTATATAATATAAATCAGAAACAAAAATATAAAAAAAATAAATAAATAAACTGTAAACGGGCCGAGAACTGTAGCAGTCCAAGATCTAAGCTAGATCCAGAAGCCATGCGATCGCATGGCCCAGACACGTAGAACACATGCGATCGCATGATCCTGTCTGACACGCCTGATACCTCTGCCGACAGGATTAGGGTTACGAATTAATTATTATTATTATTATTAAACCTAATTAGGGTTTATATTTAATATTAATTAGTTTTAGTTTATTTATTTTTGTATTTTTAAGTTTTAATTAGTTTTAATTAGATTTAAAAATTAATACTTTTATAAAATAATAATATAAAATAATATTTTTATAAAAATTAGTAATTTTATCATTTTTGTATCTTTTTATTATTTAGTACGTAGTTTATTTTTATCGTTCGTAATTAGTTTAAACTTAGTTTTTGCCGTAGTTATTTTATATTTCTAAATTTTTAGGCTTTGCCGTAAAATCTCTTAAGTGCTTTTTCTTTAGATTAAGATTTAGACGCTTTAGAAATTTACGACATCGCTTATCGCTTTAATATTTTAGAAATTTTAGTGCCTTTTAAGTTATTGCCGTTTTGGATATAGAATTCCTTTTAAGCTTTAATACCTTTAGACGTAAGTTTTAATTTTTAGACTTTTAAGTTTCGACGTTTTTCTTTCTTATTTTTATTTTTCGACCTTTTATTTTTCGACGATTTTCGCCGCATTCTTTTTTTTTTCTTTTCTCGACGCTCTAGTTTTTAGGACATAGATTTTTTCTTCAAAATTTCGACGAAAAATTATTTTAAGCGGTTAAATTGATAGACATCCAAAATTTTCGGATTCGTAGTAATAGTTGGATTTGTTAGTGGCGAGTTGTGGGCTTCCGATTTAAAGGGTCCTGGCTACCTGCTGCATCTATTGGCTATTCGAAACGTGGGCAAAATCAGAAAAGTCTATTAATTTGATAACTTTAAATTTTTTTATCTTTTATAACTAATAGGATATTCAGTGAATGCACCGAGCAAAACGTTCACAACCTTTTATACGTTCACCACCTATAAATCGATCAAGACATCTAGCCAACATTGTCGCCGTTGAGTTTTCTTTAGAATCGTCATCTAGTCGACCAAGTACTCTAATTCAAATTTCTGATAATCTATTTTTTGAACCCGACCTCACAATTGAGAATTTGAAGGATATTCAAGGACAATTCAGAGATCCTGAAACACTAATCATTCCTCCTGAACCAAAGATTACTCATTCAGAGATTGTCGAGGAAGAAACCATTAAGTCAGAATCCTCTAGTGATTCAGATTCAACAAATTCAATCATGAAAAATCTGGAACCTCTAAGTATGGAAGACCGAATGAGGGCTAAACGCACTGGCCAAGGTCACGCAATTACTCAACCAGACATTAATGCGCCAGATTATGAAATTAAAGAACAAATCCTACACATGGTAACTAATCAATGCCAATTTAGTGGTGCGCCGAAGGAAGATCCAAACGAACATCTTCGAACCTTTAATAGGATCTGTACTCTATTTAAAATAAGAGAGGTTGAGGATGAACAGATCTATCTCATGTTATTTCCCTGGACTTTAAAGGGAGAAGCCAAAGATTGGTTAGAATCGTTACCTGAAGGGGCGATTGATACATGGGATGTTTTAGTTGAAAAATTTCTTAAACAATTCTTTCCGGCATCTAAAGCCGTGAGACTTCAAGGAGAAATTGTTACGTTCACACAAAAGTCAAATGAAACTCTATATGAGGAGTGGACAAGATTTGGAAAGTTGTTGAGATGATGTCCTCAACATGGTTTAGATACTTATCAAATAGTACAAATATTCTACTAAGGATGCGACATTACTACACGAAAAGACATCGACATAGCAGCTGGTGGTTCCATTATGAAGAAATTCGCAACTGAAGCTTACAAAATTATTGATAACACTGCTTCCTACTCACATGAGTGGCATCAAGAAAAAGACATCGTTAGATCATCTAAAGCGGCTAGAGCCGATTCTAGCCATGACTTTGATTCCATTTTTGCAAAGATAGATGCTTTCGAGTGACGAATGCAAAAGATGACTAAAGATATTCACGCAATACGAATTAGTTGTGAACAGTGTGGAGGACCACATTTGACAAAAGATTGTCTTAGTATTGAACAAACAATGGAACAACGAGAGAATGTTTCATATATGAACCAAAGGCCTGGAAATAATTATCAAAATAATTATCAACCGTCAAGACCAAACTACAATCAAAATCAGAATTATAACCGAAATGGTCCATACAGCAATCAACAAGGTCCTAGCAATCAACAAGTATCTAACAATACTTACAACCAGCAAAGACCTATTTTTGAAAATAAACCACCACAAACTGATGATAAAAAGCCAAATTTAGAAGACATGATGTCGAAGCTAGTTGAATCTCAAACGCAATTTTTCACATCTCAGAAACAAACCAATGAATAAAATGCTCAAACATTTAGAAATCAACAAGCTTCTATTCAAAATCTGGAACAAGAAGTGAGTAACTTAGCAAGGTTGATAGGTGAAAGAAAACCAGGGAGTCTACCTAGTGATACAAATACTAACCCCAGGAATGAAACAGCTAAAGCCATTACCACGAGAAGTGGTATTACACTTAAACCACCTGAAATACCTAAAATTTCTGATGACTCTATTCCTACTACACAGGCACCACAGCCTAAACAAGAGAAGGAAACAGAACCGGTAGTTGAAAAGGTTAATGAAGATAACACAGTTAAGGCTAAGCCTTATGTTAAACCATACCAACCACCACTTCCTTACCCGAGTAAAATGAGAATAGAAAGACTTGAAGCCGAGCAATCCAAATTCTTGGATATGTTTAAACAAATAAATGTCAATCTTCCTTTCATTGATGTAATTTCAGGAATGCCAACATATGCTAAATTCCTGAAAGATCTAATCACAAATAGAAAGAAAATGGAAGAACTTTCGGCTGTTACAATGAATGCTAATTGTTCTGCAGTGCTGTTGAATAAACTACCAGAAAAACTCTCAGATCCAGGAAATTTCACAATTCCATGTTTTCTGGGTAGTCTTAGTTCAATAGAAGCATTGGCAGACTTAGGTGCTAGTATAAATTTAATGCCGTATTCACTATACGCTAAACTAGATATCAGAGAATTGAAAGCAACACGAATAAGCATACAACTAGCCGATCGATCAGTAAAATATCCTAGAGGAATAATGGAAAACATGCTAGTTAAAGTTGGTACTTTAGTATTTCCAGTAGACTTTGTTATTCTGGACATGGAAGAAGATTCTAGAGTTCCTCTCATATTAGGAAGACCATTCTTAAACACTGCTAAAGCAATAATAGACGTGTTCGGTAAGAAACTGACCCTAAGTATAGAGGACGAGAGTATTACCTTTTCTATGGATAGAGCCATGCAACAACCGCAATCTGCAGATGATACATGTTATTATATTCAAACTATAAATTCACATGCAGAATTGTTACAAGAATTTCCAGAATTATAAGGAACATGAGAATGTTCTTTAGGAGAAGGAATTGAACCAATTGATGAAGCTGAAATGTTAGCCGCACTTATGGCTAATGAATACGCTTATTTACATGGTGAATCTGAATTACCTCTAATAATATCATCTTCTCTTACGAAAAATGAAAAATCTCAACTCATTTCTGTGCTAAAAGCTCATAAACCAGCTATTGCATGGAAGATTCATGACATTAAAGGAATAAGTCCTTCGTATTGCACACATAAAATCCTTATGGAAGAAGGCCATAAAACGTATGTGCAATGCCAATGAAGACTAAATCCTAATATGCAAGATGTTGTTAAGAAAGAAATTATTAAACTGCTTGATGCAGGTTTAATTTATCCAATTTCTGATAGTCCATGGGTAAGCCCAGTTCAATGTCTACCTAAGAAGGGTGGCATGACTGTCATCACATATGAAAAAATGAGCTTATTCCTACTAGGACTGTAACAGGATGGCGTGTTTGTATTGATTATAGAAAATTAAATGACGCCACCAGAAAAGATCACTTTCCCTTACCTTTCATTGATCAAATGTTGGAAAGGTTAGCTGGGAATAGTTTCTATTGTTTTCTTGACGGTTTCTCCGGATACTTTCAAATTCTAATAGCACCCGAGGACCAAGAGAAAACCACGTTCACATGCCCTTATGGTACTTTTGCTTACAAACGCATGCCAATTGGACTTTGCAACGCCCCTGCAACCTTTCAAAGGTGTATGATGGCGATTTTTCACGACATGATAGAAGAATACATGGAAGTATTCATGGATGTATTTTTAGTCTTCGGTGATACTTTTGAAACATGTCTAGTTAATCTTGAACGAATGCTTATTAGATGCGAGCAATCAAATCTAGTTCTTAATTGGGAGAAATGCCATTTCATGGTTAAAGAAGGCATCGTTCTTGGTCATAAAATTTCAAAGGAAGGAATTGAAGTGGATAGAGCTAAAGTAGATGTAATTGCTAAACTTCCACATCCCACCAATGTTAGAGGAGTTAGGAGTTTTCTAGGGCATGCCGCTTTTTACCGACGTTTCATAAAAGATTTTTCTAAAATTGCCACTCCTATGAATAAACTCCTAGAAAAGGATGCTCCATTCATCTTTTCAGATGAATGCATTAAATCTTTTAATATTCTTAAAGAAAGACTCACTAATGCGCCGATCATAATAACTCCAAATTGGAATCTACCATTTGAACTCATGTGCGATGTAAGTGATTTTGCAATGGGAGCCGTTTTAGGACAAAAGATTGAAAAACGATTTCAACCTATTTATTACGCTAGTAAGATGTTACAAGGAGCACAAATGAATTACACAACTACTGAAAAAGAACTCCTTGCCATTGTCTTTGCTTTTGACAAATTTCGTTCATATCTCGTTCTAGCTAAAACGGTGGTCTATATCGACCATTCTGCTCTTAGATACTTATTTTCAAAACAAGATGCCAAACCACGATTAATCCGTTGGATCTTACTCTTACAAGAATTCGATATTGAAATTCGAGACAAAAAGGGAGCAGAAAATCTCGCAGCTGATCACCTTTCTCGCCTTGAAAATCCTGAATTAGAAGTTCTAAATGAATCGGCTATACAAGATAACTTTCCTGATGAATATCTTTTGAAGATCGATTATAATGAAATTCCATGGTTTGCAGACTATGCAAACTACTTAGTATGTGGATTCCTTGAAAAAGGGTTGTCGTACCAAAAACGAAAGAAATTCTTTAGTGATATAAAACACTATTTCTGGGAAGATCCACATTTGTTTAAAAGTTGTCCCGATGGAATAATACGCCGATGTGTATTCGGAGATGAAGCTAGTTAAATCTTAAACCATTGTCACACAGGACCAACAGGAGGGCATTATGGGCCTCAACTCACAACAAGAAAAGTTTACGACACTGGATTCTATTGGCCTACAATTTTCAAAGATGCGCACCTTCTTTGTAAATCCTGTGATGCTTGTCAAAGGGCCGGAAAAATAAGTCAACGTGATGAAATGCCACAAAATGTCATTCAAGTTTGTGAAGTATTTGACGTTTGGGGTATTGACTTTATGGGTCCATTTCCAAAATCTCATAATAATCTCTACATTCTCGTTGCCATTGATTATGTATCTAAATGGGAGGAAGCACAAGCTCTCCCAACTAACGATGCACGAGTTGTAGTCAACTTCTTAAAACGTCTTTTTGCTAGGTTCGAAACACCGAAAGCTTTAATAAGTGATCGGGGTACTCAACTTGAGAAAGTTCTCAAAAGATATGGAGTAACTCATAAAATCTCAACTGCTTATCATCCACAAATAAGTGGACAAGTTGAAAATACCAACCGAGCATTAAAACGTATTCTAGAGAAAACCGTAGGATCAAATCCGAAGGAATGGTCCATGAAATTGGAGGATGCACTCTGGGCTTTTAGAACAGCCTACAAAACTCCAATTGGTACCACACCTTTTAAACTTGTTTACGGAAAAGCATGTCACCTTCCAGTAGAAATTGAGCATAAAGCATTTTGGGCTTTGAAGACATGTAATCTTGATTTACATGAAGCCGGACGTCTACGGTTAAGTCAACTAAATGAATTAGAAGAATTAAGACATGAAGCATATGAAAATTCGTTAATCTATAAGGAAAGAACGAAGAAATGGCATGATAAAAGAATCAGAAGTTCAAAAGAATTTAAAGAAGGAGATAGAGTTCTTCTTTTCAATTCACGATTCAAGCTATTTCCTGGAAAATTAAAATCAAGATGGTCTGGACCATTCATAGTCAAAAGAGTTTTCCCATACGGAACAATAGAGTTAATAAATTCAAATGGGATTGAATTTAAAGTTAATGGTCACAGAGTTAAACATTACATACATGGTCCGATGGAAGTTGACAATGAAGTTAATCATAATTTCGACACCACAGCTAACTAAGTGTGGGGAGAATCAAGTCTTTTTAAGGATAATATATATTTTTGTTAGAGTTAGATTTTCTGTTTTCGTGTAGTTCTCGAAAATGGAATCCAAATGGTCTTTCCCTAGCAGACCCTAAAGAACTAGTCTTCTCCCTCCATTCTGAATTTTTATTTCTTTTAGGTTTCACGAGATGAAGAATTCCTTTGATCTGAACCATGGTCTACTACTACACGCTATGATTACTAAACGTAATAATAACATCTTCCCGAGTGAACTGGTATCATTCATAAGAGGAAAAATGGACGAAGTGAGGAAAGAACTCAGGAAAGATCATCATAAGACACATTTTGGTAAAGGAAAATCAAAATCCACAACAAAAAGAAGAGCACGACACCTTGAAAGATGTCATAAATGCGGAAAATGGTCACACGAAGGTAAATGTTTGAACAATCAAACATATTCAAATACCGAATTTGTTACTCTATGCAGAGAATGACCGTTCATATGTTTAGAAGAAAAGTTATTAAAGAATCGAGGTTACGCTTACGTAGCTATGGAGAACCAAATCACACGACTCTCCTATGAGTCGGCTAAAGCAGGTCTCTGAGAATTCTATCTCACAGGTAAGTGTGTACAGTTTTATTTTTATTTTTTTATTTATTGCTTTTAACCTTTTGATAATAAACGCTGAATCGTTCGCTATAAAGTATTAAATTGATATTCAATAAAATTAGGTATGCGAAACCGAAATTATTGATATCATACAAAAATTTATTACATCACTGCGAAATTTACCGTTTATTCATAAGGTATAAATATCTTTAATCAATCAATTCAAAATATTTCAAAAATTCGTCAGGAGTAAAACTAGGTAAAATAGCTGAAATTACTTTACTCAAAAGAGGGGCGTATATTTTTGATAATATTTGATTGATTAAAGTGGGATAAAAGACCAAAAAGATTTTTAATTTTAATTTTTACCTTGTTTTTAAATTAATATTAAATTATTATTGTAAATTTTTTAAAAACCAATATATTTAAGTTTTTAAATATTTTATAAAAATTAATATTTTCAATATAAGTTTGTAAAATTAATGTATAAAAATATTAATGATATGAATCTTTAATTTTATGCATTTTAAAAATAAGTTTAGTGTGAATTTAAAAACAAAAATGTACTTTATTTCATTAAGTTAAAAATGTGATTTCTAAAAATTCGTCGTGAGTTGAAGACTAGGTCGTTGAACCGAAATTGCTTAACCCAAGGGAGGGACGAGAAATTTTGTTATCATTATTTTTAATCTTATTGAATTAAAGTATGCCAAAAACATTAAAAAACCCAAAAATCTTTGCTTTTAAAACAATGCTTAAAAATGACAAATTTTAAAATTTTGTTGAGAGACGAACTAGGACAAAGATCTGAAACTCCCTCATTCTAAAAGAAAACAAATTTTTAAAATTAATTAAGTGTTTTATAAGTAAAAGGTTTTAATTAAAAAAAAAAAAAAAACTGGACTCCATGCGATCGCATGGGAATTGCACAGGGTAGCCATGCGATCGCATGGCCCTTAAAAACTGGTCAGGAACAAAAGGCCAGCGAGCTGGTCTCTGCTCCTCACTCCACACACACATACATACGAACACACACCCAAATCCACTCTAAAATTCCAATTTTTTTACCAAAATTCACCAAATTTCTTGCTATAATCCGCTCTAATCATGCGTCTGTTCAGAAGTTTTTCAAAGAAGGTAACGATTTCACCCCTAAAACTCTTTAAATTTGAATTTTAGTGTTCCTGAGCTAAAGTTTACCTAATTTAATTTTGTTAATTTCTAGTGTAATTAGAGTTAAATTGTTAGTATATTATGCATGAATAACCTAGATTGATGCTATTTGTCATGATTTAAAGCTTTAAACTTCAAAATTTTTAGAAATCTGGGGTTTGTGTTCTTGAGCAATTTGGGACTTTTTAATATAAACAGGTTATGGCCGATTTTTGTTATGAATTAGTGCTAAATTAAGTAATGTAACATGTTTAGGTAGCTAAATGATCCAAACTTTGATCCTAAACATGATTTTTGAACATCAAAGTGGACTTTTTAAGTCTAAAATTCATAAACTTGATTAATTTGATATAAATGCCATTTGAAACTTGTTTAATTGCTAGTAATGATTATTTTGACATGTTATTTGAGTTGAATACTTATGAACTTTGTAAACATTTTCATATATGCTTATTTGAAAAAGTGTAGAATTGATAAAAATATGAAAATGAGTATAAGTTTAATATGGATTAAACATGTTATTGTAATTGTTTTAATTTGTTATTTTGCTAACACTAATGCATATTTGGATGCACAAATTTTGTGTTTAATGTGTTTTGCAGAAAATACCGATACTAATGGTGCATCATCATCATCTAGGCAACCTGTTCCGGAACCACAGCCAGAGATGCAATATCACGAACCGGAGCAACAACAGGAACAACAACAACAACATTATGATCAACATGTGCCATACTATGAGCCGGAGCCACAATTTTTTATTACCTACGTAGTATTTCCCGTTCACTATATAATAGAACACCCAACAATTCATGAAGAACAGTTGCATCCCAATTTAAGGATTGATAGAAGTTGGAGAGATTACCCGACGTACCAAAGTAACAAATTTAAGCTTTGGACCAAAAATGTAGAAGTACCAAGGGTAATAGATTGGGAGCCTTTGAAAAGAGTCCACCTAACTAACCCAGTTAGGCAGCATCTAATCCAAAGGTATGACAGCTCTTCTTTTTCCGATTAGGAACGTTTATTTACCACTCGTAGGCCTGTATATAAAGAGTGGTGTGTTGAGCTAATGAGTACTATAGCTTTTAATAAGGATGTAGATAGGTTAGACGATAAGAGTTTTCTTAGATTTTTACTTGGCCGTAGGATGTACAGGATGTCCATGCTGGACATGGCCAGGGCTTTACAGATTTACACTCCTACTGAATTACTATCACCTGATTGTACAAATTTGATTTATCATGGTGAGCGGGTAGATAGAAATTTTGACGCTAACGCCATCTGGAGGCGTATGTCAAATTTTAATGTGTTTACGCGGGGAGGAAGACACTCCTATTTAGATATTAATAAAGCCGAGCTTCGTATAATACATAGATTCTTAGCAAACTCGATTACACAAAGAGGTAACAACAAGGAGAAAATGACCTTACATGATTTATTTTACCTTAAGTGCATTCGAGACACTAGAAGCTTTGTTAATATCCCCTACTGTGTTGGTTTTTATCTGTCCAAAATGGTGGAAGGTATACAGGAAGGGGGAATAACAGGAGGAGGTATTTTTGTTACTCTCATTGGAGAGTATTTAGGTGTAGATAGGGATCAAGGGGGTCCGATGATGGTATGTAGGGAACAGGACGAGACTTTAGGTGTGCAATTCTATCAAGGTGCAAAGGTATTGACTAAGAGACGCAATCAGGAAATACCATATCAGGGCCGCCATCCACAGGTAGAGAGGGATTTGGATGAGGAAATGGAGGAAGCGGATGACATTAGGGATGTCATTAGGGAAAGTGCTACTGACGTTTTTCAGCGTATAGATGAGGTAGAAATGACTAATGAGGATATGCATCGTCAGTATGAGCAGTGACAAGCCGCGAATGAGTATGAGACTTCCAGGCGACGCCAACATGATAGCTGGCAAGTTCATCAGCACCAAATCATGAGCCAGCTATCATATCAGGTACCAAATAACTACTTCCCGACTCGGCCTGCTTACTATCCACCGCAGCAGCCCGACATGCGACCACCCTATGACCTGTACGACCCCAATCAAGCATACCAGAACACCTATCACCAACCATGGAACCCAAACGATGATATGAACTGGAACTCCTATCCAAATCAATAGTGTTCCATTGGTGATGTCTTCTCTTTTATTATTTTTATCTATTTAAGTTAAACAATTAACATTTTGATACTTTTATGTAATGTTTAATATTTTTATAGTATACTAATATTTTATTTTTGTAATTTGAAAGTGGGATATTAAGTCCCATTTCAAATTACCATGCATGTTTATATTTGTATTGTATGTATTTTATCTCATGTACACAACAGGGTAAAACAGCCCATTTTCAAAGACTGGCATTAAGTTCAGCAAAAGCTATTAATTTTGATGATAAAACGAAAAACAAGTGTGATGTAACAACAGACGGAATGAAAAAACGATGTGCACCATTTATCATTCAACACAAACAACAATATGTTTGGAAACTTTGGTAAAATTTAATCATTTTTCTACGCTAATCACCCTCAATAATTTAAATTGCTACTGATTTCTTGCAAATGAGGGTATTGCAAGATCTTAAGTGTGGGAAGGGGTTAAATTCTTTCGGGTTTTGAAATTTTAATTTAAACACTTGGTTACCATTAAAAATACTAGTAACGCAGTAGTTGTATTAGAATCTAGTGCTCTCTGATAATAAAGAACAGCCCTAGTCTTATATACTGACTACCCAATTCTAGTAAAATTTTTAAAAATTTTCAAATAAATGAATTTAAAATCATGTTTATACATATTTATGAACGATAAAACTAGATGTTAACACCGAAATTATTGTTACCTAGGAAAGGACATAAATTGAGAAACAACCCAAAATGCTTGAATTCATTTAAAATGGAATAGAGGATAATAAAAAGGCAAAGAAAGGAAAATAAAAGCCAAGTGTGTGAAAAATTTACCAAGTTATTTAGAACATATATCACATATTTTTGTACAAATAATTGAAGATACTTTTGTTTTGGAAGATTTTAATCAAGTTTTACCCATTTTATTGTAATAGAATTTAAAAGGAAGTAAAGTCTTTCGAGAAAAAAAACAGGCGCTTCTTGATTTAGGTCAGGAAGTGGTCGTCCAGACCAGTTGTAGAGTCTACGAAAAACCTTGAAAAGTTTTCTCGAAAATCAGCTGGAAATCCACGGACCTCAGCATCAAACAGGGTCACCAAGTGGTCAGACTAATCATAACCATGAGAGGATCTGTCTCGTACAATGGGGGGCACCGTACAAATTAGCTTATAAGACTAATGAATCAGATCCCCAGAAAGGATGATTTCCTTAAAGATCAAAAATCAGCTTTTAAGCCTGATATTACTCAATCCTTGAGATTGACTTTAAAGATTGAGAATTCAAACTCATGAAATTCAATGATATCTAAACTCGAGCTTGAACGAGAAAATATTTTGATCAAATTACAAACCGATTTGTTTTCTGAAAGCCCTATTATCAATGCGTTCATTACCATTGAACGTAAAATCCTAGGAATTCACCTAGAATTCATTAGGTCACCTGAACTAAATCGGGTGTCAACCGTAAGAACGGTGGTTGCATAGCATGATCGAAGACAGGACCTTGTGCCAGACCTAAAAACTATAGGGTGATCTTTACTATTGCTCCTACAAAGGATAGTAATTGCATCCAACACGATATAGACCATAATCAAAAGCATGTCATTAGACATTGCCTTAACAGTTGCTTGTTCAACGCTTTCCTTTACAACCGGACGGTAGTTTACCAAAAGATAATATACGGAGCAAGTATACTGGACGTGTTGCTTTCCCAATACAAGGTTAGCAAGTGGGTGACACAAAACCATAAGTTTTGAGCTAAAATTTTCTAATCTGAAACCCACAAAACCCACAAAAATATTTTGCAAACACCGGTGAAGGGTTATTCCGGAAAACTAATCTAGAGTAAAAGCTAGATTGAAATTTCAAAAGATCAAATGTTTTCATAAAGATCCAATTTCCCTAAAGGATCTAAATTTTTATAGTCATGTGGGACTGTAAACCACATTGTTACTACCATTGTTCATACCGCCGTATAGAAATCACTGATGTACAAAGTGTGAATAATAAAGAAGTGATTCTAGCAAAGTTTTATTCAAGTTCTATATTGCTTGAGGACAAGCAACGCTCAAGTGTGAGAATATTTGATAATGCTAAAAACGAACATATATTTCATAGCATTATCCTTCAAGAAATACAAGTTTTTGGTTGTAATTGTTCTATTTACAAGTGATATTCGTTTAAATAATAAAAGGTGAAGACAAAAGACAGATTCGACGATTTGAAGACGCAAACAACCAAAAAGCTAAAAAGTATAAAGTACAATCAAAGTGGTTCAAATTATTGATGAGAAACGTCTAAAAGTTACAAGAGTACGAGCCGCGAAACGCAAAGTACAAGATATTAAATCGTACGAAAATTCGGAACCGGGACATGAACCAACTATCAACGCGCGACGCAACGGAGCTAAAATTACAAGTCAACTATGCACATGAATATAATATAATATATAAATAATTCTATAAATTATTTATATATTATATTTATATTAAAAACCGTCGGCAAACTAGCAAACAAATCATTATGAGCTGGAATCTGAAGCCATGCGATCGCATGGCCTGGAAGTACAATTTCCATGCGATCGCATGGGGCCAAAAGTCAGGCCAAGTGCTATAAATTGCAACATTTTCAGCCGAGTTTTACACATCTTTTTCTTTCCTTTCTCTGCACTCTCTCAACATATATATATATATATATATATATATATATATATATATATATATATATATCTTATAATTTTAATTTTAATTTAAGATTAATAATAATAAGGTTATAGTGGCGAATGTTCTAAGTTTGTAAGTCGAAATTCTGTCCGTGTAACACTACGCTATTAATACCCATTGTAAGTTATATTCAATCTTTTTAAATTAATGTCTCGTAGCTAAGTTATTATTATGCTTATTTAAGCCGAAGTAATCATGATATTAGGCTAAATATTAAGATTGGGTGATTGGGCTTTGTACCATAATTGGGGTTTGGACAAAAGAATGACACTTGTGGAAATTGAACTATGGGCTATTAATGGGCTTTATATTAACTAAACGATACCTAGTTAATTTAATATAAAGGTTACAATTTGACATATCTATATATAACCACATACGCTTAATCGGTACGGTGGACGGGATATTTATAAATACAAATTATTGTTCATTTGGCCGGACATGGGGATGGATTAATAGTTAATGGACTCATTAAAACAGGGGTGGAATACATTCAAGGGTAATTGGTGTAATTGTTAACAAAGTATTAAAACCTTGGACTAAACGCAGTCGATAACCTGGTGTATTCATTAAACAAAGTATTAAGACCTTGTTACAGTTCGAATCCCCAATTAGTTGGAATATTTGACTTCGGATATAAGGATAATTTGACGAAGACTCTCGCACTTTATAATTATGACTGATGGACTATTATGGACAAAACCGTATGGACATATCGAATAATCCAGGAGAAAGGACAATTAACCCATGGTAATAAATTAAAATCAACACGTCAAACATCATGATTACGGAAGTTTAAATAAGCATAATTCCTTTATTTTATATCTTATCGCATTTTTAATTATCTTACTTTTAATTATCACAATTTTATTTACCGTCATTTTATTTATCGCACTTTAATTATCGTCATTTACTTTACGCTTTAAATTAAGTTATATTTATTTTTAATATTTTACATTAGGTTTTAATTGCGACTTAAGACATAAAATCGACAAACCGGTCACTAAACGGTAAAACCCCCTCTTTTTATAATAATAATAATAATACTACTTATATATATATATATATATATATATATATATATATATATATATATATATATATATATATATATATATATATATATATATATATATTCAAATATAGTTTAAAAATATAGCGTTAAACTTGGCTAGCTCCCTGCGGAACGAACCGAACTTACTAAAAACTACACTACTGTACGATTAGATACACTGCCTATAGTGTTGTAGCAAGGTCTAGTTATATCCACTAATAATAAATAAATAACTTGTAGGTAAAGTTGTATCGTATTTAATAGTATTTCGCAATAAAAATATAACTATTTCGTATACACCTCGCATAACATCACGCATAATCTGTATATAAAGGTGGATCATAAGATTTCAGTTGTTTCATCCAGAAACATTTATCATAATATTCTACAAATCCCCCCAATCATATAGAATTTAAGAGTAGTCAATAGTATTTCGTAGCATTATATGAACTTATTTATAAAAACTTTTTCTTCATATTAGCATTTTATAGTTTTAATTCGGGTAGTACCTACCCGTTAAGTTCATACTTACTAGCTACTATACAACTCAACTACTACGCTTTTATATGAAAAACTTATTACAATAATATTTCGCGTTCAAACTTTATACAAAATATTACAAACTTATAATACCGCTATTATACATATAGGATGAAATATAGCACATAATAACATTGCTACTCGGCAGCTATAAATGCATTTCTAGTTAATACGCAAGTTGTTCAGCAAAAGAAATAATGACACGTAATTCATAAGTCCAGAAACAAGTCATGCATTCAGGTTTTACTAAGACGACTTTCCATCCTTGATCTTGTGGAAAGTAACCGTTATGACCATTGGCTAGGCAGTATGTTGTAATTTCGTCAAAAGGACGAGGGTTTCGTAATGTTCAACAGCCCCGTAATAATCTAAAAACCTTGTTTCTCACCCCAACTACTGAATTAGTCACTTGTGGGAAGGTTTTATTTAAAAGTTGTAATCCGATGTTCTTTTTCTCACTTTGGTAAGAAGCGAACATCACTAACCCGTAAGTATAACATGCTTCTTTATGTTGCATGTTAGAAGCTCTTTCTAACTCACGAAATCCTATGTTGGGATATGTTGAGTCAAAATAGGTTCTTAACCCGTAGCGTAAAATTGCATTTGGGTTCCACGCATTTAACGCTTTGAAGAAAACACGGTGTAACTTACGGTCTCCCCAATGTGATATACCCCACCTATCAAAGGAAAGCCTTTTATAAACTAAGGCACTTCTGGAAAGTCTTTCAAATGTTTGACAAGTTAATTTCGCCATAACTAAATGTGCTGATGAATTCTGACCGACTCTTGACAAGATTTCCTCAATCATATCCTCTGGTAGGTCTTCTAAAATATTCGGTTGTCTACCCTTAACATCCATTTTGTTTTTATACTATAAAATAGACAAGGATTAGATTCGTAAAAGATAATTAACAAACAATACAAGAAATTTTTACATAGAACATAAAAGGACAAGCACACTACAATACATATATTACACAACATGATTACAACCCTCTAATCTGAATCACTGGTTTCTTCTTCTTCGGACTTGGTTCATTTTCCTAATTTTCTAGGGATATATGGTGTTCCTCTAATACGAGCCGTCGTTTTCCACAATGGTTTAAGAAAAACCTGGTGGTTTAGAGGTTCCCGGGTTATTGTTACAATTTAGGAAATACGAACGTTGCCGATACATATAAAGTTCATCGGGGTTGGAATCAGGTTTCTCTATTTTTATACCTTTTCCCTTATTATTTTCTTTTGCTTTATTAAATTGGGTCGAGGTAATTTCTATAACATCATCGGAATCCTCATCGGGATCCGATTCATCGGAAAATTGGTAATCTTCCCAATATTTTGCTTCCTCGGCGGAAACACCATTGACCATTATTAACTTTGGTCCGTTGGTTGAGGATTTTCTTTTATTTAAGCGATTTACTGTAGGTATCACTATTTCTTCCTCGGGAACCTCTTCTTCTTCTTCCGGTTCTTCCTCTTCCGGTTCCTCCTCTTCCAGTTCCTCTTCTTCCGGTTCCTCCTCTTCCAATTCCTCCTCTTCTGGAATTTGTGAATCTTCCCAAAGTATATTCGACTCTTCATTATTATTAGGTGAGTCGATGAAATTTGTACTAGTGGTAGACATCTATCACACAGTATCAAACATATTAAGAGGTTAATATATCACATAATATTTACATGTTAATAATATATAGTTTCCAACAAAAGTGTTAAGCAATCGTTTTTAAAGAAAACACGGTCGAAGTCCAGACTCACTAATGTATCCTAATAAACTCGATAAGACACACTAATACAAATTTCTGGTTCTCTAAGACCAACGCTCGGATACCAACTGAAATGTCCCGTTCATATTGATTATAAACGTTCCATATTAATTGATTTCGTTGCGAGGTTTTGACCTCTATATGAGACGTTTTTCAAAGACTGCATTCGTTTTTAAAACAAACCATAACCTTTATTTTATCAACAAGGTTAAATGGACACCACCTAGATTATCAGAAATGATAATCTAAAAATATCACACTTACACACTACCAATACATATTGGTTTACAATATTAATATGTTACAACAAAGTAAATTTCGAATGCAGTTTTAAACAATATTATACAAGCATGCTGACTCCAAATCTTGTCCATATATTAGCATGCAACAGCGGAAGCTCTTAATAATCACCTGAGAATAAACATGCTTTAAACGTCAACAAAAATGTTGGTGAGTTATAGGTTTAACCTATATATTTATCAAATCGTAATAATAGACCACAAGATTTCATATTTCAATATACATCCCATACATAGAGATAAAAATCATTCATATGGCGAACACCTGATAACCGACATTAACAAGATGCATATAAGAATATCCCCATCATTCCGGGACATCCATCGGACATGATATAAAAACTCGAAGTACTAAAGCATCCGCTACAACGGATGGGGTTTGTTGGGCCCAATAGATCTATCTTTAGGATTCGCGTCAATTAGTAGTCTGGTTTACTAATTCTTAGGTTACCAAGTAAAAGGGGCATATTTGACTTCGATCGTTCAACCATAGAAAGTAGTTTCATGTACTTGTGTCTATTTTGTAAAACATTTATAAAGCTACATGTATTCTCATCCCAAAAATATTAGATTTTAAAAGTGGGACTATAACTCACTTTCACAGATTTCTACTTCGTCGGGAAGTAAGACTTGGCCACTGGTCGATTCACGAACCTATAACAAATATGTACATATATATCAAAGTATGTTCAAAATATATTTACAACATTTTTAATACGTTTTAATGTTTTAAGTTTATTAAGTCAGCTGTCCTCGTTAGTAACCTAAAACTAGTTGTCCACAGTTAGATGTACAGAAATAAAGCAATATATATTATCTCGAATCAATCCACGACCTCGTGTATATAAGCCTCAGGCTAGATCACAACTCAAAGTATATATAATATTTTGGAATCAACCTCAACCCTGTATAGCTAACTCCAACATTGCTGCATATAGAGTGTCTATGGTTGTTCCGATATATATATAGATGGGTCGATATGATATGTCAAAACATTGTATTCGTGTCTATGGTATCCCAATATTACATAATATATTAGAATACATGTATAATACAATATGAGTTAGCTAGGATATGATTAATATAGATTTGTTACCAATTTTCACGTAGCTACAACAAGAAAAATTATCCAATCTTGTTTTACCCATAACTTCTTCGTTTTAAATCCGTTTTGAGTGATTCAAGTTGCTATGGTTTCTTATTGAACTTAAGTTTATGAATCTAAACAGAAAAAGTATAAGTTTATAGTCAGAAATACAGGTTTCAAGTCATTTTTGTAAAGGTAGTCATTTTAGTCGAAAGAACGACGTCTAGATGACCATTTTGGAAAACATACTTCCACTTTGAGTTTAACCATGATTTTTGGATATAGTTTTATGTTCATAAGAAAAATCATTTTCCTAGAAGAACAACTTTTAAATCAAAGTTTATCATAGTTTTTAATTAACTAACCCAAAACAGCCCGCGGTGTTACTACGACGGCGTATATCCAGTTTTACGGTGTTTTTCGTGTTTTCAGGTTTTAAATCATTAAGTTAGCATATAATATAGATATAGAACATGTGTTTAGTTGATTTTAAAAGTAAAGTTAGAAGGATTAACTTTTGTTTGCGAACAAGTTTAGAATTAACTAAACTATGTTCTAGTGATTACATGTTCAAATCTTCGAATAAGATAGTTATACATATATGAATCGAATGATGTTATGAAAATCATTACTACCTCAAGTTTAGTAGGTAAACCAAATGAAAATGTTGAAAAAATAACTTGAGCTTCAAAGGATCTTTGATGGCTTGGAAGTTCTGGAAGCAAAATCATAACACGAAAACAAGTTCAAGTAAGATTTCCACTCGAAATAAGATTGTTAAAGTTATAGAAATTAAATCAAAGTTTGAATATGAATATTACCTTGATTTAGAAGATAACCTACTATAAATAACAAAGGTTTCTTGATCTTAGATGATTGCTTGGAATGGATTAGGAAACTTGGAAATAAACTTGTAAACTTGGATGTGTTCTTGATGTGTTCTTGAGTAATTATTTTTATGATGATTATAGGTAATAACCAAAGCTTGTATTTGATGATTTTTACTGGAAAAATAGTAACTTAGACGTTCATGGAAGAGTGTGTGTGTGTTTTGAGAGAGAATTGGGAAGAAAATTGGAAGTGAAATGGAGTAGGTGGTGAGTGGTGAAGGTGAGTGGGGTTAAAAGGAGTTCTTGTTTTTGTTTCCTTGCTCATAAGTCATGCTAGATGTTAAATGATGGTTCCCACATGGTTAGGTGACTCACATAGGCTGCTAAGAGCTGATCATTGGAGTGTATATACCAATAGTAAATACATTTAGAAGCTGTGTATTGTACAAGTACAAATACGAGTGCATACGAGTAGAATTGTTGATGAAAATGAATGAGGATGTAATCGTAAGCATTTTTGTTAAGTAGAAGTACTTGGATAAGTGTCTTGAAGTCTTTCAAAAGTGTATGAATACATATTAAAACACTACATGTATATACATTTTAACTGAGTCGTTAAGTCATCGTTAGTCGTTACATGTAAATGTTGTTTTGAAACCTTTAAGTTAACGATCTTATTAAATGTTGTTAGCACATTGTTTATTACATCTAATGAGATTTTAAATTATTACATTATCATTATATAATGATGTATTAATATATCTTAATATGATATATACATTTAAATGTCGTTACAACGATAATCGTTACATATATGTCTCGTTTTGAAATCCTTAAGTTAGTAGTCTTGTTTTTACATATGTAGTTCATTGTTATTATACTTAATGATATGTTTACTTATCATTTAACATGTTTATATATAGTGTAACAATATCTTAAAATGATTCATATGTAATTAGTAAGACGTTGTTATAACGATAATCGTTATATATACCGTTTTCAAGTTTCTTAATTCAATAGTCTCATTTTTATGTATATAACTCATTGTTAAAATGCTTAATGAGGTACATAATTATCATAATATCATGATAAATATATATATATATATATATATATATATATATATATATATATATATATATATATATATATATATATATATATATATATATATATATCCATGTGTATGTCATCATATAGTTTTTACAAGTTTTAACGTTCGTGAATAGCCGGTCAACTTGGGTGGTCAATTGTCTATATAAAACCTATTTCAATTAATCAAGTCTTAACAAGTTTGATTACTTAACATGTTGGAAACACTTAATCATGTAAGTATCAATTTTCATTTAATATATATAAACACGGAAAAGTTCGGGTCACTACAATAGCTACCCGCTAAATAAATTTCGTCCCGAAATTTTTAGCAGTTGGAGGTGTTGACGTATCTTCTGGAAATAAGTGCGGGTATTTCTACTTCATCTGATCTTCTTGTTCCCAGGTGAACTCAGGTCCTCTACGAGCATTCCATCGAACCTTCACAATTGGTATCTTGTTTTGCTTAAGTCTTTTATCCTCACGATCCATTATTTCGACGGGTTCTTCGATGAATTGAAGTTTTTCGTTGATTTGGATGTCGTCTAACGGAATAGTGAGATCTTCTTTAGCAAAACATTTCTTCAAATTCGAGAAGTGGAAAGTGTTGTGTACAGCCGCGAGTTGTCGAGGTAACTCAATTCGATAAGCTACTGGTCTGACGCGATCAATAACCTTGAATGGTCCAATATACCTTGGGTTTAATTTCCCTCGTTTACCAAATCGAACAACGCCTTTCCAAGGTGCAACTTTAAGCATGACCATCTCTCCAATTTCAAATTCTATATCTTTTCTTTTAATGTCAGCGTAGCTCTTTTATCTACTTTGGGCGGTTTTCAACCGTTGTTGAATTTGGATGATCTTCTCGGTAGTTTCTTGTATTATCTCCAGACCCGTAATCTGTCTATCCCTCACTTCACTCCAAAAAATCGGAGACCTGTACTTTCTACCATAGAGTGCTTCAAACAGCGCCATCTCAATGCTTAAATGGTAGCTATTGTTGTAGGAAAATTCCGCTAACGGAAGGTGTCGATCCCAACTGTTTTCGAAATCAATAACACATGCTCGTAGCATGTCTTCAAGCGTTTGTATCATCCTTTCACTCTGCCCATCAGTTTGTGGATGATAAGCAGTACTCGTGTCTAGACGAGTTCCTAATGCTTGCTGTAATATCTGCCAGAATCTTGAAATAAATCTGCCATCCCTATCAGAGATAATAGAGATTGGTATTCCATGTCTGGAGACGACTTCCTTCAAATACAATCGTGTTAACTTCTACATCTTGTCATCTTCTCTTATTGGCAGGAAGTGTGCTGATTTGGTGAGACGATCAACTATTACCCAAATAGTATCAAAACCACTTGGAGTCCTTGGCAATTTAGTAACGAAATCCATGGTAATATTTTCCCATTTCCATTCCGGAATTTCGGGTTGTTAAAGTAGATCTGATGGTTTCTGATGCTCCGCTTTGACCTTAGAACACGTCAAACATTCTCCTATGTATTTAGCAACATCGGCTTTCATACCCGACCACCAAAAATGTTTCTTGAGATCCTTGTACATCTTCCCCGTTCTAGGGTGTATTGAGTATCTGGTTTTATGAGCTTCTCTAAGTACCATTTCTCTCATATCTCCAAATTTTGGTACCCAAATTCTTTCAGCCCTATACCGGGTTCCGTCTTCCCGAATATTAAGATGTTTCTCCGATCCTTTGGGTATTTCATCCTTTAAATTTCCCTCTTGTAAAACTCCTTGTTGCGCCTCCTTTATTTGAGTAGTAAGGTTATTATGAATCATTATATTCATAGCTTTTACTCGAATGGGTTCTCTGTCCTTTCTGCTCAAAGCGTCGGCTACCACATTCGCCTTCCCCGAGTGGTAACGAATCTCAAAGTCGTAATCATTTAACAATTCAATCCACCTGCGCTGCCTCATGTTCAGTTGTTTCTGATTAAATATGTGTTGAAGACTTTTGTGGTCAGTATATATAATACTTTTGACCCCATATAAGTAGTGCCTCCAAGTCTTTAATGCAAAAACAACCGCGCCTAATTCCAAATCATGCGTCGTATAATTTCGCTCGTAAATCTTCAATTGTCTAAACGCATAAGCAATTACCTTTGTTCGTTGCATTAATACACAGCCGAGACCTTGCTTTGAAGCGTCACAATATATCACAAAATCATCATTCCCTTCAGGTAATGACAATATAGGTGCCGTAGTTAACTTTTTCTTTAACAATTGAAATGCTTTCTCTTGTTCATCCTTCCATTCAAATTTCCTCCCTTTATGCGTTAATGCAGTCAAGGGTTTTGCTATTCTGGAAAAATCTTGGATGAACCTTCTGTAGTAACCAGCTAGTCCTAAAAATTGGCGTATATACTTCGGAGTTTTTGGGGTTTCCCATTTTTCAACGGTTTCAATCTTTGCTGGATCCACCTGAATACCTTCTTTGTTCACTATGTGACCGAGGAATTGAACTTCTTCCAACCAAAATGCACACTTTGAAAACTTAGCGTACAGTTTTTCTTTCCTTAACAACTCTAGCACTTTTCTCAAATGTTCTTCGTGCTCTTGGTCATTCTTTGAGTAAATAAGTATGTCGTCGATGAAAACAATGACAAACTTATCAAGGTATGGTCCACACACTTGGTTCATGAGGTCCATGAACACAGCTGGTGCGTTAGTCAACTCAAACGGCATAACCATAAACTCGTAATGACCGTAACGCGTTCTAAAAGCAGTCTTTGGAATATCATCCTCCTTCACCCGCATTTGATGATACCCAGAACGTAAATCAATCTTCGAATAAACCGACGAGCCTTGTAGTTGATCAAATAAGTCGTCGATCCTTGGTAGTGGGTAGCGGTTCTTGATGGTAAGTTTGTTCAACTCTCGGTAGTCGATACACAACCTAAATGTACCATCCTTCTTCTTGACAAACAAAACAGGAGCTCCCCACGGTGATGTGCTTGGTCGAATGAAACCACGCTCTAAAAGTTCTTGTAATTGGCTCTGAGGTTCCTTCATTTCGCTGGGTGCGAGTCTGTATGGAGCACGAGCTATTGGTGCAGCTCCCGGTACCAGGTTTATTTGAAATTCAACGGATCAGTGTGGAGGTAGTCCCGGTAATTCTTTTGGAAATACATCGGGAAATTCTTTTGTGACGGGAACATCATTGATGTTCTTTTCTTCGGAATTGACTTTCTCGACGTGTACTAGCACATCATAGCAACATTTTCTTATTAGTTTTTGTGCCTTCAGGTTACTAATAAGATTTAACTTCGCGTTGCTCTTTTCTCCGTACACCATTAAGGGTTTTCCTTTTTCTCGTATAATGCGAATTTCATTTTTGTAACAAACGATCTCTGCTTTCACTTCTTTCAACCAGTCCATACCGATTATCACATCAAAACTCCCTAACTCTACTGGTATCAAGTCAATCTTAAATGTTTCGCTAACCAATTTAATTTCTCGATTCCGACATATATTATCTGCTGTAATTAATTTACCGTTTGCTAATTCAAGTAAAAATTTATTATCCAAGTTTGTCGGTGAGCAACTTAGTTTAGCACAAAAATCTCTACTCATATAGCTTCTTTCCACACCCGAATCAAATAAAACATTAGCAGATTTATTGTCAATGAGAAACGTACCCGTAACAAGCTCCGGGTCTTCCTGTGCTTCTGTTGTATTAATATTGAAAACTCTTCCGTGGCCCTGCCCATTAGTATTCCCCTTATTCTGGAAATTTCTACTAAAGTGGCCCGGTTTTCCACATCCAAAACAAACTATGGCGGTGTTATTTGTTCCGACATTGTTTGTTCTTTTAGTTCTGTTATGCATTGGTCCGTAGATTTCGCACTTCTTCGCGCTATGACCCTTTCTCTTACACTTGTTGCAAAATGGCTTGCAAAACCTCAGGTGATGCTCTTCACATCTTTGGCATGGCTGTTTTTGGTTTTTGTTGCCATTGTTGTTATTGAGATTGTTGTTGGGATTGTTATTGTTGATGTTGTTGTTGTTGTTGTTGTTGTTATTGTTGTTGTTGTTGTTGGGACGGTTATTGTAGTTGTTGTTGGGACGTTTGTTGAAGTTGTTGTTACGATTGATGTTGCGGTTATTGGGATAGTTATTGCGATTGTGGTTGTGATTGTTGTTGTTGTATTGGTGACTCTTGTCATTGGTTTCTTCCCACTTTCTCTTGACTTGTTTCATGTTAGCCTCTTCAGTCGCCTGCTCTTTAATCCTTCCTTCGATCTGGTTCAATAATTTGTGAGCCATTCAACTTGCCTTTTGTATGGAGGTGGGCTCGTGTGAACTCACATCTTCTTGAATTCTTTTCGGTAACCCTTTTACAAATGCGTCGATCTTCTCTTCTTCGTCTTCGAACGTTCAGGGACACAATAGGCACAATTCTGTGAATCGTCGTTCGTACGTGGTGATATCGAAACCTTGAATTTGTAATCCTCTAAGCTCTACCTTGAGCTTATTGACCTCGTTTCTGGGACGATACTGCTCATTCATCAATTGCTTGAATGCTGACCATGGTAGTGCGTAAGCAGCATCTTGTCCTACCTGCTCGAGATAGGTATTCCACCATGTTAACGGCGTACCTGTGAAGGTATGCGTAGCATACTTAACTTTGTCCTCTTCAGTACACTTACTTATGGCAAACACCTATTCAACCTTCTCGGTCCACCGTTTCAATCCAATTGGTCCTTCGGTTCCATCAAATTCCAAAGGTTTGCAGGCAGTGAATTCTTTGTAGGAGCATCCTACACAATTTCTTGCGGAATTAGTTCCACTGCTAGATCCAAAGGTATTGTTATTTTTCATCGCAGCCTGCACTGCGGCTATGTTCGCAGCAAGGAAAACACGGAAGTCTTCCTCACTCATGTTCAAGTTCTGACGAGTCGCCGGTGCCATTTCCTTCAAAAATAGCCAAAAGAATTGAGTCAATCATATAGAATTTAAGAGTAGTCAATTGTATTTCGTAGCATTATATGAACTTATTTATAAAAGCTTTTTCTTCATATTAGCATTTTATAGTTTTAATTCGGGTAGTACCTACCCATTAAGTTCATACTTACTAGCTACTATACAACTCAACTACTACGCTTCTATATGAAAAACTTATTACAATAATATTTCGCGTTCAAACTTTATACAAAATATTACAAACTTACAATACCGCTATTATACATATAGGATGAAATATAGCACATAATAACATTGCTACTTGGCAGCTATAAATGCATTTCTAGTTAATACGCAAGTTGTTCAGCAAAAGAAATAATGACACGTAATTCATAAGTCCATAAACAAGTCATGCATTTGAAAGGACCCGTTCATATACATTATAAACGATTCACAATAGTTGATTACATTGCGAGGTATTTGACCTCTATATGATACATTTTACAAACATTGCATTCGTTTTTAAAAGACAAACTTTCTTTACATCGAAAATTGACAGGCATGCATACCATTTCATAATATCCACTATCCAACTATAAATTGATTTAATAATAATCTTTGATGAACTCAATGATTCGAATGCAACGTTCTTCGAAATATGCTATGAAAGACTCCAAGTAATATCTTTAAAATGAGCAAATGCACAGCGGAAGATTTCTTTAACACCTGAGAATAAACATGCTTTAAAGTGTCAACCAAAAGGTTGGTGAGTTCATTAGTTTATCATAATCATTTATTTCCATCATTTTAATAGACCACAAGAATTTCATTTCCAGTTCTCATAAATATACGTCCCATGCATAGAGACAAAAATAATCATTCATATGGTGAACACCTGGTAACCGACATTAACTAGATACATATAAGAATATCCCCTATCATTCCAGGATCCTCCTTCGGACATGATATAAATTTCGAAGTACTAAAGCATCCGGTACTTTGGATGGGGTTTGTTAGGCCCAATAGATCTATCTTTAGGATTCGCGTCAATTAGGGTGTATGTTCCCTAATTCTTAGATTACCAGACTTTAATAAAAAGGGGCATATTCGATTTCGATAATTCAACCATAGAATGCAGTTTCAATTACTTGTGTCTATTTCGTCAAACATTTATAAAAGCGCATGTATTCTCAGTCCCAAAAATATAAAGGGTAAAAAGGCAAATGAAACTCACCATACTGTATTTCGTAGTAAAAATACATATAACGTCATTGAACAAGTGCAAGGTTGGCCTCAGATTCATGAACCTAAATTAATTATATATAATTATGTGTTGGTCAATATTTGTCTAACAAATTAGGTCAAGTCATAGTGTACCATAATCCTAATGCTCGAGACTAATATGCAAAAGACAACAAAAGTAAATTTGACTCAAAATAATTTCCAAAAATCTATACATGATTAATATATAGTTTAAATATCGTCGTTTTATATTTTTAAATATTTTTAAAAGATTTATTAGAGTAAATAATATAATTTATTTATTAATAAATAAAATTTTTATATTAAATTTATATAATAAAATATACTTTTATATATATTAAGTAATAAAATTTATAGGATTCATTTAATATCATAAAGATAATATGATAGGTATTATTAAAGTAAGTTATTACACGTAGTAAAATAAGTTTGTATCACATATTTATTTGATAAAATAATATCTATAATGATAGTAAGTAAAAGTTGTATTATTTTGTAATAATAATTATTATTATAAAAATATTAATATTTATAATTACTAAGATGACATTATGATAAAACGATAATTCTAATTATGATAACTTTAATATTTACAATATTTTTAATATTATATTTAAAATAATAATTCTATTTAAAATAATAATAATAATGATATTTTATAGTAACAATGACATTTCTATTAAAATGATAATTTTTGTTAAAATAATAGTTTTAATACTAACGATAATTTTAATAATAATAGTAATGATAAAAATAATAAGAACGATAATTTTATCTAAATCAATATCTTATAATATTTTAATTTTATCATGATACTCTTACTCATTATTTTCTAATCGTTTCGTTTAATAGCTTTTAATTGTCTTTTATATCGTGTTCATAATAATGATAATAATAGTAATCAAAATAATTAGGTGTTACAAATATTTGTTTTAATTACACTAATATTAATAATGATAGTTACTATAACATTATTAACGATAATACTAATAATTATCTTAATGATAATATAGTAATAATAATAATAACAATAACAATAACCATTTTTAAATAATGATATATATATTAATAATGATAATAATAATAATAATACTAATAATAATAATAATAATAATAATAATAATAATTGGATAATAATAATAATACTAATTATATCTTTAACGATAATAACGATAGTAATAATAAAAAAAAATAACAATTTTTAATGATAACTCCCTTTTATTGATAAAGATAAAGATAATAATAATGATAATAATAAGATAAAACTAGAACGACGATAAAAACGACGATAATAATAATCATTTTTAATAAAAATATCAAAAATTCAATTGATTATAACTTCTAATCCGTTCATCGAAACCATTCGATATCTAAAGGAAAAGTTCTTAATTTTTCGCTAGCTTTCTAAGGACATGCATATCTTATACCTTATCTCAACCGCAAGTGTAACTAATTCAATATTCAACTTAACCTATCTAAGGGCAATATCAAAAGTACAAGCATGCATAATCCTAAATACTCGAGCACTAGTCAGGGATACACTATTAGTATGTAAAAGTTAAATTATGAGTACTCACGTATCAATATTGAGATTCAATATTGCAGGAAAGGTACGTAGACGCAACGGAAATGATAAACACTATATTGACCTCACGAGCATACCCATGAACCATACTCAATCACCTCCATAGCTATAACCCATAATTTCCTTAATCCTATCCTACTCGAAAAACAATTTCGAAATCACTCGGACAGCACTCCGTCATAATATTTTATGTATACTAATAATATCTTGAAATAATACGGAGTAAATATATATATGTAAATCGATTGAGAGAGTTTAGAGAAAAATATTTTCAAGTTTCTATGAAATAATGAAACCTATTGAATTCTATTTATAATAGATTTTTCAATTATTAAAGTGAATTATTAAAGTATGAATTATTAAAGTGAATTATTAAAGTATGAATTATTAAAGTGAATTATTAAAGTATGAATTATTAAAGTTAAAGTAAAGTAAAAATAAAGTAAAGGTAAAGTTTAAGTATAGTAAAAGTATAAAACTATGTACGTATAATACGCGTATAAATATATATAATATTAATTTAAATCGTTATATATATTTAATAAAATATAAATATCGTTATCTTTATCATACTAGTTAAGTAATGAGTTGTCAAAAGTGGTTCTAGATATTTATAAAAGTTATATACGTTTTAATAATAAAGTTCTTTTTAAACTGAAAGCATTTTTTTACGTTTGAAACTAAATAGATCAATTGAGTCTTTATGAGATTCAATCTTCCACTATCCTTTGTCTAGTTCTCAATGATTGACAATTTGTTCTTATTTATAAATCACTTTACCATTTTCCGAATATTGTTAAAATGGAAAGATTTCTCAAATCAACGTGGGCCTTTCAACAGAGACTTGTAATCATAATTCAATGTATCTGATAATTCAATCATTTGATCTTATCTTCTAATTCCATTGATAAACATTTTGAAACAGATACAATCATATAAAGTATTTAATCTAATATTTTGTTTACGTTTCAAGTTATAATATATATACACAAATACATATATAATCATATTCGTTCAATGGTTCGTGAATCGTTGGAACTTAGTCGAGGTTGAATGAATGTATGAACATAGTTTAAAATTCTTGCAATTTAACTTAACAAATATTGCTTATCGTGTCGAAAACATATAAAGATTAAAGTTTAAATTTGGTTGGAAATTTTCGGGTTGTCACAGTACCTACCCGTTAAAGAAATTTCATCCCGAAATTTGAGTGGAAAGGTCGTGAATGATAATAAGTATGTTTTCATGATGCATACGGGCTGAAAATTAGAGTTTTATCATCAGCGAATAATTTGGATAAACAATCCATTTATATGAAGAGTACGAATGAAGCTAATATAGAAGAGTGAAATGAGTAAGTGTAGATTCATCTTATCATTTGACGTAGATATGATTGATTCCCAGATTTCAAGGGATTTGAAGAAAATCTTCTTAATAAGATTTAACTCTCCGGTAATCAAGGGAATTAGGATCCGCTTTAAATGCGATCGTCCATTTTAATTGTTCTGTCGGAGATTTTCTTATAAATTCACCTCCTTCGTTTCCTTACAACTCACACCTTCTGTTGATGCATTTTATGCAAGTCCCTAGTCATCTACCCACGTCCATTGCAGGTACAACAGTTTACAGGCCACCATGATTGCTCGTTATTATCCTATCCGTGTTTGTATGTGGTTACAGGAACTGCAGGAACGAGATTTAGATGTTTGACTATGTTAGACTTAGTCAGACGTACGAGTGAAGCCTCACTAGTACGGCTGACAGGCTCATACGCACGGTTGATGCTGAGCTAAGTCACAATTACAACCTAAATGAGAAGACACGAGTGAGTGATCACCCGTACGGCTGATGAAGCCAACTCGTACGTGTGATGAATGAATCGTATGGGTGAGTCAACAGCAGGGGTATATAAAGTCTTATGTTCTTCATTTTAGGTTAAGCCTCTCATTTGTTACACACACTCAGATCTAGTGAGCTCCTCCGATTCTCTCTCAGTCCAAATCACCCAGGCGGTGAATAATAGCTCTAGGTGTTGATCTAATCACACTTGATTTAGTTGTGGTTTGACTAAATTAATCAAAAAAAAAAACTTAACCTATTCACTAGAGGGTTTGATTCACTTATTCCGCCATTGTGTGAGTTAAATCTGTTGATTTCTAAGTTCCTACTCATGTTTCATCACCTTCTATTCTTTCCCCCTCAACTCATATTTTAAAGTATTCATCAATATGTTCCATCCAGTTCTGATTCTCGATATACTTCTAACTTTCATATCGGTCATTCTTCTTTTTCATCTACCTCCGGAAGAATCTATTTACTTCTACTATACTCTTGGGTTTATAGTGTTTCTAGTTCTCCCGTGTCTTTATATTGCTATATGCATCGATATATATGGTTTATAATTTCTGGTTTGTCGTTGGGATTTATATGTTCCCTTATATTTCAAAGTCTCTGCTTCTGTCTTCTATAATCATTATCATTCACAGTTAATGCTCTCTTTTATTTGCTGCAATTTATACCCCAATTTCTATTTCGGAGTTTTGTCCTTTCGTTTCTTCTTCTTACGATTAAGCACCGCTTGTAATGGTTCAGAATTCACAGATATGAATTTCGGAATGAACATTGTTAATGTTCTAGGAAGGAAATTGTGATGACACGATCTTGACTTGTCAAATTACTAGAATACCTTGGAAAAGGCCGAATCATCAAGAAATATTTTCTTGATATTTTAGAGGTTAAATAGAATACAAGAGTCGTATAACATGGAACATGATGATGTTATGATCTGTGAATCATCACGTTCCATTTAGAAACTCAGCATGACTTACTGTAATATAATCACATTGATCAAGTGTCATTATATTATACTAATTCATGCTTCAGTTCCCAACATTACTTCAAAATATTCCTATTTTAAACTTGAATGTTTCAGAATTTAGAAACTAAAATAGTTTCTTTTATGATGCAATACAGATAGCGCGAAGAGGTAAATGATTTCAAATAAGAAAAATTAAGAAAATATCTTCAGCAATATGGAGGATATTTATAATGAAAGATATGATGATATTTTAGAATTTATAATATCAGAGGATGATGAAGAATATTGTCCGCAGGGGTTTAGAGTCAGGAGCAAGGTATTCGTTAATGACTTCAGCAGGTACTGAATCATTTGGATCCTTTGAAGTCAGGTTCAGTCTTTGTAATTTGTCCACAGCCTCCTTCCTACTTTGCTCAATCCGTTTTCCAGTTCCAAAACTTCTCTTTTTCTGCGCTTTGCCACCACATTTCATCATTATCATCCAGCTTTTACCGTTTAAAGTCGTTTATAGTTTTTGCTGCTTCATCAGCATTTTTTTTTTCCATTTTCGGAGAACCAATTCGTAGTTCGGAGTGTTTTTCAGAAACTTCACATTCAAATTAAGTCCAGAAGATAGACGTTATATATACACATATAACTGTTGGCGTAGACATCCTGCGAGATTTCAAAATACTGATTGCTAATTCCCAATGATTCGTATGGCAATTCTCATTACAAGATGCGAATGAGTAAATGATGGGGTTTCAATGAATAAAAGTCAAAGGGTAATGAAGTTGTTGGTATATCTGCTAATAATGTGGTGGAATGTAAAAGGTTCCCTGGTAACGATGGTGTATATCTCAAGGTTATAATAAGGTTAGTCAGACTGAAAAGTCGAAGTTGACTTGCTGGAGCTGTGACAAAACTGGCTACATTGAATAGGGGTCGCAAAGTTTTTTTTTTTTGCTAATAAATGCCAAAGAATCTGACGCGGATACGTTGTTTAAACTTTTACTTTGGTTTCAAGAGTTTTTCGGTTACATAACTGTGGGTAACATGTGGTTGGATCATCATCTCGATTGCTCATCATTCGAAGTGTCTTCAGAAATTTTCGAAGGGTTTGAACACAGATTGTAATCGTTAACATACATTTGATGTTCTAACACAGTTTTGAAGTCAAAATATAGCTTGTGAAAGATGTAAGGATCTAAGAGTGGTGATTTTGGTCATATCTCAAGTTGAATTTTGAGATTTCAAAATCAGAATATGTAATTAAATTTTGAATGAGTATGGTTGTTTTGATTTCTATAAAAGAATGTATATTGTTGTGAAAGTAGGGAGTATAATGGATGATTTGCTGAATCAGATTCGAAGAATGTAACATATTAATTGTGAATTTATATATCTCTCGGGTATTACCTACCCGTTAAAAAAATTTCACAATTAATATTTTGTACAAAAGAATTTTATTACAGTCTTTATGAAAATATATATATGTATATTTTCTTCAGATGTAACATAGATTTAATGAGTTAATGTTAAATTAAACTCATTTGATTTACGGTTGAAACTAGAATTGAATAATCTTTAAAGGCTTTAAAAAGTACATAACTTTTACGCAGTATTTCTTTAATGACATTGAAATTATGAATCAATACTTCGTTATTTGTTGATGTATGATGTTTGGTTCGTGGAATTCTTGTGAATTTCGCACAGTACGAATGATGTTATCTGAAAAGTTTCGGGTACATCGATGATGAAAGTGTAAAATCAAATATATACTTGATTTATTATGAATTGGAATTTGTTGAATTGCGACAGAGATTGTAGTTAACGCTGGTTAAGTTGCGGCCGAAGGACGTACATTATTGCATATTTGTAATATGAATTAACCGAGTAGTTAAAATTCACACACAATAGCTTAACACGGAAAGATTTATTTCAATATATATATATATATATATATATATATATATATATATATATATATATATATATATATATATATATATATATATATATATATATATGTATATATATATATGTATGTATATATATATATATATAATATATACATATAATTTCTTCAGAGGGAATGAGTTAATTCTTCATAACTCGTTGATACAATATACACGTTATTGATTCGTAATGATGTCCACAGTGATTCTTGAACTGACAGAGTTTGTGATGTTATCAGTGTTGTTGATTCGGATGTTGACTGTACTGACGATGCTGATAACGCTGACGGTACTGTTGATGCTGTTGGTAAAGCAAGTTTAGCTTGTTAATCATACACCATTTTTGTCAGGGTTTCTACTCTTCCTTCTATCATTTTGGTTCGTTTAACTGATTTATGGTTAGGGCTAGATTAGATAATCTCTAAGACTTTAGAGATTACATAATCGCCGCGGAATGTTTCTCCAATGAAGTTATGAATTAATACTTCGTCAGTTATTGTTGTTGGTACTCCTTGGTATCTATGGTGAGTATGACGTTGATGCTCGTGGGACAGATTGTGAAGTTGAGGATTACGACGCGGTTGTGGTTGGAGGTGGTAATGGTACTGTTGGCGTTGATGATGGTGGTACTGGTTATGCTGCTGATGCTGCTGCTGGTGTTTGTAATCTCTGCACCATATTCTCCAAAGCCACTACCCGAGCGCGAAGCTCGTTGACTTCTTCTATTACACCGGGGTGATTGTCGGTTCGGACGAGCGGATAAATAAAATCTAAAATTTGATGTAATATATAATCGTGACGAGATACTCTGGAAATGAGCGAGAAAATGGTGTTTCGGACAGGTTCGCCGGTAAGTGCTTCAGGTTCTTCGTCAAGAGGGCAATGTGGTGGATGGAAGGGATCACCTTCTTCTTGTCTCCAATGATTGAGGAGGCTACGAACCCATCCTCAATTCATCCAGAATAGGTGATGACTGATTGGTTGATCTATTCCGGTCACACTGCTTTCGGAGCTTGAATGGGATTCCATTTCGGAATCTGAGTGACTTGAACTGATGACGAATTCCATTTCGTACGATTGGATAAAGGATTTTTTTTTCGATATGAAATGATTTTGGCTAACGGATGGTATTCTAATTACATATAATATATATATATATATATATACATATAATATATATATATATATATATATATATATATATATATATATATATATAGATCAAAAGATTTCGTATATTACGGAGGACTTTGCGGGATATGTCAGGCAAAGTTTAAAGTAACAGATACGATAAGATATGATTTAGCAGATATGCTAAGATATGAATTTTTGTCTATACACTATTCTTGCAATCAATGCATCAAGACGTGTCTTAGACTAAAAATGATAAGCAGGTAATTTCATGAGGATGATAAGTAGTTAATTTTCGACACAAAATGATAAGCAAAACTTTTGACATGCAGACACGGTCGAAGTCCAGACTCACTAATGCATCCTATCGACTTATCAGTTAGACACACTAATGCAGACCTGGTTCGCTAAGACCACCGCTCTGATACCAACTGAAAGGACCCGTTCATATACATTATAAACGATTCACAATAGTTGATTACATTGCGAGGTATTTGACCTCTATATGATACATTTTACAAACATTGCATTCGTTTTTAAAAGACAAACTTTCTTTACATCGAAAATTGACAGGCATGCATACCATTTCATAATATCCACTATCCAACTATAAATTGATTTAATAATAATCTTTGATGAACTCAATGATTCGAATGCAACGTTCTTCGAAATATGCTATGAAAGACTCCAAGTAATATCTTTAAAATGAGCAAATGCACAGCGGAAGATTTCTTTAACACCTGAGAATAAACATGCTTTAAAGTGTCAACCAAAAGGTTGGTGAGTTCATTAGTTTATCATAATCATTTATTTCCTTCATTTTAATAGACCACAAGAATTTCATTTCCAGTTCTCATAAATATACGTCCCATGCATAGAGACAAAAATAATCATTCATATGGTGAACACCTGGTAACCGACATTAACTAGATACATATAAGAATATCCCCTATCATTCCGGGATCCTCCTTCGGACATGATATAAATTTCGAAGTACTAAAGTATCCGGTACTTTGGATGGGGTTTGTTAGGCCCAATAGATCTATCTTTAGGATTCGCGTCAATTAGGGTGTCTGTTCCCTAATTCTTAGATTACCAGACTTTAATAAAAAGGGGCATATTCGATTTCAATAATTCAACCATAGAATGCAGTTTCAATTACTTGTGTCTATTTCGTCAAACATTTATAAAAGCGCATGTATTCTCAGTCCCAAAAATATAAAGGGTAAAAAGGCAAATGAAACTCACCATACTGTATTTCGTAGTAAAAATACATATAACGTCATTGAACAAGTGCAAGGTTGGCCTCGGATTCACGAACCTAAATTAATTATATATAATTATGTGTTGGTCAATATTTGTCTAACAAATTAGGTCAAGTCATAGTGTACCATAATCCTAATGCTCGAGACTAATATGCAAAAGTCAACAAAAGTAAATTTGACTCAAAATAATTTCTAAAAATCTATACATGATTAATATATAGTTTAAATATCGTCGTTTTATATTTTTAAATATTTTTAAAAGATGTATTAGAGTAAATAATATAATTTATTTATTAATAAATAAAATTTTTATATTAAATTTATATAATAAAATATACTTTTATATATATTAAGTAATAAAATTTATAGGATTCATTTAATATCATAAAGATAATATGATAGGTATTATTAAAGTAAGTTATTACACGTAGTAAAATAGGTTTGTATCACATATTTATTTGATAAAATAATATCTATAATGATAGTAAGTAAAAGTTGTATTATTTTGTAATAATAATTATTATTATAAAAATATCAATATTTATAATTACTAAGATGACATTATGATAAAACGATAATTCTAATTATGATAACTTTAATATTTACGATATTTTTAATATTATCTTTAAAATAATAATTCTATTTAAAATAATAATAATAATGATATTTTATAGTAACAATGACATTTCTATTAAAATGATAATTTTTGTTAAAATAATAGTTTTAATACTAACGATACTTTTAATAATAATAGTAATGATAAAAATAATAAGAACGATAATTTTATCTAAATCAATATCTTATAATATTTTAATTTCATCATGATACTCTTACTCATTATTTTCTAATCGTTTCGTTTAATAGCTTTTAATTGTCTTTTATATCGTGTTCATAATAATGATAATAATAGTAATCAAAATAATTAGGTGTTACAAATATTTGTTTTAATTACACTAATATTAATAATGATAGTTACTATAACATTATTAACGATAATACTAATAATTATCTTAATGATAATATAGTAATAATAATAATAACAATAACAATAACCATTTTTAAATAATGATATATATATTAATAATGATAATAATAATAATAATACTAATAATAATAATAATAATAATAATAATAATTAGATAATAATAATAATACTAATTATATCTTTAACGATAATAACGATAGTAATAATAAAAAAAATAACAATTTTTAATGATAACTCCCTTTTATTGATAAAGATAATAATAATGATAATAATAAGATAAAACTAGAACGACGATAAAAACGACGATAATAATAATCATTTTTAATAAAAATATCAAAAATTCAATTGATTATAACTTCTAATCCGTTCATCGAAACCATTCGATATCTAAAGGAAAAGTTCTTAATTTTTCGCTAGCTTTCCAAGGACATGCATATCTTATACCTTATCTCAACCGCAAGTGTAACTAATTCAATATTCAATTTAACCTATCTAAGGGCAATATCAAAAGTACAAGCATGCATAATCCTAAATACTCGAGCACTAGTCAGGGATACACTATTAGTATGTAAAAGTTAAATTATGAGTACTCACGTATCAATATTGAGATTCAATATTGCAGGAAAGGTACGTAGACACAATGGAAATGATAAACACTATATTGACCTCACGAGCATACCCATGAACCATACTCAATCACCTCCATAGCTATAACCCATAATTTCCTTAATCCTATCCTACTCGAAAAACAATTTCGAAATCACTCGGACAGCACTCCGTCATAATATTTTATGTATACTAATAATATCTTGAAATAATACGGAGTAAATATATATATGTAAATCGATTGAGAGAGTTTAGAGAAAAATATTTTCAAGTTTCTATGAAATAATGAAACCTATTGAATTCTATTTATAATAGATTTTTGAATTATTAAAGTGACTTATTAAAGTATGAATTATTAAAGTGAATTATTAAAGTATGAATTATTAAAGTTAATTATTAAAGTTAAAGTAAAGTAAAAATAAAGTAAAGGTAAAGTTTAAGTATAGTAAAAGTATAAAACTATGTACGTATAATACGCGTATAAATATATATAATATTAATTTAAATCGTTATATATATTTAATAAAATATAAATATCGTTATCTTTATCATACTAGTTAAGTAATGAGTTGTCAAAAGTGATTCTAGATATTTATAAAAGTTATATACGTTTTAATAATAAAGTTCTTTTTAAACTGAAAGCATTTTTTTTTACGTTTGAAACTAAATAGATCATTCGAGTCTTTATGAGATTCAATCTTCCACTATCCTTTATCTAGTTCTCAATGATTGACAATTTGTTCTTATTTATAAATCACTTTACCATTTTCCGAATATTGTTAAAATGGAAAGATTTCTCAAATCAACGTGGGCCTTTCAACAGAGACTTGTAATCATAATTCAATCATTTGATCTTATCTTCTAATTCCATTGATAAACATTTTGAAACAGATACAATCATATAAAGTATTTTAATCTAATATTTTGTTTACGTTTCAAGTTATAATATATATACACATATACATATATAATCATATTCGTTCAATGGTTCGTGAATCGTTGGAACTTAGTCGAGGTTGAATGAATGTATGAACATAGTTTAAAATTCTTGCAATTTAACTTAACAAATATTGCTTATCGTGTCGGAAACATATAAAGATTAAAGTTTAAATTTGGTTGGAAATTTTCGGGTTGTCACAGCATTCAGGTTTTACTAAGACGACTTCCCATCCTTGATCTTGTGGAAAGTAACCAATATGACCATTGGCTAGGCAGCATGTTGTAATGTCGTCAAAAGGACGAGGGTTTCGTAATGTCCAACAGCCCCGTAATAATCTAAAAACCTTGTTTCTCACCCCCAACTACTGAATTTGTCACTTGTGGGAAGGTTTTATTTAAAAGTTGTAATCCGATGTTCTTTTTCTCACTTTGGTAAGAAGCGAACATCACTAACCCATAAGTATAACATGCTTCTTTATGTTGCATGTTAGAAGCTCTTTCTAACTCACGAAATCCTATGTTGGGATATGTTGAGTCAAAATAGGTTCTTAACCCGTAGCGTAAAATTGCATTTGGGTTCCCCGCATTTAACGCTTTGAAAAAAACACGGCGTAACTTACGGTCTCCCCAATGTGATATACCTCACCTATCAATGGAAAGCCTTTTATAAACTAAGGCACTTCTGGAAAGTCTTCCAAATGTTTGGCAAGTTAATTTCGCCATAACTAAATGTGCTGATGAATTCTGACCGACTCTAGACAAGATTTCCTCAATCATATCCTCTGGTAGGTCTTCTAAAATATTCGGTTGTCTACCCTTAACGTCCATTTTGTTTTTATACTGTAAAATAGACAAGGATTAGATTCGTAAAAGATAGTTAACAAACAATACAAGCAATTTTTGCATAGAACATAAAAGGACAAGCACACTACAATACATATAATACACAACATGATTACAACCCTCTAATCTGAATCATTGGTTTCTTCTTCTCCGGACTTGGTTCGTTTTCCTAATTTTCTATGGTGTTCCTCTAATACGAGCCGTCATTTTCCACAATGGTTTAGAAAAACCTGGTGGTTTAGAGGTTCCCGGGTTATTGTTACAATTTAGGAAATACGAACGTTGCCGATACATATAAAGTTCATCGGGGTTGGAATCAGGTTTCTCTATTTTTATACCTTTTCCCTTATTATTTTCTTTTGCTTTATTAAATTGTGTCGAGGTAATTTCTATAACATCATCGGAATCCTCATCGGGGTCCGATTCATTGGAAAATTGGTAATCTTTCCAATATTTTGCTTCCTCAGCGGAAACACCATTGACCATTATTAACTTTGGTCCGTTGGTTGAGGATTTTCTTTTATTTAAGCGATTTACTGTAGGTATCACTATTTCTTCCTCCGGAACCTCTTCTTCTTCTTCCGGTTCTTCCTCTTCTGGTTCCTCCTCTTTCGGTTCCTCTTCTTCCGGTTCCTCCTCTTCCAATTCCTCCTCTTCCGGAATTTGTGAATCTTCCCAAAGTATATTCGACTCTTCATTATTATTAGGTGAGTCGATGGAATTTGTACTAGTGGTAGACATCTATCACACAGTATCAAACACATTAAGAGGTTAATATATCACATAATATTTACATGTTAATAATATATAGTTTCCAACAAAAGTATTAAGCAACCGTTTTTAAAGAAAACACGGTCGAAGTCCAGACTCACTAATGTATCCTAACAAACTCGATAAGACACACTAATGCAAATTTCTGGTTCTCTTAGACCAATGCTCGGATACCAACTGAAATGTCCCGTTCATATTGATTATAAACTTTCCATATTAATTGATTTCATTGCGAGGTTTTGACCTCTATATGAGACGTTTTTCAAAGACTGCATTCGTTTTTAAAACAAACCATAACCTTTATTTTATCAACAAGGTTAAAAGGACACCACCTAGATTATCAGAAATGATAATCTAAAAATATCACGCTTACACACTACCAATACATATTGGTTTACAATATTAATATATTACAACAAAGTAAATTTCGAATGCAGTTTTAAACAATATTATACAAGCATTCTGACTCCAAATCTTGTCCATATATTAGCATGTAATAGCGGAAGCTCTTAATAATCACCTGAGAATAAACATGCTTTAAACGTCAACAAAAATGTGGGTGAGTTATAGGTTTAACCTATATATTTATCAAATCGTAATAATAGACCACAAGATTTCATATTTCAACATACATCCCATACATAGAGATAAAAATCATTCATATGGTGAACACCTGGTAACTGACATTAACAAGATGCATATAAGAATATCCCCATCATTCTGGGACATCCATCGGACATGATATAAAAACTCGAAGTACTAAAGCATCCGCTACAACGAATGAGGTTTGTTGGGCACAATAGATCTATCTTTAGGATTCGCATCAATTAGTAGACTGGTTTACTAATTATTAGGTTATCAAGTAAAAGGGGCATATTCCGCTTCGATCGTTCAAACATAGAAAGTAGTTTCATGTACTTGTGTCTATTTTGTAAAACATTTATAAAGCTACATGTATTCTCATCCCAAAAATATTAGATTTTAAAAGTGAGACTATAACTCACTTTCACAGATTTTTTACTTCGTCGGGAAGTAAGACTTGGCCACTGATCGATTCACGAACCTATAACAAACATGTACATATATATCAAAGTATGTTCAAAATATATTTACAACATTCTTAATACGTTTTAATGTTTTAAGTTTATTAAGTCAGCTGTCCTTGTTAGTAACCTACAACTAGTTATTCACAATTAGATGTACAGAAATAAAGCAATATATATTATCTCGAATTAATCCACGACCTCGTGTATACAATCCTTAGGCTAGATCACAACTCAAAGTATATATAATATTAGGGAATCAACCTCAACCCTGTATAGCTAACTCCAACATTACTGCATATAGAGTGTCTATGGTTGTTCCGAAATATATATATATATAGATGGGTCGATATGATATGTCAAAATATTGTATTCGTGTCTATGGTATCCCAAGATTACATAATATATTAGAATACATGTATAATTCAATATGAGTTAGCTAGGATATAATTAATATAGATTTGTTACCAATTTTCACGTAGCTACAACAAGAAAAATTATCCAATCTTGTTTTACCCATAACTTCTTCGTTTTAAATCCGTTTTGAGTGATTCAAGTTGCTATGGTTTCATATTGAACTTAATTTTATGAATATAAACAGAAAAAGTATAAGTTTATAGTCGGAAATACAGGTTACAAGTCATTTTTGTAAAGGTAGTCATATCAGTCGAAAGAACGACGTCTAGATGACCATTTTGGAAAACATACTTCCACTTTGAGTTTAACCATGATTTTTGGATATAGTTTCATGTTCATAAGATAAATTATTTTCCCAGAAGAACAACTTTTAAATCAAAGTTTATCATAGTTTTTAATTAACTAACCCAAAACAGCCCGCGGTGTTATTACGACAGCGTATATCCGGTTTTACGGTGTTTCTCGTGTTTTCAGGTTTTAAATCATTAAGTTAGCATATCATAAAGATATAGAACATGTGTCTAGTTGATTTTAAAAGTCAAGTTATAAGGATTAACTTTTGTTTGCGAACAAGTTTAGAATTAACTAAACTATGTTCTAGTGATTACAAGTTTAAACCTTCGAATAAGATAGTTATAAATATATGAATTGAATGATATTATGAACATCATTACTACCTCAAGTTTATTAGGTAAACCTATTGGAAATGATGAAAAAATAACTTGAGCTTCAAAGGATCTTTGATGGCTTGGAAGTTCTTGAAGCAAAATCATGACACGAAAACAAGTTCAAGTAAGATTTCCACTCGAAATAAGATTGTTAAAGTTATAGAAATTGAATCAAAGTTTGAATATGAATATTACCTTGATTGAGAAAGATAACCTACTGTAAATAACAAAGGTTTCTTGATCTTAGATGATTGCTTGAAATGGATTAGGAAACTTGGAAGTAAACTTGTAAACTTGGAAGTGTTCTTGATGTGTTCTTGAGTAATTGTTTTTATGATGATTATAGGTAATAACCAAAGCTTGTATTTGATAATTTTTGCTGGAAAAATAGTAACTTAGACGTTCATGGAAGAGTATGTGTGTTTTGAGAGAGAATTGGGAAGAAAATAGGAAGAGAAATGGAGTAGGTGGTGAGTGGTGAAGGTAAGTGGGGTTAAAAGGAGTTCTTGTTTTTGTTTCCTTGCTCATAAGTCATGCTAGATGTTAAATTTATGGTTACCACATGGTTAGGTGACTCACATGGGTTGCTAAGAGCTGATCATTGGAGTGTATATATCAATAGTAAATACATTTAGAAGCTGTGTATTGTACAAGTATAAATACGAGTGCATACGAGTAGAATTGTTGATGAAAATGAATGAGGATGTAATCGTAAGCATTTTTGTTAAGTAGAAGTACTTGGATAAGTGTCTTGAAGTCTTTCAAAAGTGTATGAATACATATTAAAACACTACATGTATATACATTTTAACTGAGTTGTTAAGTCATCGTTAGTCATTACATGTAAATGTTGTTTTGAAACCTTTAAGTTAACGATCTTGTTAAATGTTATTAACACATTGTTTATTATATCTAATGAGATGTTAAATTATTACATTATCATTATATAATGATGTATTAATATATCTTAATATGATATATACAGTTAAATGTCGTTACAACGATAATCGTTACATATATGTCTCGTTTCGAAATCCTTAAGTTAGTAGTCTTGTTTTTACATATGTAGTTCATTGTTATTATACTTAGTGATATGTTTACTTATCATTTAACATGTTTATATATAGTGTAACAATATCTTAAAATGATTCATATGTAATTAGTAAGACGTTGTTATAACGATAATCGTTATATATACCGTTTTCAAGTTTCTTAATTCGATAGTCTCATTTTTATGTATATAACTCATTGTTAAAATACTTAATGAGGTACATACTTATCATAATATCATGATAACTATATATATATCCATATGTATGTCATCATATAGTTTTTACAAGTTTTAACGTTCGTGAATCGCCGGTCAACTTGGGTGGTCAATTGTCTATATAAAACCTATTTCAATTAATCAAGTCTTAACAAGTTTGATTGCTTAACATGTTGGAAACACTTAATCATGTAAGTATCAATTTTCATTTAATATATATAAACATGGAAAAGTTCGGGTCACTACAGATGCGGTGGATAGTAAGCAGACCGAGTCGGGATGTAGTTATTTGGTACCTGATATGATAGCTGGCTCATGATTTGGTGCTGATGAACTTGCCAGCTATCATTTTGGCATCGCCTAGAAGTCTCATACTCATTCGCGGCTTGCCACTACTCATACCGACGATGCCTATCCTCATTAATCATTTCTACCTCATTTATACGCTGGAAAACGTCAGTAGCACTATTCCTAATGACATCCCTAATGTTATCCGCTTCCTCCATTTCCTCATCCGAACCCCTCTCTACCTGTGGATGGCGGCCCTGATATGGTATTGCCTGATTGCGTCTCCTACTCAATACCTTTGCACCTTGATAGACTTGCACACCTAAAGTCTCGTCCTGTTCCCTACATACCATCATCGGACCCCCTTGATCCCTATCTACACCTAAATACTCTCCAATGAGAGTAACAAAAATACCTCCTCCTATTATTCCCCCTTCCTGTATAACTTCCACCATTTTAGACAGATAAAAACCAACACAGTAGGGGATATTAACAAAGCTTCTAGTGTCTCGAATGCACTTAAGGTAAAATAAATCGTGTAAGGTCATTTTCTCCTTGTTGTTACCTCTTTGTGTAATCAAGTTTGCTAAGAATCTATGTATTATACGAAGCTCGGCTTTATTAATATCTAAATAGGAGTGTCTTCCTCCCCGCGTAAATACATTAAAATTTGACATACGCCTCCAGATGGCGTTAGCGTCAAAATTTCTATCTACCCGCTCACCATGATAAATCAAATTTGTACAATCAGGTGATAGTAATTCAGTGGGAGTGTAAATCTGTAAAGCCCTGGCCATGTCCAGCTTGGACATCCTGTACATCCTACGGCTAAATAAAAATCTAAGAAAACTCTTATCGTCTAACCTATCAACATCCTTATTAAAAGCTATAGTACTCATTAGCTCAACACACCACTCTTTATATACAGGCCTACGAGTGGTAAATAAACGTTCCTAATCGAAAAAAGAAGAGCTGCCATACCTTTGGATTAGATGCTGCCTAACTGGGTTAGCTAGGTGGACTCTTTCCAAAGGCTTCCAATCTATTACCCTTGGTACTTCTACATTTTTGGTCCAAAGCTTAAATTTGTTACTTTGGTACGTCAGGTAATCTCTCCAACTTCTATCAATCCTTAAATTGGGATGCAACTGTTCTTCATGAATTGTTGGGTGTTCTATTATATGGAGAACGGGAAATACTACGTAGGTAATAAAAAATTGTGGCTCCGGCTCATAGTATGGCACGTGTTGATCATAATGTTGTTGTTGTTATTCCTGTTGTTGCTCCGGTTCGTGATATTGCATCTCTGGCTGTGGTTCTGGAACAGGTTGCCTAGATGATGATGATGTACCATCAGTATCGGTATTTCTCTGCAAAACACATTAAACACAAAATTTGTGCATCTAAATATGCATTAGTGTTAGCAAAATAACAAATTAAAACAATTACAATAACATGTTTAATCCATATTAAACTTATACTCATTTTCATATTTTTATCAATTCTACACTTTTTCAAATAAGCATATATGAAAATGTTTACAAAGTTCATAAGTATTCAACTCAAATAACATGTCAAAATAATCATTACTAGCAATTAAACAAGTTTCAAATGGCATTTATATCAAATTAATCAAGTTTATGAATTTTAGACTTAAAAAGTCCACTTTGATGTTCAAAAATCATGTTTAGGATCAAAGTTTGTATCATTTAGCTACCTAAACATGTTACATTACCTAATTTAGCACTAATTCATAACAAAAATCGACCATAACCTGTTTATATCAAAAAGCCCCAAATTGCTCAAGAACACAAACCCTAGATTTCTAAAAATTTTGAAGTTTAAGGCTTCAAATCATGACAAATACCATCAATCTAGGTTATTCATGCATAATATACTAACAATTTAACTCTAATTACACTAGAAATTAACAAAATTAAATTAGGTAAACTTTAGCTCAAGAATACTAAAATTCGAATTTAAAGAGTTTTAGGGGTGAAATCGTTACCTTCTTTGAAAAATTTCTGAACAGACGCATGATTAGAGCGAATTATAGCAAGAAATTTGGTGAATTTTGGTGAAAAATTGGTATTTTAGAGTGGATTTGGGTGTGTGTTCGTATGTATGTGTGTGTGGAGTGAGGAGCAGAGACCAGCTCACTGGCCTTTTGTTCCTGACCAGTTTTTAAGGGCCATGCGATCGCATGGCTACCCTGTGCAATTCCCATGCGATCGCATGGAGTCCAGGTTTTTTTTTTTTATTAAAACCTTTTACTTATAAAACACTTAATTAATTTTAAAATTTTGTTTTCTTTTAGAATGAGGGCGTTTCGGATCTTTGTCCTAGTTCGTCTCTCAACAAAATTTTAAAATTTGTCATTTTTAAGCGTTGTTTTAAAAGCAAAGATTTTTGGGTTTTTTAATATTTTTGGCATACTTTAATTCAATAAGATTAAAAATAATGATAACAAAATTTCTCGTCCCTCCATTGGGTTAAGCAATTTCGATTCAACGACCTAGTCTTCAACTCACGACGAATTTTTAGAAATCACATTTTTAACTTAATGAAATAAAGTACATTTTTGTTTTTAAATTCACACCAAACTTAAATTTAAAATGCATAAAATTAAAGATTCATATCATTAATATTTTTATACATTAATTTTACAAACTTATATTGAAAATATTAATTTTTTTAAAATATTTAAAAACTTAAATATATTGGTTTTTAAAAAATTTACAATAATAATTTAATATTAATTTAAAAACAAGGTAAAAATTAAAATTAAAAATCTTTTTGGTCTTTTATCCCACTTTAATCAATCAAATATTATCAAAAATATACGTCCCTCTTTTGGGTAAAGTAATTTCGGCTATTTTACCTAGTTTTACTCCTGACGAATTTTTGAAATATTTTGAATTGATTGATTAAAGATATTTATACCTTTTGAATAAACGGTAAATTTCGCAGTGATGTAATAAATTTTTGTATGACATCAATAATTTCAGTTTCGCATACCTAATTTTATTGAATATCAATTTAATACTTTATAGTGAACGATTCAGCGTTTATTATCAAAAGGTTAAAAGCAATAAATAAAAAAATAAAAATAAAATTGTACACACTTACCTGTGAGATAGAATTCTCAGAGACCTGCTTTAGCCGACTCATAGGAGAGTCGTGTGATTTGGTTCTCCATAGCTACGTAAGCGTAACCTCGATTCTTCAATAACTTTTCTTCTAAACATATGAACGGTCCTTCTCTGCATAGAGTAACAAATTCGGTATTTGAATATGTTTGATTGTTCGAACATTTACCTTCGTGTGACCATTTTCCGCATTTATGACATCTTTCAAGGTGTCGTGCTCTTCTTTTTGTTGCGGATTTTGATTTTCCTTTACCAAAATGTGTCTTATGATGATCTTTCCTGAGTTCTTTCCTCACTTCGTCCATTTTTCCTCTTATGAATGATACCAGTTCACTTGGAAAGATGTTATTATTACGTTTAGTAATCATAGCGTGTAGTAGTAGACCATGGTTCAGATCAAAGAAATTCTTCATCTCGTGAAACCTAAAAGAAATAAAAATTCAGAATGGAGGGAGAAGACTAGTTCTTTAGGGTCTGCTAGGGAAAGACCATTCGGATTTCATTTTCGAGAACTACACGAAAACAGAAAATCTAACTCTAATAGAAATATATATTATCCTTAAAAAGACTTGATTCTCCCCACACTTAATTAGCTGTGGTGTCAAAATTATGATTAACTTCATTGTTAACTTCCATCAGACCATGTATGTAATGTTTAACTCTGTGACCATTAACTTTAAATTCAATCCCATTTGAATTTATTAACTCTATTGTTCCGTATGGGAAAACTCTTTTGACTATGAATGGTCCAGACCATCTTGATTTCAATTTTCTAGGAAATATCTTGAATCGTGAATTGAAAAGAAGAACTATATCTCCTTCTTTAAATTCTTTTGAACTTCTGATTCTTTTATTATGCCATTTCTTCGTTCTTTCCTTATAAATTAACGAATTTTCATATGCTTCATGTCTCAATTCTTCTAATTCGTTTAGTTGACTTAACTGTAGACGTCCGGCTTCATGTAAATCAAGATTACATGTCTTCAAAGCCCAAAATGCTTTGTGCTCAATTTCTACTGGAAGGTGACATGCTTTTCTGTAAACAAGTTTAAAAGGTGTGGTGTCAATTGGAGTTTTGTAGGCTGTTCTAAAAGCCCAGAGTGCATCCTCCAATTTCATGGACCATTCCTTCGGATTTGATCCTACGGTTTTCTCTAGAATACGTTATAATGCTCGGTTGGTATTTTTAACTTATCCACTTGTTTGTGGATGATAAGCAGTTGAGATTTTATGAGTTACTCCATATCTTTTGAGAACTTTCTCAAGTTGATTATTACAAAAATGAGTACCCCGATCACTTATTAAAGCTTTCGGTGTTCTGAACCTAGCAAAAAGACGTTTTAAGAAGTTGACTACAACTCGTGCATCGTTAGTTGGGAGAGCTTGTGCTTCCGCCCATTTAGATACATAATCAATGGCAACGAGAATGTAGAGATTATTATGAGATTTTGGAAATGGACCCATAAAGTCAATACCCCAAACGTCAAATACTTCACATACTTGAATGACATTTTTGGCATTTCATCACGTTGACTTATTTTTCTGGCCCTTTGACAAGCATCACAGGATTTACAAAGAAGGTGCGCGTCTTTGAAAATTGTAGGCCAATAGAATCCAGCGTCATAAACTTTTCTTGCTGTGAGTTGAGGCCCATAATGCCCTCCTGTTGGTCCTGTGTGACAATGGTTTAAGATTTGACTAGCTTCATCTCCAAATACACATCGGCGTATTATTCCATCGGGACAACTTTTAAACAAATGTGGATCTTCCCAGAAATAGTGTTTTATATCACTAAAGAATTTCTTTCATTTTTGGTACGACAACCCTTTTTCAAGGAATCCACATACTAAGTAGTTTGCATAGTCTGCAAACCATGGAATTTCATTATAATCGATCTTCAAAAGATATTCATCAGGAAAGTTATCTTGTATAGCCGATTCATTTAGAACTTCTAATTCATACACTTTTGAAAGGTTGCAGGGGCATTGCAAAGTCCAAATGGCATGCGTTTGTAAGCAAAAGTACCATAAGGGCATGTGAACGTGGTTTTCTCTTGGTCCTCGGGTGCTATTGGAATTTGAAAGTATCCGGAGAAACTGTCAAGAAAACAATAGTAACTATTCCCAGCTAACCTTTCCAACATTTGATCAATGAAAGGTAAGGGAAAGTGATCTTTTCTGGTGACGTCATTTAATTTTCTATAATCAATACAAACACGCCATCCTGTTACAGTCCTAGTAGGAATAAGCTCATTTTTTCATTTATGATGACAGTCATGCCACCCTTCTTAGGTACACATTGAACTGGGCTTACCTATTGACTATCGGAAATTGGATAAATTAAACCTGCATCAAGCACTTTAATAATTTCTTTCTTAACAACATCTTGCATATTAGGATTTAGTCTTCGTTGGCATTGCACATACGTTTTATGGCCTTCTTCCATAAGGATTTTATGTGTGCAATACGAAGGACTTATACCTTTAATGTCATGAATCTTCCATGCAATAGCTGGTTTATGAGCTTTTAGCACAGAAATGAGTTGAGATTTTTCATTTTTAGTAAGAGAAAATGATATTATTACAGGTAATTCAGATTCACCATGTAAATAAGCATATTCCAAATGGTTTGGAAGTGGCTATAACTCTAATGTCGGTGGTTCTTCTATCGATGATTTGTATCGATATCTGTCTTCCTCTTTTAGCATTTTAAGTTCTTCTGTTGTTGGTTCGTATTCATTAGCCATGAGTGCGGCTAACATTTCAGCTTCATCAATTGGTTCAGTTCCTTCTCCTAAAGAACATTCTCCTGTTCCTTGTAATTCTGGAAATTCTTGTAACAATTCTGCATGTGAATCTTTAGTTTGAATATAATAACATGCATCATCTGCAGATTGCGGTTGTTGCATGGCTCTATCAACAGAAAATGTAACACTCTCGTCCTCTATACTTAGGGTCAATTTCTTACCGAACACGTCTATTATTGCTTTAGCCGTGTTTAAGAATGGTCTTCCTAATATAAGAGGAACTCGAGAATCTTCTTCCATGTCCAGAATAACAAAATCTACTGGAAATACTAAAGTACCAACTTTAACTAGTATGTTTTCCATTATCCCTCTAGGATATTTTACTACTCGATCGGCTAGTTGTATGCTTATTCGTGTTGGTTTCAATTCTCCAAGGTCTAGTTTAGTGTATAATGAATATGGCATTAAATTTATACTAGCACATAAATCTGCCAATGCTTCTATTGAACTAAGACTACCCAAAAAATATGGAATTGTGAAACTTCCTGGATCTGAGAGTTTCTCTGGTATCTTATTCAATAGCACTGCAGAACAATTAGCATTCATTGTAACAGCCGAAAGTTCTTCCATTTTCTTTCTATCTGTGATTAGATCTTTCAAGAATTTAGCATATCTTGGCATTCCTGAAATCACATCAATGAAAGGAAGATTGACATTTATTTGTTTAAACATATCCAAGAATTTGGATTGCTCGGCTTCAAGTCTTTCTTTTCTCATTTTACTTGGGTAAGGAAGTGGTGGTTGGTATGGTTTAACATAAGGCTTAGCCTTAACTGTGTTATCTTCATTAACCTTTTCAACTACCGGTTCTGTTTCCTTCTCTTGTTCAGGCTGTGGTGCATGTGTAGTAGGAATAGAGTCATCAGAAATTTCAGGTATTTCAGGCAGTTTAAGTGTAATACCACTTCTCGTGGTAATGGCTTTAGCTATTTCATTCCGGGGGTTACCATTTGTATCACTAGATAGACTCCCTGGTTTTCTTTCACCTATCAACCTTGCTAGGTTACTCACTTCTTGTTCCAAATTTTGAATAGAAGCTTGTTGATTTCTAAATGCTTGAGCATTTTGTTCATTGGTTTGTTTCTGAGATGTGAAAAATTGCGTTTGAGATTCAACTAGCTTCGACACCATGTCTTCTAAATTTGGCTTTTTATCATCAGTTTGTGGTGGTTTATTTTGAAAAATAGGTCTTTGCTGGTTGTAAGTATTGTTAGATACTTGTTGATTGCTAGGACCTTGTTGGTTGCTGTATGGAACATTTCGGTTATAATTCTGATTTTGATTGTAGTTTGGTCTTGGCTGTTGATAATTATTTTGATAATTATTTCCAGGTATTTGGTTCATATATGAAACATTCTCTCGTTGTTCCATTGTTTGTTCAATACTGAGACAATCTTTTGTCAAATGTGGTCCTCCACACTGTTCACAACTAATTCGTATTGCGTGAATATCTTTAGTCATCTTTTCCATTCGTCTCTCGAAAGGATCTATCTTTGCAGAAATGGAATCAAAGTCATGGCTAGAATTGGCTCCAGCCGCTTTAGATGATCTAACGATGTCTTTTTCTTGATGCCACTCATGTGAGTGGGAAGCAGTGTTATCAATAATTTTGTAAGCTTCAGTTGCGGTTTTCTTCATAATAGAACCACCAGCTGCTATGTCGATATCTTTTCGTATAGTAATGTCGCATCCTTGGTAGAATATTTGTATTATTTGATAAGTATATAAACCATGTTGAGGACATCCTCTCAACAACTTTCCAAATCTTGTCCACGCCTCATATAGAGTTTCATTTGGCTTTTGTGTGAACGTTTTCTCCTTGAAGTCTCACGGCTTTAGATGCCGGAAAGAATTGTTTAAGAAAATTTTCAACTAAAACATCCCATGTATCAATCGCCCCTTCAGGTAACGATTCTAACCAATCTTTGGCTTCTCCCTTTAAAGTCCAGGGAAATAACATGAGATAGATCTGTTCATCCTCAACCTCTCTTATTTTGAATAGAGTACAGATCTTATTAAAGGTTCGAAGATGTTCGTTTGGATCTTCCTTCGGCGCACCACTAAATTGGCATTGATTAGTTACCATGTGTAGGATTTGTCCTTCGATTTCATAATCTGGCGCATTAATGTTTGGTTGAGTAATTGCGTGATCTTGGCCAGTGCGTTTAGCCCTCATTCGGTCTTCCATACTTAGAGGTTCCAGATTTTCCATGATTGAATTTGTTGAATCTGAATCACTAGAGGATTCTGACTTAATGGTTTCTTCCTCGACAATCTCTGAATGAGTAATCTGTGGTTCAGGAGGAATGATTAGTGTTTCAGGATCTCTGAATTGTCCTTGAATATCCTCCGGATTCTCAATTGTGAGGTCGGGTTCAAAAAATGGATTATCGAAAATTTAAATTGGAGTACTTGGTCGACTAGATGACGATTCTAAAGAAAAATCAACGGCGACAATGTTGGCTAGATGTCTTGATCGAGTTACAGGTGGTGAACGTATAAAAGGTGGTGAACGTTTTGCTCGGTGCATTCACTGAATATCCTATTAGTTATAAAAGATAAAAATTATTAAAGTTATCAAATTAATAGACTTTTCTGATTTTGCCCACGTTTCGAATAGCCAATAGATGCAGCAGGTAGCCAGGACCCTTTAAATCGGAAGCCTACAACTCGCCACTAACAAATCCAACTATTACTACGAACCAGAAAATTTTGGATGTCTATCAATTTAACCGCTTAAAATAATTTTTCGTCGAAATTTTGAAGAAAAAATCTATGTTCTAAAAACTAGAGCGTCGAGAAAAGAAAAAAAAAAGAATGCGTCGAAAAACGTCGAAAATAAAAGGTCAAAAAATAAAAATAAGAAAGAAAAACGTCGAAACTTAAAAGTCTAAAAACTAAAAATTAAAACTTACGTCTAAAGGTATTAAAGCTTAAAAGGAATTCTATATCCAAAACGGCAATAACTTAAAAGGCACTAAAATTTCTAAAATATTAAAGCGATAAGCGATGTCGTAAATTTCTAAAGCATCTAAATTTTAATCTAAAAAAAATCACTTAAGGGATTTTATGGCAAAGCCTAAAAATTTAGAAATATAAAATAACTACGGCAAAAACTAAGTTTAAACTAATTACGAACGATAAAAATAAACTACGTACTAAATAATAAAAAGATACAAAAATGATAAAATTACTAATTTTTATAAAAATATTATTTTATATTATTATTTTATAAAAGTATTAATTTTTAAAACTAATTAAAACTAATTAAAACTTAAAAATACAAAAATAAATAAACTAAAACTAATTAATATTAAATATAAACCCTAATTAGGTTTAATAATAATAATAATAATAATAATAATTAATTCGTAACCCTAATCCTGTCGGCAGAGGTATCAGGCGTGTCAGACAGGATCATGCGATCGCATGTGTTCTACGTGTCTGGGCCAAGCGATTGCATGGCTTCTGGATCCAGCTCAGATCTTGGACTGCTACAGTTCTCGGCCCGTTTACAGTTTATTTATTTATTATTTTTTTATTTTTTTCTGATTTATATTATATAAAGTATGTAAATAAATAAAAACTTATATTTTAAAAATAGAAATAAAAATACTTTATAATTTTATATATTTTGAACAACTCTTAAAAATATATATATATTTTTTATATTTTTGAATTTATTTATTTTTTAAAATTTAAAACGTATTTTTACAAAAATAAATTAAAACTTAATAAGATTTTTTTTATTGCGTTTCGCTTTGGTGTTTAAGAAGTATCCCCGGCAGCGCCGCCAAAAATATTTGATGTTATGCGAGGTGTATACGAAATAGTTATATTTTTATTGCGAAATACTATTAAATACGATACAATTTTACACAAGTTATTTATTTATTATTAGAGTGGATATACCTAAACCTTGCTACAACACTATAGGCAGTGTACCTAATCGTACAGTAGTGTAGTTTTTAGTAAGTCCGGTTCATTCCGCAGGGAGCTAGCCAAGTTTAACGCTATATTTTTAAACTATATATATATATATATATATATATATATATATATATATATATATATATATATATATATATATATATATATATAAGTAGTAGTATTATTATTATTATAAAAAGGGAGTTTTTACCGTTTAGTGACCGGTTTGTCGATTTTATGTCTCAAGTCGCAATTAAAACCTAATGTAAAATATTAAAAATAAATATAACTTAATTTAAAACGTAAAGTAAATGACGATAATTAAAGTGCGATAAATTAAAGTGCGATAAATAAAATGACGGTAAATAAAATTACGATAATTAAAAGTACGATAATTAAAAATGCGATAAGATATAAAATAAAGGAATTATGCTTATTTAAACTTCCGTAATCATGATGTTTGACGTGTTGAATTTAATTTATTACCATGGGTTAATTGTCCTTTGTCCTGGATTATTCGATATGTCCATACGGTTTTGTCCATAATAGTCCATCAGTCATAATTATAAAGTGCGAGAGTCTTCGTCAAATTATTCTTATACCCGAAGTCAAATATTCCAACTAATTGGGGATTCGAACTGTAACAAGGTCTTAATACGTTGTTTAATGAATACACCAGGTTATCGACTGCGTGTAGTCCATGGTTTTAATACTTTATTAACAATTACACCAATTACCCTTGAATGTAATCCACCCCTGTTTTAATGAGTCCATTAACTATTAATCCATCCCCGTGTCCGGTCAAATGAACAATAATTTGTATTTATAAATATCCCGTCCACCGTACCCGATTAAGCGTATGTGGTTATATATATATACGTCAAATTGTAACCTTTATATTAAATTAACGAGGTATTGTTTAGTTAATATAAAGCCCATTAATAGCCCATAGTCCAATTTCCACAAGTGTCGTTCTTTTGTCCAAACCCCAATTATGGTACAAAGCCCAATTACCCAATCTTAATATTTAGCCTAACATCATGATTACTTCGACTTAAATAAGCATAATAATAACTTAGCTACGAGACATTAATTTAAAAAGATTGAACATAACTTACAACGGGTATTAATAGCGTAGTGTTACACGGACAGAATTTCGACTTACAAACTTAGAACATTCGTCACTATAACCTTATTATTATTAATCTTAAATTAAAATTAAAATTATAATATATATATATATATATATATATATATATATATATATATATATATATATATATATATATATATATATATATATATATATATATATATATATATATATATATATGTTGAGAGAGTGCAGAGAAAGGAAAGAAAAAGATGTGTAAAACTCGGCTGAAAATGTTGCAATTTATAGCACTTGGCCTAACTTTTGGCCCCATGCGATCGCATGGAAATTGTGCTTCCAGGCCATGCGATCGTATGGCTTCAGATTCCAGCTCATAATGATTTGTTTGCTAGTTTGCCGACGGTTTTTAATATAAATATAATATATAAATAATTTATAGAATTATTTATATATTATATTATATTCGTGTGCATAGTTAACTTGTAATTTTAGCTCTGTTGCGTCGCGCGTTGATAGTTGGTTCATGTCCTGTTCCGGATTTTCGAACGTCCTTTCGTACGATTTAATATCTTGTACTTTGCGTTTCGCAGCTCGTACTCTTGTAACTTTTAGACGTTTCTCATCAATAATTTGAACCACTTTGATTGTACTTTGTACTTTTTAGCTTTTTGGTCGTTTGCATCCTCAAATCGTCGAATCTGTCTTTTGTCTTCACCTTTTATTATTTAAACGAATATCACTTGTAAATAGAACAATTGCAACCAAAAGCTTGTCTTTCTTGAAGGATAATGCTATGAAATATATGTTCGTTTTTAGCATTATCAATGCGCAACACTAAACTATGAACTCACCAACCTTTGTGTTGACACTTTTAAGCATGTTTATTCTCAGGTTTCTAGAAGTCTTTCGCTGTTTGTTTATACGTTATACAAGCTATGTGCATGGAGTCATACATGCTTTATTCGAGAAAACTTTGCATTCACAAAATCATCACCATGTATCTTATTTGACTGTATTGTCAACGGATGTATTGTTAAAAACTATTATATACGGTGATTGTCTATACGTAGAAATCATCAGATGTCTAAAACCTTGGATTTATATATTCATTTATGGTGTGCCTTTTCAAAAGAATGCAATGTTTACAAAACGTATCATATAGAGGTCAAAACCTCACTATGAAATCAATGAATGATGTATTCGTCCAAATGGATTTGGACGGGTCATCACAGATAGGATCCTACAATCTTTTTAAACTTACAAGACCTACAAACCAAACAACATTCGAAACAACTTACTTGACTCCTCAGCTAGTAGCAACATAAACAATCATCAGAAATGTCGACTGATAAATTGATGATGAACATGTGCAAGTATTCGGATTAGACCATAAGGCAACACTACAAATAATCACACATTATGGAGCCGTAAAACTCCATTAACAATCCTATCAAACTCCTATAAACAAATTTAGGGCAAACACCCGTATTCAAATAAAATGAAAAAAGTTAAATTCCAAGACTCCAAAATCCGACGAATATAAACCTGCAACAAAGAACTCTTACTCCACTCGAGACCTTAAGATGTTAGAACCTCAAGGACAAAACAAGTCAATATATGCAGAGTCGCTGAAGAAGGAGACATACTCACCGAGCACACGCAGCTGGACATCAAGGCCTTATGCTGAATAAACCAAAGTCTCGATTGCCATCTAAATCGGATGGTGTTTGAGATACATTGCACATAATTAGAAATGAAACAAACAAGCAATGGATGGCCGCCACATAAGCCGCAATCTTGTTCGAATATATGTTCGAACACACTTCACTGTACTCGGACATATTTCTGTTTGAACACTTCTTATTTTCAGTTAGTTGTAGTTAAAATCAGAATTTTCAAACACATAACAATTACATAACATAAACACATAGCAATTACATAACATAAACTACATAAAAAACATAACATAAACTAAATAGAAATACACAAAACATCTAATCTGAATAACCATCAAAATCTGCCACATTATAAATTTTCATCATGTTAATGATATATTCATGAATTCATCCATATATATAAGATACAATACAATTTTTTGACCCGTTACCTTTTATTTTATATATTTTCAATATTCCTCCCATATAAGAAACCTTGCTTTATTGTCTTTAACGACGTCTACTTTCAAATAACAGTGACCCATGTGCTTCCAATCAATTTTTTCTCTGAGAAATGCGAACAACTTTTTTAAATCAATGTCACCAACATCAATATCTTCAATCGATTGTTGCAACCCACCAACGTATGACTTCCAGTCATCACTAACATCCCCACCGTAAAACACGTCAAATGAAATGATGCACGAAGACATGAAAACAATGATAATTGATTGTATTTGAAATTAAAAGTTCGAGAGAAAGAAATATATATGTTGTGTGAAAAAATGAGATCTAAATGGATATATTATAATGTAAAACTTAGGATACATATGGTATTAGAACAATATTAAGTGTGCACTTATTGTAGACAAAATTTCATTCCTCGTCCCTGAACTTTACATCGACTTTGACTCCCGGTCCTTTTTCTTTTTTTTTTTTGTGCATTCCGAGTCCCTAATGTATCATAAATCTACATCCCTCATCCTCCCGTCTATTTTCTGTCTATTTTTCCGTTACCCTCCTATCACATGCAGGGCATGTGAGGGTAAAAAAGTCATTAAACTACAAGGATGAGGAGCGTAATTATGTCTTCTTCTTCACATAACAAAGTTATCATCTTTTATTAAATCCCATTTATCACCCACTCATTCTTTAGAAAAAAAAAATCAAAATCCCAAATGGACCCACTTCAATTCTTCATCTTCTTCAATCTCATCACATTTACAATCACCACCACCAAAATCCGGATTCACTCGAGTCAAACGTGAAGGTTCATATATATATAATCCAAAAACAACATCTCAACTGCTGAAAAACCAATTTTTATTTTTTGAAAGTTTGACTTTTTAGTTGACTTTTGGGTTTTGAAAATCGAGAACAAAATTGGAAATTGTGTTTGAATGGAAAGCTTGGTAATCCTTTCGTGAAGGTGTGTTCAAAATACCAGAAGCTAATTCGTTGTCATCACTGAGATCTGTATATTTTATTTTGAAAAAAAATTGAAACTAAAATTGAATTGTTCATCGATTTTGGTAGTGTTTCTGCAAAATCTAAGAATGGAGATGTGTTTAATGGTTGATACTGCAGCTATTTGCAACTTTTCATTAAGTTTCATGGAGTTTTGAGGTGTTTTCCATTAACACCACCACCAACCGCCGCTAACCACCCATCTTCGGCCACACTCTGTTCTTGGTGTTCGAAAACTTATGATGTTGCTGTTCAAAAACATAAAAAAAAATATACATATACATATATATATATATATATATATATATATATATATATATATATATATATATATATATATATATATATATATATATGTATGTATGTATGTATGTATGTATGTATGTATGTATGTATGTATGTATGTATGTATGAAGAAGAAACAGCAACACCAGTAGTTACGGTGGATTGAGTGTAATATTTGTGAAGTTTGGCAGGTGGGTCCCACAATTTATTCTCCTTGTCCCTCCTTTTTCATACAAGCCAAAATAAGCTAAAATGGGTGAACCTTTAATAATTAAATACATTTAAGACAAAATGACCTTTTTACCCTCACATGATTTGCACATGACTGAACAAACGGCTGAAATTGACAGAAACTAGACGGGGGGACGAGGGATGTACTCTTTTCATAGTTTAGGGACTCGGAATGCACAAAAAAAAGAAAAAGGACCGGGAGTCAAAGTCGATGTAAAATTCAGGGACGAGGAATGAAATTTTGTCCTTATTGTAAGAAGTATATGTTCAAACACCAAATTATTCTAACCTAATGGTATCTATAGGAGTTCGATCACAATATTGTTCAAATATATTACTATTAGGCTAAGATTTTGGGATAGAATTTTTCTGGATACAAATTTTCATATTTTTGGATAGGATTTTCTAAGATTTACTGACATTTTGAAGGATAATATTTTATCACTTTAACAGCTTTATCTGACATTTTTATAGGATTAAATTCGATCTAAAATTTCAGTATCTAGAGGAAATCCGAATATAGTGTTGTTCGAATACTTGTGTAATGCACAGCGCCAGAACATAAGATGGCTTTAACGAAAAAAAGTTAATGGAATTTGCACACTTTTATGTTCCAATGTATTATAATATAAAGGATGGAAATTTTAACTCTTTAACTACAATGCTCTATGAGTGGATGATATCACAATTCAAACAATTAAAATAGTAAACTAAAACACACTAAAATGGACGATTGGTTTGCCCGGCCAGTTATGACTTATCTCAACCAACTCAAACAAGGAAGCCAAGGAAAAAATCTCAAAAATCAAGCACAAATGTTAGAGAGAAAGTGTCAATCTCAACCCTATCCCAATATCACGACACTCCTAATTTAAGTGACGATTAAAGGTAACACGATGTTTGGTATTTGTTTGTGTAATAATTTCGTTGTGTGTTTGTTGTGTAATAATTTTATGCTTGATATTAAGACTCTATGTGTGTTTCTATTATTTTTTGATACGAAATAAACGTTGTGTGTGCGAATAGCATGATTTCGGCTATAACTAATTGAAAATAAGAAGTGTTTGAACATAAATATGTTCGAGTACGGTGAAGGGTTTGAACATAATGTGTTTGAAAATAAGAAGTGGTTTGAACATAAATATGTTCGAGTACATAAATATGTTCAACCAAATATTTCGAGTATAATACAATGTATGTATAACGCAAAGTCAGGGGCGGAACTTGAACCCGACCATAGATAGGGCGGATGTAAAAATTTATTAAATTTTTCGTTACAGCTGGAGTAAACACTAATAAAAACCTTATTTTTTAGTAAAATTTATTTTTTTTAGTGTAAATTTTTAAAAATAAAAAAATAAAATCCAGCTGGGGCGGGTGACCCATCCTGCCTCCACTATCCTCCTTCACTGCTCAAAGCCATAACGAGATATGTAAACATCAAAGAATAACACTTACTGACATCTCTGAATAAGAATAACACTTCGAGTAGAGTAAGAAGTCTATATATTTGATTTGATTTCTTTAATGGAATTAGTGATACAAAACCATTATTTCTTTGATTTGATTACTTCATTCATTTTAGTGGATCATCCAAGAAGGTGTTAGTTGCATTGAGACATAGTTTTGAACTCCAATAAGAATGTTGATTGCTTTTTGTCAAATATTTTGTTGAACATTCATCTATATATTGTTGTCTACGCTATATAAATGGTAATATATGTTAATGTTTTCTCGATGTTAATAATGAATAATATATGATAGACATGATGTTATGATATTTTAAAAATTAGGTTCCATATATTATTAATCAGGGTGAAAATCACATGAAGAATATAAATGAAATAAGAGCTAGGCAAATGAATTTTGGGAGTTAATCTCATTGTGTTGTTGTATATATGACACAAGCAACTTTTAATTAGCATAAATGTTTACATGGTTTGTTGTCTTTTTGCAATTCAAGGCACACGGATTAGATATTGTCCAGAAGATAAGACATTGTTCACGAAAAAATTCATCAATGACTAGACACATGTTAGCCACTAAGGGTGAGAAAGTCCATTTGTTGACAAATCATATTACGTTCACATCTTAATTGTTGACGATCACTTCTTTCATTTCAATGTATGTATTATGTAGTCCATGTAGTTGGTTTAAAATCTATTGGTACATTTCTATTTATTAGTTAGTAATTTATGTTAACATATTTATGAAATTGATTAGGTCTACGTGTTCTATGAAGATGGGCATTGATCATGCATATTTTTACCATAGGGTTAAATATGCCTGCTCAATACGTAGAGGGGTTTAAGGATCTTAGAACGTGGCTCTCCGGTTCGGCTACCGTGAATAACCCTGACCGACATGATGATGTCGGCGGGGTGGCCAAGTGATTAAGTCCACCTCCGATAACGGTCGTCGATCAAGAGGCCCCAAATAAGGTCGTAGGTACTAGCTTACGAAAGACTAACCTGTTAACCTTGAAAAGATGCTGAACGATGCTTTTTTACGTAATGTGTATCGTAGGTGATGGTTACATAATACGCTGTGTATCGTAGGTGATGATTAGGGTTTGTATTTATAGGCAAACCCTAATTCTAGAACCGTCCCAGATCATAATAACCTCATCCATAACTGACTCCCCCGAATCACGGATATAATTATAGAAAAGATATTTACTTGACAGCTAAGCAACCGCTGTACCGAGAACAAAGGAATCAGATACAATCCGCATACCGCATAGCGCACACAAGCACACGCATACGCACACTATTAAGCGCCCGCATGCATATGAGGTGCGCATGCGGGTTGCGGTATCATTATGTCCCCCCAGTTTGATGTTATATGACGCAAGACACATGACATCAAACTATTAAGCGGAAAAAACAAGAAAACGGCTAGCATTCAATGTTCCGCGTGCGTTTCGAGGTCATTTAATGCCTGTCACTGTCGCAGAAGACCATTCGGCTGACAAGACATAAAGTGGCAGTTGGCAGGCGCGTGTCAGCCACGCGCTCATAGGTAACCATACCCATCTGACATCCTCACGCGCACTCAAAATGCTAACCGTTGATCGCTGAACACGTGTACAGCCACGATAAACCCATTCCAACCCATGGCTCCAAATCGTCTCTATAAATAGCCCCAAATCACACACATTTCCATTTTTCTGCTCCAAGCTTCCTCAATACGCTGCTACATTCAATTCCGATCAAATCCTAAATACTCCGGCCACCGTCTAAAGGTTAGTGATTCTCTAACCATTCTATAGAAAATGACTAAGGCTAACGAAACCTATGTAGATAGTGTCAGATCGATTATAGAGCAGAAACATATTGACCACTTAGTTAAACAATACCCGCCGTTAGTAAAATACAATCCGGTGCCACCCTTGCCCAATCAGCGTGCTCACGAGCCACCGGAGAAAAAGGTGGCCATCTACGAACATGCGTTCAAGCATGGTAACTTTAGGGTTCCCCCATCCGACTTCTTCCTAGGCGTATTAGATCACTTCAGGGTGGGATTAGGACAACTACACCCTTATGCCATAGGCAAAATAGTTCTGTTTGAAATGTGGTGCGCCGCACTCGATAGGGTTCCGTTGGTTAAAGTTTTCTGTCATCTATACCGCTTAGCCAATCACCACAAATCCTGGTTCACCTTCTTTGCCTGACAAAATTTCACCAAAACCCCAAAGTCGAATGCGGGTAACTGGAAAGAAACTTTCTTTTTCATTGACCAAACTGTAGTTGGTACCACTTTTCCGCAAACGCTTATATGGTGCGAGAAGGTGGAAAAGGATGTGAACAAAACCCCGGTCCTTGATGACGAGGAAACAAAGCTGTTAGCGGAGTGCGCTAACGCACAGCTGGTGCACCGGTCATACGGGAACGTGATGTTGCGGCTAGGGAAGATATCCGCACACTGGCCATGGGAGGATGTGCGTCCAGCCATAGTCGGACCGGATGGAAAGGGTAGGAATAGTATAATCACGTATTAACAACAGTTTGCTATTTATGTGTTCTAACGCATGCGTGCATGTTTGCAGAGATGAAGATGAAGAGAGTACTGACTGCGGAGGAGATTGCGGGCATCGCCTTCCGCAAACAGAATGTGAACCAGCCGTTAGAGCAGGAGAAGACTGGCGAGAATGCACCTGCCACCTCCGGCAATAAGCGCAAGGCCGCCGAAGCCTCCCAATCCCAACAGAAGAAGAAGAAACCCACTCCCAAACAGAGGGAGGACAAGCGGAACGACAACTTCGTTCCCATCGAACCTCGTTCTGCGGATCTACCTCCCCCATCTTCTGGTAAGAGTTCTGCTTGCGCGCATACCGCACATTTAAGTTTGCATTTATTTAACCATTTATGAATACGCAGGGCATGCTGAAGAGACTCATCACACCCCACCGCGGGTCAATCCGGACCTCGAAGCTACCGCCGAGTCAAAGGACAAGACGATACACCTGGACTCCGAGTCTACACCAACCCCGCCACACGGTAGCTTTCGATTGGCGAACCTGGCGCAGCTCACCCAGTCATCTGCGGAAAATGCCGCAGAGCAATCCGCCTTCCTCCAACAAATCTTCCCTGCTGAGTTCCGCAACCAACTAGTCGCACTGCCTTTTAATCAGGCGCTCAACGCCTTCGTCCAAAATGGCCTCGTCTTTTTTGGCATGGTTGCGGATCAAGCCCGCCGATCCACTAACTTGTATCAAGTGGCCGTGCGGAAAGAAACAGAGCTAGGGCTGCTGCAAGCGGGGGTTGATCAGGTGAAGAAAGACAGGGACGCCGCAGAAGAAGCGCGCAAGGCGGTGGAGTTAACCGCGGCGGAAACCAAAACTGCACTGATTGAAGAGAGAAAGAAAAACCGCGAGCTGGTTGGGGCGGTTGACCAGTCCAAGGGGGAGGCGGAGCGCCTGCGGATGGAGCTGGAAAGGGTGACGAGGGAAAAGGATGACGAGGTTACAAGTCGCGAGCTAGCGGAGGCGGACTTGACAAAACTCCGCACCGCTCTTCCTACCATTGCGCAGAAGGTAATGGATTCCGAGCCTGTGTCCGACAAGTTCAACGCCTATGTTGACGCGGTTAAAGACCACGAAATCAACAAGGCAGTGCTAGAGGTGATCCAAGCCTGCGGGCTCACACCGCCGTACACCGACGTCGTGCAGAAAAAATTGAAGGAGGGTACGGCTGCGGTGCTCATGGAAGCGGAAGAAGCCATCACTGCCATCCCGATCCCCCTAATTAATGCGTTTGCCACGGACCCTAATATGTCGATTGATGGGTTCCTCAAGGAGGAGTTTTAGTTTGTTGTAATAGTTTGCGCCGTAAGTCCTATGCTTAGGCAGGCAATTGTAAATACAATTTTTGAGCCATAAGTCCCGTGATGGGCAGGCGTTTAAAACAATTACCATTTGTCATAACTTCATGTATATGTTATCGTGTTATGCATGCGTAGTGTATTAATTTGTTTATATATCGCGAATCAAAACAAAGAAGTAACCGCATGCCCATGCGCATAGTTAACCAAAACTTACGCGTATAGGCAGGTACTGCGTAAAATAAACCAATACTTTAGCAATTTACCTTGAACTTAGACTCAAAAGCTACTGCGTTATTGCTTTGTCACGTACTAGGGGTGCACTTTAGTTGTATGGTAAGCAACGCAACTAAAAACAAACCAATGCTTTTATGCTTAAGAGTTCCTCGCGCAAACCAATGCGAGAGTAATTACGCACAAGCAAACCAATGCTGATTGGCTAGGGTTTTCTCAATGAAAGCACCCGGCAGTCATAGCCGGATCTTCTCCACGATCGTCTTCACGATCGCAACACTAGGGTTTTTACCTACGGGTCTTGTAGGGTTTTTTCTCCCTTTGCCGTCAATAGGGTCCGACTATCGACCGGCGGGCAATTCGTTGGCCACCCTCCCGAGATCATCATCTCGGGTACGGGTTATTCACGGTAACCGGACCGGAGATCAACGACGTTGACGCCTAAAAAAACCCTTTCTCATTGATGTTCGTGTGTAGGTCTTCCCTTGGAAAAAATATGCATGAACAATTGGCGCCATCCGTGGGACTCGATGCATTATGTCTCGTGTTTCTACCGTCTATCGTTCAGTTTGAGAAGGTTTGTCTTTTCTTATTGAGCTTTTAATTCGTTATATGCGGTTTAAGTACATGAATATTTAGCGCAGATGTTCGCGCGCTTGCGCAACTGTCCACACGCTTTTGTCCAGGTTACGCACACTTTGCGCACAGTTGTCCGCGACTTTAGACTCAATTTTCATGCGGTTTTACGCATGCTAGTTCATGCGGTTTCCCACGCATTCTGCATGCGGTTTTTTGCGCATATGTTCGCGGGTTTACGCACAGTTGTTTGCGCAGGCTCCTGTGAACTTATTTTCCGCAGCATAATGAGAAGTTCTATACGATACTTGACAAAAATATCATACCGAACTTGGGGGACTTGATGACGTAGGGTTTGGCCCAATTTGGGTCTACGCAATTAACTTGGGCCCCAAGTCAAGTAACCCTAATTCCCATCTATAAATATGGTGCAAAACCTACATCAAGTTCACACGCTCCCAATCGCATACACCCTCATGCGGTCATTCAATCTCGCCTCTCACTCTCTCAATGAAAGCACCACTGATCATGCATATTTTTACCATATGGTTAAATATGCCTGCTCAATACGTAGAGGGGTTTAAGGATCTTAGAACGTGGATCTCCGGTCCGGCTACCGTGAATAACCCTGGCCGACATGATGATGTCGGCGGGGTGGCCAAGTGATTAAGTCCACCTCCGATAACGGTCGTCGATCAAGAGGCCCCAAATAAGGCCGTAGGTACTAGCTTACGAAAGACTAACCTGTTAACCTTGAAAAGATGCTGAACGATGCTTTTTTACGTAATGTGTATCGTAGGTGATGGTTACGTAATATGCTGTGTATCGTAGGTGATGATTAGGGTTTGTATTTATAGGCAAACCCTAATTCTAGAACCGTCCCAGATCATAATAACCTCATCCATAAATGACTCCCCCGAATCACGGATATAATTATGGAAAAGATATTTACTTGACAGCTAAGCAACCGATGTACCGAGAACAAAGGAATCAGATACAATCCGCATACCGCATAGCGCACACAAGCACACGCATACGTACACTATTAAGCGCTCGCATGCATATGAGGTGCGCATGCTGGTTGCGGTATCATTAGGCATCCAGTTGAGGGAAAAGGTTTAAGAATGAAAATGTTCGATCGAGATCATGAGACATATGATAGTGAGTTACTTTCAGTGAACTTCCTGAAATCAAGGTTGAGTTTTGTGTTACTCCATATATTTGAAGATGTCGCTTCGATCAGGTACATTTGACCCATTTAGCATATGTCACTACAGCAAAGTAATCAAGTATACACGTTTTTTTATGCATTTTGAAACGTTGAGAAGCGTGTAAAAAAGTAAAGTTCACATTTGCCTAACGTGTGTGGAAATTTGCCGTAACAAGTTTTCAGTAGGTCTACACGGTTTTAATTGTGCTTTTACTTGAGTAATCCACACACTTGAGAGCGTGAAGAGTAGGAAGCGATTGTACACGCTTTTATTTGTGAAGTATTCTCAAAATTATTGACGGTTCAAAATGTATTCTACCTATTTCTACACAACTAAAACCGTGAGGATTCACATAGTTATGCACACTTATAAGTGTGAGGTTTTGACACACACACACACACACACACACATATATATATATATATATATATATATATATATATATATATATATATATATATATATATATATATATATATATATATATATATATATATATATATGGGCAGGATCAATGGGGAAGTAACCAATCGGGGGAAGCGGGGGAAGAAAAAAAAAAATTTCGTTTTTTTTTTAAAATTTTTTTTTTTCCGGCATCAAGATTACACGAAAATATGAACATTTAGAAGAGACACTTCGTGATGAATGTTATTATTTAGGCGGGAAAACGATCGACAAAAATAACATTCAAGATAATATTGTTCGTGAAGAATATGAACGTTTTTTTTTTTTTCATGTTTTGTGAAGTAAAATTTAGCCCGATTTAGAGTTTAGGGTTTAGTGTTTTGGGTTTATTCCAATAAACCCAAAACATCAAACCCTAAACCCTAAACCCTAAACTCTAAACCGTTCGTGTTAAAAACTCAATCTAAATCTAAATCTAAATCTAAACCCTAAATCTAAACCTTAAACCCTAAATTTCTAAACCCTAATATCTAAACCCTATAAACCCTAATATCTAAACCCTAATATCTAAACCCCAATAGCTAAAACCTCAAAATACGCTCGAAAAACGCGATAATTGTTATATATTACTTCTTCGAGCGTTTTTCCACCAAAATAAAAACATTTATCACAAAGTGTCTATACTAAACGTTCATATTTTTATCTCATCTATAATGTTCGTGAACAAAGTTTTTTCAAAAAACGAAAAAAAAAAAAAAAGTTTTTGCTTCCCCCCGCTTCCTCCCGATTGGTTACTTCCCTCTTGATCCTACCGCTATATATATATATATATATATATATATATATATATATATATATATATATATATATATATATATATATGTATGTGTGTGTGTGTGTGTGTGTGTGTGAAATTATTTGCCAGAATTTTTAATCAAATACGAGTAATGAATTTGCAAATTTGAAAAAAAAATCAAAGTGTCATGTAACAGAATGAGCTGTTTATTCTTCAACAGTTTGAATTTTCTATCACTATACAGACATTTCATTTCATGTTGATTCTAAATCATCTGTAATCTAATCTTCAAAATTTGATTGTATCCCTCCCAGCCACCAACGATAAAGCACTATGCCAAATACCTGCATAAATAGACTTCAATTTAATTTCTCTTTACTCAAATTTCATCCTAGAAAATTATAGCAGAAGTGTAAAAAACTAAAAATATCCTAAAATTTTCAAGTATAGTAAAAGAACTTACAATCACTCTCTATTAGTCTCTTAGCTACCTGCACATCCCATTTCAAGCACATATCATACTCTAATAGTCAAAACAATATTAGTAATACAAAAAGGTTAAAAATGACTTTACTTGAGTTCTTGTTTGTTCAAAATGTTCTCTTCGTCATCTCCTGGGGCACCAGCTACCTGCACATCCCAAAGGTTGTTTTAATGCTTATAGTTACTAACATGTATGCGGTGTGGCCTAACAAGGTATCCCGTGACCTAATGCTTATAAATTCCTTAATGATATTATTCAAAACACTGGTTTAGAAACACAATTATATTTCACACACTAATCAGTATATAAAAAATATAAATAGAGGTTTTGGACAAAAAGGCATTTTGGGTCAATTCAACTCATACTCAAGAAAAAATCACTTTGACTCGTTACCAAACCCACCCAGACGGCCCATTTTGTCGTGTCGCGATGAAATGAAAATAAGAGCATAAACAGTGGTTAGTGGTTGTACTGAGCTTCATTTGTAACTAGAGAAAAGAACTTCTATCAATATTACTTGTTGCCTAAAAATAACAACCCAAGAAGCACTTCTAGCAAGAATAGGAAGTCATGAAACCAATCGATCTAGCCAATGAATAACTTTGGTATAGTTAAATAATATAACACACTTCATGAAAGTAGAGTACACAAAAGGTCTGTAAGTTTGTATTTTTTCACATTATAGGTTTTAAGTAGGATACGAAATAGAGTTGCTAAGTCATGTTCAGCCTGAAGAATACACCTGAAGAATACACGGATATACCTGTAAAGAGGGCAAATTCAAAAATGATAACAAAAAGCTCGCCAAATTTAAACGACGATGAGTTATTTAATAACATTACAGTTTATCTACTTCACAATTTTTAAAAAAATTAAGGAGGCATAAAAGAATTGGGTTTCAACTTACTTTAACTGATGCAGGCTTTAACAACATCGTCTCCATTGTGTAGATCTGTAACATACAATGCATCACTAGGGTCTCATGCCTAAATCCTTCCATTCAAAATTAACAGCTTGATTTCAGAGTGTTGTAGCCAAAACAAGAAATTCAAACTAAGATTGTGGTCATATATACGAATAGCTTGAAAAAGAAACACTAAATATAACACAATACACACCTTTGTAAGAAGTGACTAATCTTTTGTTATGACTGAACTCTGTACGAAACAGGAATTGTCTTTCCATCGACTTGTGTTCGTCCAGAATTAACAGCAGACCCCTACAAGTTTTAAAAAATTAAATTCAGCAAAATGATAATTCTCGAGCGCCATCCAGATGTAACAAACATAACAGATACCAGTTGCAAGAAATAGATTCCAGATCAACTGCCTACAATTACATGGATATCACCTACAAAAGAACAGTAAAGCTAGTAACTTACCGCTCAACTGAATTATTGTTATTTGAAAACCTTCTCAGCAGCATCTATCGTTCGTTGAATATCATCTTGCATGTGCTTCAACCCAGTAAACCGGCCTCAAACTGAGAAGGAGCCAAATAAACACCTTCTTCCAACATTCCTCTATAAAAACTTAGCAAATTTACCCGTATCACTCTTTTTAGCATCCTCAACATTATATATCGGGCCATCAGTGAAAAAGAACCCGCACATACCACTAATATGTCCTCCACAAATAGGATGCACGACCTTCTTTCCTACATCTAAAATCTAATAACACAAGTTATTGCAGAGATCATGAAATAAATAAAACCACCTAAAGAAAGCAAGACAAAAGACCCATACCATATGTAATACCAACATAGACGTTAAACACTTCTGATACATCTTTCAAATCACTGGTTTAAGAAACAAATGTTTCAACTTTCAACTACCTTAGTAGCTACAAAATGGACTTTATAATTACATAATCTCTGAGATAGGTATAACTGCTGTCAAACTTACCAACAAATAGCAAAAATATGGAAAATCAGTACTAATTTCATCTATGATGTTATGGAGTGTAAAAACAAGAACTTTACGATGTTGAGTCAGTCATCAGCCATGAGCCAAACACCACTCCGTAGTTTTGACCTTTATACGTTCATTGAATTGCTTAATCTGTAGAAACTGCAAGTCTTAGTCCAAATATAAAAACTGTAGCGAAGATGAGAACATAATCAACTCATAAACAAGCTCCATCAATGAAACGGAAACCATAACAGAGTGATTATAATAGTTAGCATTTGTAATCAATTAAACACTTAGCACAGTGATTTTACACAAACTAAACGAAGAAAAAGAACCTAGGTTTCCATATTAATGAACACCGATTGAATAGGCGTATATATATACCGAGTAATACATATATGTGCTATAAAATCAATTGAGGATTGTTACCTTATAGAGTCCAAAACTCCGATCAACAACAACTGTATCGGTGGAGATTTAGAATAAAAAACTCAGATAAGCAACGATTATTACCGGATAGAAAACAAATATTAGGTGGAGATTTAGTCAATTGTTACCGGATAAAATGAATAACGATTGTGTCACAGTGAGATTTGGTACACAATTGTAACTACCCACTTTTTCGACTTATATTTGCGCTTATTACTTACACGAAACTGCGTATTTGTGCGTACTGAGCTATATTATATTATGGGATCTTAATTCATATTGATTACTTTCGTTTATATTTTAAAATGTGTTATTAAGTGCTTAATCACTTAACTTGTTCCCCGAATGCTTTTATGACCGTTGGTGTCACTTGTCGTTTAAAGCGAGCTACGTACTTGGTACACGTTTAACTTTTGTCATAATTGGAATATTATGACTACGTAAAACTAATTGTTATTTTCTAATGATAATTACTTGGCTTATTGGTTGCTTAATTACGCTTAGTAATTTACTAATGCACACTAGTTAGTCTTATTGGACTTTTTATCTTAATGGACTTAAGCCCACCCTATTCTAGCTAATGGATCATTGAATTAGCCCAATTTTAATGGATTTATGACCCATTAAGAAGTAGGACAAAAACTCATTAATATGAGCCAACATACTAGCATTTTTGTTAACCATTAGTACACATGTTGCATGGGATCCCAACAACAAACACCACATTTAGACCACCGCCATGCAAAAAACAAAGTTTGTCCCCCCTTGTCCCCCCTAGGTCGTCGGCCAACCATCACCTCCACCACTATATATATCAAGCCTTCTCCTTCATTTCACACTTGATCTCATTCTCATTTTACACACTTGCTCTCTAATTTTCTCTCTAGTCTCTCTCACACTAAAATTGTAAGTTTTAATTTTCTTCTTCTTCTTTTCTTCTTAATCACGACATCATCATCATCATCATAAGATCAAGCTTTTTAGCTTTTTGATCTTGTTATATCTTGTAGATTCAAGCTTTGATTTGAATCCTTCAAGAACATGAAAGATTCAAGCTTTCTAGCTTTGAATTTTCATTACTTTGTTGGATCTAAGTTTTCTATCTTATGATCTCTTTATTTTTGTTAAAAGATCAAAACTTGTGTTTATGATCTTCATGAAACTTGAAGATCTAACATTTTGCTTTAAAGATCTTCAAGAACATAAAAGATTCAAGCTTTCTAGCTTTGAATCTTCATTACTTTGTTGGATCTAAGTTTTCTAGCTTATGATCTCTTTATTTTTGTTAAAAGATCAAAACTTGTGTTTATGATCTTCATGAAACTTGAAGATCTAACCTTTTGCTTTAAAGATCTTCAAGAACATAAAAGATTCCAGCTTTCTAGATTTGGATCTTCATTACTTTGATGGATATTAGCTTTATAGCTTAAGATCACCATATTTTGTTAAAAGATTAAAACTTGTGTTTATGATCTTCATGAAACTTGAAGATCTAGCTTTTTGCTTTAAAGATCTTCAAGGACATAAAAGATTCAAGCTTTCTAGCTTTGAAATCTCATAATTATTTATTAAGGGATCCAAGCTTCCTAGATTAGGGTTTCATTACTTTGTTTGATCTAAGTTATGTGACTCAAGGTCTTGCTTGATTTGAATCAAAGTTTGTAGCTTTAATCTTGAATATAACTTGTATTTGTGTTAAGACTAAGAACATGATGTAACTTTGGTTCATCATTCTTCTAAAACTCTTAAGTGAGTTGTATTTCTTCTTAGTCTTGACATTGTGTTGATGGTTGAAACTTGGTCAAAGTGATGCTAAGACATCAAGAGTTGTACACTTGAGGCTTATACGCATCAAGGATGAGAACCGTGATGAGCATCAAGCACCAAGAAACCTACCGGAGCACTTGCTTTCTATTTTTCGGGGTCTGATCAGACTCCTGGGGCTTCTGGAAAGTTGATTTTCAGATAGTTTGGTTCGAGTAGATGACTTTTCGTTTAAGACTCGCCTAAATCCGATATACGGTTTAGGATTTATAGCCTTCCGAAAAGCACTACGCCTTTGTAACGACGTGCTGAAAATTCTGACCTACTCGCGCTTGAACCGTCGCCACGGTCAAACGACATCGAGTTAGGATCTGAAAATAGGAAAGCGGTAATAGGACTCACATACGGAGCCTTGTCCACTGACCACACGTCTTTTCGGTTTGTATAGAGGTCGTAGCAGCTGTCCGAAGTCATCCTTTTGTTTCGATCTCTATTCTTGTTGAAAACTTACTTTATCTTTTACGAATGATGATGATGATGATGATACTTAAGACTTAACTTATTTACTTCTAAACCTTTGGGGACAATTTACTGACTTAGTAACCTTTGACTAGGTTGAGGACCTTTGAGACCGACTTACTACTTGCGTACTTTTCATATCGACTTTTACCGCACATTCACTGTGAGTTATAGTTCCCTTTTTACTTTAACTATTTTTGGGACTGAAAATACATGCGCTTTTTATGTTTTACATACTAGACACGAGTACTTAAACTTTATATATGTGTGGGTGACATAACTGCACAAAGATTCCCCTTAGCTCGTTAACGTTTAACTATTGGTTTATGAACCGGTAGACGCGAATCTTAGATATGGATCCATAGGGTTTGACATCCACACTCGGGCTAGTCGCGCTAGCATTTAACGGGTGTTTAATACTTCATAAACATACGCACTCGCCACGTGTACTTTTAGGGGGTGATATATTACTTGTTAAGTTAGTTACCGGGTGCCCACGGATAAACATATACTTTTCATACTGTTTTAAATACGAAATCTCGTGGTCTACATTACATTACTGATTACAAAAAAACTATAGCTCACCAACATTCGTGTTGACATTTTAAAGCATGTATTTCTCAGGTGCCTAGACGTTGTTGCTTCCGCTGTTAGGCTTGCTGTTATAATCTTGGTGTTATAGACTTGCTGTTACAGACTCGCTGTGTAGACTTCCGCTGCATTGTTTAGAGATGTCTCAAGCATGGAACTTTTATTTTGCATTCATAACTTATGTTATTTTTGAACATGGCTTTGTAATGACCTTTGTGTCACGTACTTATGTTGATGCTTTTTATTCGTAGAAGCACGTTATCTTTTGTAAAACATTTGACGTTGGTAAAGACGTAATCTTTTCATGAATGCAAAACTTGTTTTAAAACAGCATATTGTGTTATACCGTGTAATGAAACTGTTGTTGATGATCCGTACACTTTGATTTTATACGGGGCGTCACATAAATCAACGAATTAGATTTAGGGCATTTGAGTTCTAGGTTTGATTTAGGGCATTTTGTTATCTGGTTTTATAGAGAGAAGCAATAAAGCTCGGGTAGAGAGGAAAAGCAAAACTCACGTTAACTATTAATATTTAATATACTCCGTAATATATTATTTTTATTTTTATTTATTATTATTATTATTTTGTTCACGCTTCTAACAGTATCTATATCTATATATTTTATTTTGTTACTCTTCTACACATTTTAAAACGTGAGTAAATTATATTTATATTAACATTCAAAAGCGTGAGTAAATTTATCTACGCTCGTGAATGTGAAGACTTTCTATCTATGCTTATAAATGTGATGTATTTTATGACTTTTTGTGTTTTCATACTTATAAATTTATAAAAGTTTTCACACACTTATGAATGTTAAATTTGCTAAATTTTGGCTCACTTTCATAAAGTGTGAAGAATAAACTGTGAGAAACAAGCAACTTTGTTGTAGTGTGTGTGATAACACTTGTTTGATATTATGGGTCTAATTTGTTACTTATTACTCTATGGTTCAAACTTTCTAAGATTTCACTTAAGTAAGAATCTGTAGCAGTTAGACCATGACCAGTTTCTAATTTATGTGATAGTCTAGTTTCACATAAATTTTTCCATATGCAATTTTTCCATATGCAATTTTTAACATTCATAAAGACATATACCATATGCAATTTTTAAAGACATATACCATATGCAATTTTTCCTCTTTTACATTTAAAGCAATACGATGACTCATCTAATCACGCCCAAGGTATTCTGGCATTTATTGAAAGGTTATGATATACATATTCTATTGTTTATTGTTAGTGTAGATATCTTTGTTTTTATTAATACTCAAAATTTATGTATATAAGTGTATATATCGTCTGTTTAAAAGTAATGTGCGTTTTTCCTAAATATATAGGTGTATGGTGTTACTATTGATTACTTGAAATGATGTTATGCTATAAGTAAAGTGCTCATTGGTTTGACTTCTAACTACATAATGTTTTATGATTTTTGTTTAACTTCCGAAAAGTTATTAGTGATTAAATGAGATGGAGAAATGAGTGGGTGGTTAAAATATCAGAATTGGTTTCGTCTATAACTTCGGTTATAAGTATGAGTTGTAATGCTATATGTTAAGGTTTGTAGATTTTTAAAATCAATTGAATATAACTGATATAGAATGTTACATGTAACATCCCGTTTTTCAGTTACGCGTTATTTTGGACATCATTTGAATTACGAGGCATGTAATCATATATTTTGACCCCAAATAAAGTTTGAGTTGAATTTTTATAACCTTACCATTGGATAGTACACCTTATTACGTTTCTAACGATATTTGATTCATCAAAAACGGAGCTACGGTTTGAAAGTTACGACCAAAACAAGTGTCAGAAAAATGCGAAAAAGGGCCCAGGCGCAAATTGCGGCTGGTAGGCGCCATTTGCGGCTGGCTGGGGTTGTTCAGAGCCCAAATGGGTGTATTCTTGTGGCCACTTTTACGGCTGACCGTAATTTGCGACCAGTAGGCGCAAATTACGGCTGGAACGTATTTTTGGTGATTTTCTTGATATTTTGAGTTTTAATGAGGGGTATTTGTGTATTTTCACTTTGGGTTCGGTTTGGGATCATCAAAACTGATCCAAGGCTCTTTCAAGCCTCATTTTCACCCACACAAAACACTAACATCTTATTTTAGAGAGAGAGGGTGTGATGCCCCGTAAAAAATTAACGTGTACGGATCATCAACAACAGGTCCATTACACGGTTACAATACTATATGCTGTTTTAAAATAAGTTTGCATTCATGGAAAGATAACGTTTTACAAAAGATAGCGTGCTTCTACGAATAGAAAGCATTAACATAAGTACGTGACACAAAGATCATTACAAAGCCATTGTTCAATGTAACATAAGTTATGAATGCAAAGTAAAAGTTTCGTAATTGAGACATCTCTAAGCAATGCAGCGGCAATCTAACACCGAGAGTCTAATACAGCGGAAGCGAAAAACGTCTAAGCACCTGAGAAATAACATGCTTAAAAAGTCAACACGAATGTTGGTGAGCTATAGTTTAATTGTAACACTAATGTAATGTAGGCCACGAGATTTCGTATTCAAAACAGTATGAAAAGTATATGCTTAACCGTGGGCACTTGGTAACTAACTTAACATAAATATCACCCCCTAAAAGTACACTTGGCGAGTGCATAAGTTTACGAAGTATTAAACACCCATTAAATGCTAGCATGACTAGCACGAGTGGGGATGTCAAACCCTATGGATCCATATCTAAGATTCGCGTTCACCGGTTCAAAAACCAGTGACTAAACGTTATCGAGCTAAGGAGAAAGTTTATGCCGTTATATCACCCACACATATATAAAGTTTAAGTACTCGTGCCTAGTAAGTAAAATATAAAAAGCGCATGTATTCTCAGTCCCAAAAACAGTTAAAGTAAAAAGGGAGCTATAACTCACAGTGAAAATGCGGTAAAAGTCGGTACGAGGTAAGTAAGCAAGTAAGTTGGTCCGAAAGGTCCTCAACCAAAGTCAAAAGTTACTAAGTCAGTAATTCGTCTCAAAGGGTTTAAAAGTACGTAAGTTAAGTCTTAAGTATCATCATCATCAACATCATACGTAAAATGTAAAGTAAGTTTTCAATCAAGAATAGAGATCGAAACAAAGGCTGACTTCGTTCTGCTGCTACGACCTCTATACAAACTGAAATGACGCGCGGTCAGTGGCCAAGGCTCCGTATGTGAGTCCTCTAACTGCTATCAAATTTTTAGAACCTAAATTGATGTCGTTTGACCGTGGAGACGGTTCACGCATGAGTAGGTCGGAATTTTCAGCACGTCGTTACAAAGGCGTAGTGACTTTCGGAAGGCTATAAATCCTAAACCGTATATCGGATTAAGACGAGTCTTAAACGAAAAGTCATCTACTCGAACCGAACTATCTGGAAATTAACTTTTCCAGAAGTCCAGGAGTCTGATCAGACCCTGAAAAATAGAAAGCAAGTGCTCCGGTGGATTTCTTGGTGTTTGATGCTCATCACGGTTCTCATCCTTGATGCGTATAAGCCTCAAGTCTACAACTCTTGATGTTTTAGCATCAATTTAACCAAGGTTTAACCATCAACACACAAAGTTAAGACTAAGAAATAAAATACAACTCATGTGATAGTTTGAGCAAGATGATGAACCAAAGTTACATCAATTTCTTAGTTTCAACACAAGTACAAGTTCTATTAAGTTATAAACTTTGAATCAAACTAAATAAGCAAGACCTTAAACTATAGAACTTAGATCTTAACTAAATATGAAAGACCTTAGACTAAAAAGTCTAGATCTCATGTTCTTGGTGAAACCCTAAGTCATAACACTTAGACTTTCAACTTTTACACAACCATAAGTTATGAAACTTAGATCTTGTAAAGTGAAGTGAACATAATCTAATGAGCTTTTGTTTAAGCAAAGTAAAAGACCATAAGTTACACAACTTAGATCAAATACAATAATGAAACCCTAAGCTAAAGAGCTTGGATTCTTAACAATACTTATGAGATCTCAAGCTAGTAAGCTTGTATCTTTTATTTAATGAAAACACAAGTCACAAATCTAAAGTACAAGAAATTAAAGAAGATCATAAGTTAATAAACTTTGATCTTAACTAACTTTTTGTAGAAATCTCAAGCTAGTAAGCTTGTATTTCAAACTTTCTTGAAGATCCATAAAGTAAAAAGTTGAATCTACAAGTTACATGAAGATCACAAACATGAGTTTTGATCTTTTAACATAATTAAAGAGATCTTAAGTTAATAATTTAGATCTAACATAAGTAAAGAAGATTTAAAGCTAAGAAGCTTTAATCCTCCATGTTCTTGCATTTTTCAAAACAAAGTTTGAATCTACAAGAGTTATGAAGATTCAAGTTACAAAACTTGAAACTTTAAGTAAGAATGATGATGATTCATGAAAATGATGAAGAAAAAGAAGAAAAGAAGATCAAGAACACTTACAAGTTCTTCAAGTATTTGAGAGAAAACTAGAGAGAGATTTGAGAGAAAATGTGTATATGTGTGTGTGTGTGTGTGTGTGTGTATGTTTTAATGAAATGAAATGAGGATGGAATGAGAGTTTAAAAAAAAATAAAGTGGTGGTGGGGTGGTGAGGGTGCCGACGGTTTTGGGAGAAAAGGGGGGGGGGATCATTTGCTTTTCATGGGTGGTGGTACATGGTGGTGTAGGTACATGTTGGGTGGCATGGGATATTAAATTAAAAATGTGTAAGTATTGTACACAAGCATGCTAGTAATCTTGTCTTAATATTAAGTGGGTTTTGTCTCATGTATTAATGGATTAATAAGTCCATTAACTAGCCCACTAACTAGTCCATTAAGTTGAGTAGGTTGGGCCTTTAATTAACTAGGTCCAATAAGGTGTTAAGTCCAATAAAGCTACTAGTGAGCATTAGTAAACACTAAGCGTAATTAATAAACCATCAAGCCAAGTAATTGTCATAAATAAATAACAATTATGTTTACGTAGTCATAATATCCCAATTATGACAAAAGTTTAACGTATACCAAGTACGTAGCTCGTTTTAAACGATAAGTGTGATGACCCGGGAATTTCCGACTAAATTTAAACTTAACCTTTATATGATTTAGATACGATAAACAAAGTCTGTAATGTTGAGTCACATAACAATTTAAACTGTATTCATGTAATCGTTTGACCTTTGACTATTCCCGATGATTCACGAACCATTGTGTAAATTTATACGTAACATATGTATATATATATATATATATATATATATATATATATATATATATATATATATATATATAATTTGAAGATAAGTATATATATAAAAATATGAAATAATAAAATACAAAGTTAATCATTAGAATTAAAAATGTAAAATAGGATCCAAATAATTGTTGTAACAAATCTGTACATAAGTGTATATGATTTTTATATATGAACATGATTATATGTATATTGTAATGTATAAGAATTCAATTATACATAGTACATAATTATTAAACATTACATAATAAACAAATTGTAATGTTAAAATATTAAGAGTAATCCTAAGTTAAAAATATTGTTATTATTACTATCATTAAAAATAAATATTAATACTAATAATAAAATCAGTATTATTAGTATTACTAATTAAAATATATAAATATGAACATGGATACATGTAATTTGTTATATTATTATTAATATTATTAATAGTATTATTATCATTATTAGTATCATTGATCTTAGTTATTATTATGATTACTAAAAGTATTATTAACTTAATTACAAAACTTTCCATTCAATTTAAAGCTATTATTATCATTATTATGATATCATGAAGATTATTATTTATATTTTATTGTTAATATTAGATTCATTATTAAGATTAATATTAATGTTAAGTAATAAAATTTGTATTATTAATAATATTAAGATTCTTTAAAATGCAGAATACAAATTTAATCAGATACTCAGATATATACGATATATATGCAGTTACTTACAGGTTACATATATATATATACAAGTATATATATATATATATATATATATATATATATATATATATATATATATATATATATATATATATATATATATAAGATGGAACGTACTCAGTTTTCAATCGTTTTCAGCCTATAGATGATCTTGTTTTCCTGTCTGAAACCAGTACGAATCGATTCCAAATAATCACAAGACTACAAATTCTGTTAGAAATCCTTTTCCCCTTTTTATTTTTTTATATTTTCTTCTGTACCTGAATATATTATTTTCGACCTTCAATATATACTTAATCCCAACAATTTCAATTATAAATGAAATCAGATGACCTACATTATCAGTCACCAACCACAAAAATCCTTCACAGCTGTTATTTAAACGAATTTAAATCAAAACACTTGAAGAACAAAGGTACGACCCTGTTTTCATATAATTTTTCAAACACAATGATTTATTAATGAAATTAAAAATCCTTAATTGTAGTTGTATTAGGAATCCTTCATCTAAACTATCTGCAAAGTTCCATTTTCCAATTGTTAATATCGAGTATGAATTTTTGAGTCAAAGTTTAAGTTTCAAAAAGTCAACCTTTGTTCTTCAAACTAATTCGAGTTGTCTGTTAAGTTTCAAGTAAAATTGAGGATTTCAGAAGTTTAAAGAAAGGATTTGGAACATATTTCGTTTTGTAACTACAACCTGATAGCATCTAGAATTCAAAATCAATTAGGTAGTGCATATGTGTTCTTCACGAACTGCAGTAGCAGCTACTGCTATTTAATTCATTTTAATTTTAAAATTTTTTTCGTTTACTAATTAATACAAAACCGTTTATTTATGTTTCAATTTATAATACAAACCTTAGGTTTGTTAATTTTGGATCTGGGGTCGATGGAGGAAGAAGATGATCACACAGGAATATTGGGTTAAAAATATTTAGTTGTCATCTAAATCTGAAAAACTGAATCAGCTGGATGGTATAGGGTGTTAGCGGGTATTCGGGAGGTCGCGGGTTCGAGCCTCGTTGTGGGCTATTCTTTTTTACAAAATGCTTTAAAAGGGTATATTCTTTTTATTACTTCTATTTCAATTATTATTATTATTATTATTATTATTATTATTATTATTATTATTATTATTATTATTATTATTATTATTATTATTATTATTATTATGAGTGTTATTATTATTATTAGTATAATTGTTATTATTATTGATAATATTAATTATTATTGTTAAAAATTATTAATTACTAATATTATTATCATTACTTAGTATTATTGATATTATTACTAATATTACATAAGTAGTATTATTATTATAGGCTATGATCATTATTATTATTATTATTATTATTATTATTATTATTATTATTATTATTATTATTATTATTATTATTATTATTATTATTATTATTAATATTATTATTATCATTATTTTAGTATTATCATTAATTTAACAAACAGTTGATATTATATAAAAATATACTTAAACACATAACTTATCTATATTAATATCGTTATATATAAAATAAATATAGTTAAGGAGATAAATAAGTTATAAAAATTATATCACTAATAGTAATATATATAAATGTTCGATCACAAGTATATGTTTAAATATATATATAAATGATATAGGTTCGTGAATCCGAGGCCAACCCTGCATTGTTCAATATTGTCATATGTATTTTTACTACAAAATACATTAAGTGAGTTTTATTTGCTCCCTTTTTAAATGCTTTTGCAATATATATTTTTGGGACTGAGAATACATGCGCTGCTTTTATGATTGTTTTACAAAATAGACACAAGTAATCGAAACTACATTCTATGATTGAATTATTAAACCGAATATGTCCCTTTTTAGTCTGGTAATCTAAGAATTAGGGAACAGACACCCTAATTGACGCGAATCCTAAAGATAGATCTATCGGGCCCAACAAGCCCCATCCAAAGTAACGGATGCTTTAGTACTTCGAAATTTATATCATGTCAGAAGGAGGATCCCGGAATGATGGGGATATTCTTATATGCATATTGTGAATGTCGGTTATCAGGTGTTCACCATATGAATGATTTTTGTCTCTATGCATGGGACGTATATTTATGAGAATTGGAAATACGAAATCTTGTGGTCTATTAAAATGAAAGAAAGGATTATTTATGTTAAACCAATGAACTCACCAACCTTTTGGTTGACATATTTATTCTCAGGTATGAAAGAAGTCTTCTGCTGTGCAATTGCTCATTTTAAATATATTACTTGGAGTCATTCATGACCTATTTCAAAAGACGTTGCATTCAAGTCGTTAAGTTCATCAAGATTATTATTAAGTCAATTATAGTTGGATATATTATGAAATGGTATGCATGTCTGTCAACTTTCGATGAAATGAAAGTCTGTCTTTTAAAAACGAATGTAATGTTTGTAAAATGTATCATATAGAGGTCAAGTACCTCGCGATGTAACCAACTATTGTGAATCGTTTGTAATCGATATAGACTTCGTCCGGATGGATTAGGACGGGTCGCTTCAGTTGGTATCAGAGCGGTGGTCTTAGCAAACCAGGTCTGCATTAGTGTGTATAACTGATAAGTCGTTAGGATGCATTAGTGAGTCTGGACTTCGACCGTGTCTGCATGTCAAAAGTTTTGCTTATCATTAGTGTCGAAAATTATTTGCTTATCATCCTTAAATTCTAGACACGTCTTACTGCCTCTATTGCATAGACAGTGTATAGATAAATTCATATCTTAGCGTATCGGTTATTGTTACCTTTGCCTGACAGCTTCCGTAGATTCCTCTGTAACTTATGGGATTTTAGTATTATATATGCATATGTAAATTATGTATTACAGGGTACTAATTTACATCTTATAATCTATTTCTTATCGAAAATCCTTCATCTGATCGTACGAGATGAATTCCTCAACCAGTTCGAGTCCCTCAGATCCCGATAGCTATTCCGATAGTTATTCCGACAACTATTCCGACATGGATATTCACCTAAGCTCCGAAAGCGGTGTCACCAGAATGAATCAATCTATCAGCCATCCCCAATTCATCTGATGGGTTCGTAGCCTCCTTAATCATTGGAGACAAGAAGAAGGCGATCCCTTCCATCCACCACATTGCCCTCTCGGCGAAGAACCTGAAGCACTTACCGCAAACCCGTCCGAAACACCATTTTCTCTCTCATTTACAGAGTATCTCGTCATGATTATATACTACACCAAATTCTAGATTTTATTCATCCGTTCGTTCGAACCGACAATCATCCCGGAATAATGGAAGAAGTCAACGAACTTCACGCTCGAGTAATCAATTTGGAAAATGTAGTGCAAAATGTAACAGCTTCAACAACACCACCGGCACCAACAACCCAAGTTTCAACATCACACGCCTCAACATCTCATTCTGTACCTCGAGTATAATCAACGTTCTACGTATCGTTCTACATCAATTATCTTCGTTCTTCATGACGATTATGTAATCTCTAATGTTTTAGAGATTATGTATTCTAGTTATAACGGTAAATCAATTGAGATTAATATTATATTAACTCATTAAATCTATGATTACATCTGAAGAAAATATATATGTAAGTATATTTTCATAAAGATTGTAATTAAAAATTCTTTCGTACAAACTGTTAATGGTGAAAATATTTTAACGGGTAGGTAATACCTAAGGAATATTTAGATTTCACATTAACAAGTTACACTGTACATTCTTCGAATCTGATTCAACAGTCATTTACTATCCTACTTACACAAACAGATATATGTATCCGTTCACCGCAGAATAACCATTTTTATTCAAATTCATATTTGGATTTTGATTTATCAGAATCCAACAAGTGGCATAATGAAGAAAACATTGGACAAAATAAAATTTGTTAGAAACAAACAAATTAACTATGAGAAATTTTGTTAAGAATCCACGCTAACTGTTCCTAGCTAATTGTTCCTAGCTAACTGTTAATTTCGTATTACATTTACTTATCGCAATTTATTTATCGCAATTTATTTATCGCAGTTTATTTATCGCAATTTAATTATCGCAATTTTATTTATCGTCATTTAATTTCTGTTATTTACTTTACGCACTTTATTTATCATCATTTATTTCTGTTATTTATTTTACGCACTTTAAATATCGGGACACGTATACAAGGTTTTGACATATCATATCGACGCATCTATATATATTATTTGGAATAACCATAGACACTCTATACGCAGTAATGATCGAGTTCTCTATACAGGGTTGAGGTTGATTCTACAATAATATATATAGTTTGAGTTGTGATCGAGTCTGAGACGTATACGGGTCACGACACGTATTAATTAATTCGAATATTATATATTAAACTATATATGAATTATTGGACTGTCGACTGTGGACTATCGACTGTGGACTAATAACATTGGACAATTAAAATGAATTAAAATATTAATTATAACATATGAAACTAAACAATTCTTCAAGTTTGCCACTTGATTTCGTCTTAAACCTCATTTGTATCTTCACGATTACATTCTGCGTTCAAACCTTTCATGATTCTTAAAAACACCTCAATCGAGAGGATGAACCAATGACACTTTATCTACGGAAGAAAAGATCGATGCCTCTAGTTATGCACCTGAAAACTCTCGAAAACTGAGAAAATGTTTAACACGAGCTGTGCTAATTCCTTTAGCGTTATTATTACCAAAAATAACTTTGCAATCTCTTTCCAAATTAGCCAATTTTGTCACAGCTTCAACAAGTCAACTTCAATTTTTCGTGCGAAAACAACCTTATTATAACCTTGATATATACGTTGTCTTTTCGCCTTCGTTACCGGGGAACTGTTTATATCCCGCCACATTAACAGTAAACATACCAGCAACTTCACTACTCTTTGGCGAAAGTCACTTAGATAAATCACTATATTTATTCATTAATACCCTATCATATACTCATCCGCGTTATGTAACGATAATTGCCATTCTAATTACCGAGAATTTGCAATCAGTATATTTTGAAATCTCGCAGCATGTCTACATCAACAGATATATGAATACATATAACATTTATATCTTAGAATTATGATCTTTTATTCTGAAATCCTGAAAAGCACCCAGTCAACGAATCAATACTCCAAATTTTGAGGAAGCTGAATGAAGCAGCAGAAACCGTAGACCACCGTAAACGACCTTAACCGTCAAAAGTTTGATGATAAATAATGGAGTATTGGAAACACTCAATAGAAAATTTAGTACCGAAAAGCGGATTATGCGAAACTAAGAAGGAAGTCGTGGACAAATCACAAAGAATAAGTTTGACTTCAAAGAATCCAAATGATTCAATGCCTGCTGAAGTCTTTAGCGAATATCTTGCTCCTTACTCTAAACCCTTGCAGACAATAGTTTCCATCATCCTCTGATCTTAGATATTCAAAGATATTATCGTATCTTTCATTACAAATATCCTCCATATTTCTGAAGATATTTTCATAACTATTCTTATCGGAAATCAATAATCTCTTCGTGCTATCAGTGTTACATCATATAGAAACTGTTAGTTTCTATATTCTGTAAACTTTCGAGCTTAAAATATGAATGTTTTTGAAGTAGTGTTGGGAACTGATGTATGAGTTAGTATAATATAATGACACTTGATCAACGTGATTATATTACAGTAAGTCATGTTGAGTTTCTATTGGGACATGATGATTCACAAATCATAACGTCATCATGTGTCATGCTACATAACTCTTTCATTTTGCTTAACTTCTGAACATATCAAGAAAGTATATTCTTGATAGTTCTATTCTTAGTGATTCTGGTAATTTGACAAATCAAATCGTGCTATAACGTTCTTTCTTATTTAGAACATTAAATTCATTCGAAACTCCATATCTACGAATTCTGGACCATTACCAGAGATGTCCAATCGTAAAAAGAAGAAACGAAGGGACAAAGCTCTAAAAGAAATAGAAAATTGGAGTATAAATCGCAGCAAAATAGGAGAGCATTAACTGTGGATGACAATGATTATAGAAAACGGAAGCAGGGATTTCGAAATATAAGAGAAAATATAAAGCCCAATAACAACACGGAGATTACAAACCGTGGATATTAATACGAATAGCAATATAAAAACACGGTATAATTAAGAATAGTATCACCCCAAGGTAATACTAGAAGTAAACAGATTCTTCTGGTGGAAGATTGAAAAGAAGGATGACAGAAATGATAATTAGAAAAATATCAAGGATTAGAACTAGATTTAAGCATTTTCACAATCTTTTGGATGTATGAACTAAGAAAGAAAGTATAGAAATGATGAGAATAATTGAACGGAAGAGCTTAATTTATAGTGGAAATATCAGACAGCGTAATCAAGGCAGATCACCGTATTTAATTATAGAGATCTTAATTTCCTTACTCGCCGAAGAATCAAATCTTTTAGATTTCGAAGATTTTTCTATAAATCCCTTGAATTCCAGAATTCAACCCTGTTTACGTCAAAAGCTAAGGAAAATCTTATTTTTTTCAACTCACTCTTTGCGATAGCTTCATTCGTATTCTTAGAATAATCGAATTATTTTATCATTATTATTCAATGATGATAAACCTCTAATTATCAACTCATATTGGTCATGAAAACATTTTTATTGTTAGCCATGACCACCTCACTCAAATTTCGGGATGAAATTTCTTTAACGGGTAGGTACTGTGATGACCCGAGAATTTCCGACTAAATTTAAACTTAACCTTTATATGATTTAGATACGATAAGCAAAGTCTGTAATGTTGAGTCACATAACAATTTAAACTGTATTCATGTAATCATTTGACCTTTGACTATTCTCGACGATTCACGAACCATTGTGTAAATTTATACGTAACATATGTATGTGTATATATATATGTAAAAAATTTGAAGATAAGTATATATATAATAATATGAAATAATAAAATACAAAGTTAATCATTAGAATTAAAAATGTAAAATAGGATCCAAATAATTGTTGTAACAAATCTGTACATAAGTGTATATGATTTTTATATATGAACATGATTATATGTATATTGTAATGTATAAGAATTCGATTATACATAGTACATAATTATTAAACATTACATAATAAACAAATTGTAATGTTAAAATATTAAGAGTAATCCTAAGTTAAAAATATTGTTATTATTACTATCATTAAAAATAAATATTAATACAAATAATAAAATCAGTATTATTAGTATTACTAATTAAAATATATAAATATGAACATGGATACATGTAATTTGTTATATTATTATTAATATTATTAATAGTATTATTATCATTATTAGTATCATTGATCTTAGTTATTATTATGATTACTAAAAGTATTATTAACTTAATTACAAAACTTTCCATTCTATTTAAAGCTATTATTATCATTATTATGATATCATGAATATTATTATTTATATTATATTGTTAATATTAGATTCATTATTAAGATTAATATTAATGTTAAGTAATAAAATTTGTATTATTAATAATATTAAGATTCTTTAAAATGCAGAATACAAATTTAATCAGATACTCAGATATATACGATATATATACAGTTACTTACAAGTTACATATATATATATATATATATATATATATATATATATATATATATATATATATATATATATATATATATATAAACAAGATGGAATGTACTCAGTTTTCAATCATTTTCAGCCTATAGATGATCTTGTTTTCTTGTTTGAAACCAGTACGAATCGATTCCAAACAATCACAAGACTACAAATTCTGTTAGAAATCCTTTTCCCCTTTTTATTTTTTTATAATTTCTTCTGTACCTGAATATATTGTTGTCGACCTTCAATATTTACTTAATCCCAACAATTTCAATTATAAACGAAATCAGATGACCTACATTATTAGTCACCAACCACAAAAATCCTTTACAGCTGTTATTTAAACGAATTTAAATCAAAACACTTGAAGAACACAGGTACGGCCCTGTTTTCATATAATTTTTCAAATACAACGATTTCTTAATGAAATTAAAAATCCTTAATTGTAGTTGTATTGGGAATCCTTCATCTAAACTATCTGCAAAGTTCCATTTTCCAATTGTTAATATCGAGTATGAATTTTTGAGTCAAAGTTTAAGTTTCAAAAAGTCAACCTTTGTTCTTCAAACTAATTCGAGTTGTCTGTTAAGTTTCAGGTAAAATTGAGGATTTCAGAAGTTTAAAGAAAGGATTTGGAACATATTTAGTTTTGTAACTACAACCTGATAGCATCTAGAATTCAAAATCAATTAGGTAGTGCATATGTGTTCTTCACGAACTGCAGTAGCAGCTACTGCTATTTAATTCATTTAAATTTTAAATTTTTTTTTCGTTTACTAATTAATACAAAACCGTTTATTTATGTTTCAATTTATAATACAAACCTTAGGTTAGTTATTAGGTTTGTTAATTTTGGATCTGGGGTCGATGGAGGAAGAAGATGATCACACAGGAATATTGGGTTAAAAATATTTAGTTGTCATCTAAATCAGAAAAACTGAATCAGCTAGATGGTATAGGGTGTTAGCGGGTATTCGGGAGGTCGCGGGTTCGAGCCTCGTTGTGGGCTATTCTTTTTTACAAAATGCTTTAAAAGGGTATATTCTTTTTATTACTTCTATTTCAATTATTATTATTATTATTATTATTATTATTATTATTATTATTATTATTATTATTATTATTATTATTATTAGTGTTATTATTATTATTAGTATAATTGTTATTATTATTGATAATATTAATTATTATTGTTAAAAATTATTAATTACTAATATTATTATCATTACTTAGTATTATTGATATTATTACTAATATTACATAAGTAGTATTATTATTATAGGCTATGATCATTATTATTATTATTATTATTATTATTAATATTATTATTATCATTATTTTAGTATTATCATTAATTTAACAAACAGTTGATATTATATAAAAATATACTTAAACACATAACTTATCTATATTAATATCGTTATATATAAAATAAATATAGTTAAGGAGATAAATAAGTTATAAAAATTATATCACTAATAGTAATATATATAAGTGTTCGATCACAAGTATATGTTTAAATATATATATGAATGATATAGGTTCGTGAATCCGAGGCCAACCCTGCATTGTTCAATATTGTCATATGTATTTTTACTACAAAATACATTAGGTGAGTTTTATTTGCTCCCTTTTTAAATGCTTTTGCAATATATATTTTTGGGACTGAGAATACATGCGCTGCTTTTATGAATGTTTTACGAAATAGACACAAGTAATCAAAACTACATTCTATGGTTGAATTATTAAACCGAATATGCCCCTTTTTAGTCTGGTAATCTAAGAATTAAGGAACAGACACCCCTAATTGACGCGAATCCTAAAGATAGAACTATCGGGCCCAACAAGCCCCATCCAAAGTACCGGATGCTTTAGTACTTTGAAATTTATATCATGTCCGAAGGAGGATCCCGGAATGATGGGGATATTCTTATATGCATATTGTGAATGTCGGTTACCAGGTGTTCACCATATGAATGATTTTTGTCTCTATGCATGGGACGTATATTTATGAGAATTGGAAATATGAAATCTTGTGGTCTATTAAAATGATAGAAAGGATTATTTATGTTAAACTAATGAACTCACCAACCTTTTGGTTGACACTTTAAAGCATGTTTATTCTCAGGTATGAAAGAAGTCTTCCGCTGTGCAATTGCTCATTTTAAATATATTACTTGGAGTCATTCATGACCTATTTCAAAAGACGTTGCATTCAAGTCGTTAAGTTCATCAAGATTATTATTAAGTCAATTATAGTTGGATATATTATGAAATGGCATGCATGTCTGTCAACTTTCGACGAAATGAAAGTTTGTCTTTTTAAAACGAATGTAATGTTTGTAAAATGTATCATATAGAGGTCAAGTATCGCGATGTAACCAACTATTGTGAATCATTTGTAATCGATATGGACTTCATCTGGATGGATTAAGATGGGTCGCTTCAATAAGTGACACTAACGGTCGTAAATGCATTCAAGGATCATGTTAAGTGATTGAGCACTTAATAACACGTTGTAAGGCATTAACGGAAGTAATTAACGTAATTAATGATCCCAGTATATAGTCTAAATTAGTACGCATAAATACGCAGTTTCGTGAAAGTAATAAATATAATTAAAAGTCAAAAAAGTCGGGTCGTTACAGAGGGTGACTTTTAGAGTGAGAAAGCTTGATTTGGAGAAGAAGAAGTGGAAATCTCACCAAAGTGCTAGTGTTAAAGTTGTTCATCTCGTTCTTGGCTACGTTTTGGATGTAGTGGTAAGTTTTAACTCCGAATTTCATTGTTTGATTTGATATTCAAAGTTAGGGTTTAAACTTGGTTTGTTGAGAAACCCATTTAAACTCATGAAGTGAGTTTAGTGTTACTAGTAATCGGGTTTTATAGTGTCGTTGGTGGATTTTGGGTTGGTTGATGTTTTGGTCAAGTTTAAGGCTTGCAAAATGAGTTTAATCACTAGGTTTAATGATTATGAAAGTATTGAAACACATTTGGGTTTATTTGGTTGACTAATTTTGAAATGGGTCAAAATTAGGGTTTATGTGTCAAATTGAGTAAGATAAGTGTTTAACACTTGTGATTTGGTTTAATTGGTGTATTAGGGGCATTTTCACTTGTGTTAGTGATTATTGGTTAGTTTGGACATTTTTTGGGACTTTGGTCAAAATGGGATGACTTTGATTGGGCTGAATTTTGATAATGACGCTAATTTTGGATAAATGGATGTTAAACACTTTTGTTAAGTGTTAAATGACGTTTTTGAATGAAAGAAATCGTGAGAAGTGATTTTGGGTTAAAATGGTATTTTAAACATAAGTCAAACGTGGTCAAATGCAATATGGGTCAATATTGCACGTATTGGGGTTTTGGTGTAAATGGCATTTGAAATGGTCACTACCTAAGTAGTAATCTAGTGTCGGAACCTAGGTTGGTCTAATTAATGTAAAGTATAATTTTGACTAAATTGTACTTTGTAATGTGGGTTTAAATTACCACCCGAAGTGGTAATTGAATTATGTCCATTAGGTGTTAAATGGGTGAGTTTTGACGAGCAATGTGTGATCCCTTGGCTAAGGGATGATTGTGACGGATTCTCTTTTAGAGAATGTATATTTATGTGTATATTTGTGCCTATGTGTAATATAGGTGGTTACTTGCTCGGATTTGAGGACGGAGATCATGTTGTACATGACTTGTGCGGGCATTCCAAGGTGAGTGGAATAATTATGCATGTATGTATATAATGTATTTATTTGTGTGGCGTGAAATGTAGGGTAGTCGCCGTGTTAAGACACCACATAATACGTAACAAGTGGGTTAGTCGCTGTGTTAAGACACCACTCCGGAAATTAATGAAATGTGGGGTAGTCGCTGTAGCGACCCGACAAAATCGTCATTGACGGCGCCGTCTACTTAGGTCCCGTTACATGGTCATAAGTCTTTAAAACAATGTTTGACCAAAAGTATGTCGCATTCATTTCAAAAGTAAAGATGTTTCAAGGTTTACAAAGTAGTTCGACAACTAGTTACGTTACAAAGTTTAAAGTACAAATGAAACATATGAGACCCAATTTAAAAGTAGTCAAAAGACGCTCCACGTATGCATGTATACTCGACATCCAAGCAAGTATCAAAAGTAATGAGCGGAAGCATGTGTCACAAAATGTTCAAGGACATGAGAAAAACATAGAAATCTGTCAACGAAAACGTTGGTGAAATCATAGGTTTAAGTAAGTAAGTACAAGTGAACCACAAGATTTGTAACATGATATAATAGTAATACATTCCAAAAGTTTGTTTCACGAGCACCCAATTATCAGTGCTTAACATTCCTTCCATAGAACCCCATCACAATAGTGTTAGAACATACACTGTTTCTCAAAAATATATTCCATTCGTAAACGGTAGCGAACCGTTTGAATGAGGATTTGTCAAACCCATATGGATCCATACAACATAAGTTCTCGCTTACACCTGGCAAGTGTAACTAATGATAATTGAATTGAGGATTTTGTTCTAAACTCGTATGTAGAATGTTTGTTTTCCTGTACTTGTGTTCACTTAGTAAAAGAAACGTTTATGTTTTCTCATCCCAAATGTAAGATCAAAAAGAGTAAAAGTGGGACTATGATCTCACCTTGAGTGCACGTATGTAAAAGTACTCCAACAAGTAAACGTGTGCAAGAACGAATGCTAGTCTTGACCTAAACAAATAGTTTTGTATCAATATCGGTAAACACGGTCGGTCAAAGTGTTCAATTAGTCCTATGGCTCGTTAAGACTCGATCATAATAGCATGTGAATCAAATTGTCATGTTTCATGTAAGGTACAAGTATAAAAGCATGTTAGAATGATTGCATAAGTATTTGGTTAAGTTTGATTAAAAGTCAACTTGGGTCGGGTCAAAGTCAACGAAAAAGTCAACACATTCGGGTCAGGTCCCGAACTATTTTTCTAAGTCTAATAATCATATATGAGCATGTTAGAACAAGTTTCATGTTAATCGGAGGTGCGTAGCATAGTTAGAATTAAACGAAAAATGACAATTTTTGACAGACCAAAATGTTACGGCCTCAATGTCCTGGGTTACGGCCTCAATGGCCTGGGTTACGGCCGCAATGTCCTGGGTTACGGCCGTAACTTTGGTCCTCCAGGTGCTGAAATGCTGAATTTTCTAAGTGTCGAGCCAAACTTCAAACAAGCGTAATTTGTGAACCGTAAACACTTAAAACACGTATCTTATATCGTTAGAAAGGTAATTTGACAAAGAACACAACTAAATACATTTCACCAACCGAAAACATCATTTGCAACAATCGACTTTCCAACTTAAATGATCAATCAATGCACATCATTAATGCTTCAAATTTATAAATGCACATTTATGATTCGGGAATTAAATGCATACATATGACACGCTGTTTCGTAGGTAATCAAGCATACAATCTAACTAACCACTTACCAACAACAATTCATGGCATTCAATACATCAAAAGCTCATTTCAAGTTCATCAAACCCTAACTCAAATTCACCAAAATCACTAATCAAGTTTATGGAGTTTTTTAAAGCAACCTACACATCAAATTGAAGCTAGCGATACTAGAAACACATTTAATACATGTACTTATAACATTTAACAACATTCAAGCAACCAAATCACCAAATCAAATACACCAAAGTTCATGTTCATGCTAGTTACTTCAAATAACAAAATCGAACATATAAATCATATATTCATGTTAGACTTGAGCCATAGACACTAATTAACAACTTTATAAGTTAAAAACATCAAGAACACAAAATCTAGTGATTTTAGAAAGTTACCCAAATGAGATGTAATCGGTATGGAATTGAAGAGGAAGTTGCAAGGATTCCAAATATGTAATTTGTTTGGATTGAAGCTTGCTAGATTTGATTTAGATGATGAATCTTTGAAATGGAGAATTGAAAGAAAATGTGGAAGTATGAAAAGAAAATGAAAATGGAAAAGAATGGGGAGGTGGGTGTTGACTAGTCAAAAGCTAGTCACATCTTTGCTCCCTTGGCGAAACTAGTCCCTCGAGTTCAGTTGCGTGTGCGTGAATTACCTAAACGAGATAATTTAAAACGCGTATCTTATAATCATATAACGGACTTAAAATAAATAAACGGAAATTTAAACGGAAAAAGGCGGGATGTTACATTACCTAGTCCTTAAAAGAAATTTCGTCCTGATATTTAAGTAGGCGTAGTAGTCGTTGTTTCTTCCTCGGGATGTTGCGTTTCCGAATTCGCGAATAGATGAGGATACTTCCTTTGCATTTGATCTTATCTCTCCCAAGTAAACTCGGGTCCCCTTTTGTCGTTCCAATGGACCTTGACAATTGGAATTCGGCTTTGTTTTAACATTTTGACGGAGGTGTCCACAATTTCAACCGGTTCCTTCACGAAATGAAGTTTATCATCAATAATAAGCTCCTCGAGAGGAATGACGATATCGGGTTCGGCAAGGCACTTTTTCAAGTTAGATACATGGAAAGTAGGATGAACGGAGCTCAACTGAGGCAGAAGATCTAAACGATATGCAACGGTTCCAACACGCTCCAAGATTTCAAAAGGACCAATATACCGCGGATTTAGCTTCCTGCGTTTCCTGAAACGGATTACACCTTTCCAAGGTGCGACTTTTAACATTACACGATCACTGACTTGAAATTCGAGGTCATTACGTCGTTTGTTGGTATAGCTCTTTTGACGACTTCGGGCCGTCCTAAGCCTATCTCGGATTTTAACGATTTTCTCGGTTGTTTCATGAATGAGTTCGGGTGCGGTGATTTGTGTGTCACCTACTTCGGCCCAACATAGAGGTGAACGACATTTTCGGCCATATAAAGCTTCGAATGGTGCGGCGTTAATACTCGCGTGATAACTATTGTTGTAGGAGAATTCGGCAAGAGGCAAGTGCTTATCCCAAGCTTTTCCAAAGTCGACAATGCAAGCTCGTAACATGTCTTCCAAGGTTTGAATTGTGCGTTCGCTTTGTCCGTCGGTTTGCGGATGGTATGCGGTGCTCATGTCTAAACGCGTTCCCAACGCTTCTTGTAAAGTACGCCAAAATCTAGAAACAAATCGACCATCACGATCGGAGATAATCGATAGGGGTACACCGTGTCGAGCTACGATTTCTTTAATGTAAAGTTGCGCGAGTTTCTCCATGTTGTCGGTTTCCTTCATGGCTAGGAAGTGCGCGGATTTGGTGAGACGGTCAACAATAACTCAAATAGTATCATAACCGCCAACCGTCTTTGGTAGTTTGGTGATAAAATCCATCGTTATCCTTTCCCACTTCCATTGCGGGATTTCGGGTTGTTGAAGTAGCCCAGACGGTCTTTGATGTTCGGCTTTGACTTTGGAGCAAGTTAAGCATTTTCCAACGTAAGTAGCAACGTCCCTTTTAATGTTCGGCCACCAATATTGTTCTTTGAGGTCGTGGTACATCTTATTGGCACCGGGGTGAATCGAATATCTTGACTTATGGGCTTCGTCTAAAATAAGGCTTCGCAAGTCCCCATAACTAGGCACCCAAATTCTTCCGGCGAAATATCGGAGTCCGGTTTCTTTAACTTCGAATCGAAAGGTGAGGACGTTCAAGTGTTCGAGAGAGATGTTTTCATCCTTGAGAGCCTCGTCTTGGGCTACACAAATTTGACTATTGAGGTTGGTGTGAATGGTGATGTTTAAAGCTCGCACACGAAGAGGCACCGCTCTTTCCTTTCGACTTAAGGCATCGGCTACTACGTTTGCCTTCCCGGGATGGTAACGAAGCTCACAATCGTAATCGTTTAAAGTTTCAATCCACCATCGTTGTCTCATGTTTAGTTATTTTTGATCGAAGATGTGTTGAAGGCTTTTATGATCGGTGAAGATGGTACTTTTAGTTCCATAAAGATAGTGTCTCCACATTTTAAGTGCAAAGACAACGGCTCCGAGTTCGGGATCATGTGTCGTATAGTTCCGTTCATGGATTTTCAGTTGTCGAGAGGCATAAGCAATGACTTTCTTTCGTTGCATCAATACACACCCAAAACCATGTTTCGAGGCATCGCAATATACAACAAAATCATCATTGCCCTCGGGAAGTGACAAGATAGGAGCGGTGGTTAGCTTTGTCTTCAAGATTTGAAATGCGGATTCTTGTTCGGTCGCCCAAATGAATTTCTTTCCCTTGTGAGTCAACGCGGTTAGAGGACGAGCAACCAAAGAGAAATTCTTGATGAATCTACGGTAGTATCCGGCGAGACCCAAAAATTAACGAATGTGAGTAGGAGTAGTAGGAGTCTCCCATTTACTAATGGCTTCGATTTTCGATGGATCGACTTTAATACCTTGATCACTTACAACATGACCAAGAAATTGAACTTCCTTCAACCAAAATTCACACTTGGAGAATTTGGCATAGAGTCATTTTTGTCTTAAAAGTTTAAGCACAAGTTGAAGGTGTTCCTCATGTTCTTCTTCGCTTTTAGAATAGACCAAAATATCATCGATGAACACAATAACGAATTTGTCAAGGTACGGTTTGCACACGCGGTTCATAAGATCCATGAACACCACCGGTGCGTTAGTGAGACCAAATGGCATGACAAGGAATTCATAACTACCATAACGAGTTCGGAAGGCGGTTTTGGAGACATCTTCCTCCTTAACCCTTAGTTGATGATAACCCGAACGAAGATCGATTTTTGAATATACACGAGACCCTTGTAGTTGATCAAAGAGGTCATCAATGCGAGGAAGAGGATATCGGTTCTTAATCGTCAATTTGTTTAGTTCACGATAATCAATGCACATTCGTAGGGATCCGTCTTTCTTCTTAACGAACAAAATCGGAGCGCCCCATGGTGAATGGCTAGGTTGGATAAAACTACGGTCAAGTAGTTCTTGGATTTGACTTTGCAATTCTTGCATTTCAGATGGAGCAAGTCTATATGGTGTACGTGCTACGGGTGCGGCTCCCGAAATAAGATCGATTTGGAATTCTACCAGTCGATGAGGTGGGAGACCCGGCAACTCGTCGGGAAATACATCGGAAAAGTCACTAACAATTGGCATATCATCGATATGCTTCTCATCGGACTCGACTTTCTTAACATGGGCAAGGATTGCAAAATAACCCTTACGGAGTAGTTTTCTAACTTTAATGCACGAAACGAGGTTGAGTCCGGTGTAACTCTTATCTCCATAAACAATCAAAGGTTCACCATTCTCGATAGGAATTCGGATTGCGTTAAGATCACAAAGAATGTGAGATTTCGTTTTGGCTAACCAATTCATACCGATTATTACATCGAAGCTTCCTAGTTCCATGGGTATCAAGTCAATTTCAAACTCATTACCCAAAATGTTTAATGTACACCCCCGGTAATATGTGTCGGCACTCAATAGTTTTCCGGTGGCCACTTCAATGGTATAAGTGGTATTTAGTGGAAGTGGTAGAGTGCTAAAAGAATGGATCAAAGTCTTGGATACAAAGCACTTATCGGCACCCGAATCGAATAAACAAGTAACATAAGAGTTGTTGAGAAAAAACGTACCCGTGACTAATTCATTGTCATCTCGGGCTTCCTCGGTGTTGATGTTGAAAGCTCGACTGCGAGTATTGGGGTTATCTTTCTTCTTCGGGCGTGCATTTCTATAATGGCCCGTTTGACCACATTCGTAACAAGTGCCCGTTTTTGGTGCATTGGGCCCTTTTCGAGCGACGAGAGCGACACTTTTACATTCGTTGGCCTTATGATCAACTCCTTGGCACCGATGATAAATTAACTTACCACATTCACCAAAGTGATGCTTGTTGCATTTGTTGCAAAGAGGTAGGTTCCCGGCATAACCCTTCTTGCCGTCGGAGTTGTAAGGCTTCTTGTCAAAGTTGTTGTTGCTTGATTGGGGAGCTTCCCATTTTCTTTTGTTGTTACCCGACTTATCCTCGGCTTTAGGTGCCGGCACTACAATTTCGTCCACTGTTTCTATCAATTTGCGGGCCATGTTCAAAGCTTCTTGATGATTAGTGGGTTTGGATGACATTACTCCGTGTTTGATGCTCTTTGGAAGACCATCCATGTAAAGTTCAACCCTTAAAGCTTCGGGGTTCACAAGGTTTGGGCACATCAAGGCTAGTTCGGAAAATCGTTGATTATAGGCCTTGAGATCGTTTACGACCGCCTTCAAAGTTCTTAGCTCTTGTTCGAGCCTTCGGGTTTCTTCACGAGGGAAATATTCGACGATCATCTTTTCCCTTAAGTCGGCCCAAGAGAGAGCGTGAGCTTCATCGGTACCCACCGATTGTACATAGGTGTTCCACCATGTGAGGGCGACACCGACGAAAGTGTGAGTAGAGTATTTGACCTTATCTTGGTCCCGACAACCGCTTATGCTAAAGACGGCCTCCGTTTGTTCGAACCATCGCGTGAGAGTAACCAGTCCCCCGGTCCCATCAAAAGTATGAGGTTTGCACCCCATGAAGGCTTTGTAGGAGCACCCTTCGCTTGAGTTACCGGCCCCTTGATTGTTGTTGTTTTGGTTGTTGTTATTGTTGTTGTTGGAGGAGTGACCGGCCATGGCCACATCCACGGTGGTGGCTATCATTCGTTGTAGAGCTTGTTCGGGAGTCTCATGGCGTGGCACACGACGAGGAGGCATTATTCCTTCAAAACACAAGAATACCGCTGATTAGTATTTTCAATAATACTAATCTTGATACGGAATAAGGATAGAGAGAAAAATTTTTCCTTGACTCGCCTTAAATTCTTTATGTCATAATGTTGAAACGTTCATATGAGTCACCGTAATATAATCCCGGAAATTATATTACCCTGATTCATATGTGCATTCGACATCATTTCATATAGTCAAGGTGGCGTGTCAATCAAATTAAACAACGTGAGATTAAGATGAAACAAGAGTAGATATGAGTAGAAACGTTCGAGTATAAATGCATAAGTAGTCAAGTAATTCCTACTTCAAGTCTATATGCAGGTTGTAGTCTAGACTCACTAATGTACCCTATAACTCGGGGTCGACACCAATGAACTCTAAATCCCTACAACTAACGCTCTGATACCATCTGTAGCGACCCGACAAAATCGTCATTGATAGAGCCGTCTATTTAGGTCCCGTTACGTGGTCATAAGTCTTTAAAACGACGTTTGACCAAAAGTATGTCGCATTCATTTCAAAAGTAAAGATGTTTCAAGGTTTACAAAGTAGTTCGACAACTAGTTACGTTACAAAGTTTAAAGTACAAATGAAACATATGCGACACAATTTAAAAGTAGTCAAAAGACGCTACACGTATGCATGTATACTCGACATCCAAGCAAGTATCAAAAGTAATGAGCGGAAGCATGTGTCACAAAACGTTCAAGGACCTGAGAAAAACATAGAAATCTATCAACGAAAACGTTGGTGAAATCATAGGTTTAAGTAAGTAAGTACAAGTGAACCACAAGATTTGTAACATGATATAATAGTAATACATTCCAAAAGTTTGTTTCACGAGCACCCAATTATCAATGCTTAACATTCCTTCCATAGAACCCCATCACAATATTGTTGGAACATACACTGTTTCTCGAAAATATATTCCATTCGTAAACGGTAGCGAACCGTTTGAATGAGGATTTATCAAACCCATATGGATCCATACAACATAAGTTCTCGCTTACACCCGGCAAGTGTAACTAATGATAATCGAATTGAGGATTTTGTTCTAAACTCGTATGTAGAATGTTTGTTTTCCTGTACTTGTGTTCACTTAGTAAAAGAAACGTTTATGTTTTCTCATCCCAAATGTAAGTTCAAAAAGAGTAAAAGTGGGACTATGATCTTACCTTGAGTGCACGTATGTAAAAGTACTCCAACAAGTAAACGTGTGCAAGAACGAATGCTAGTCTTGACCTAAACAAATAGGTTTGTATCAATATCGGTAAACACGGTCGGTCAAAGTGTTCAATTAGTCCTATGGCTCGTTAAGACTCGATCATAATAGCATGTGAATCAAATTGTCATGTTTCATGTAAGGTACAAGTATAAAAGCATGTTAGAATGATTGCATAAGTATTTGGTTAAATTTGATTAAAAGTCAACTTGGGTCGGGTCAAAGTCAATGAAAAAGTCAACACGTTCGGGTCAGGTCCCGAACTATTTTTCTAAGTCTAATAATCATATATGAGCATGTTAGAACAAGTTTCATGTTAATCGGAGGTGCGTAGCATAGTTAGAATTAAACGAAAAATGACAATTTTTGACAGACCAAAATGTTACGGCCTCAATGTCCTGGGTTACGGCCGCAATGGCCTGGGTTACGGCCGCAATGTCCTGGGTTACGGCCGTAACTTTGGTCCTCCAGGTGCTGAAATGCTGAATTTTCTAAGTGTCGAGCCAAACTTCAAACAAGCGTAATTTGTGAACCGTAAACACTTAAAACACGTATCTTATATCATTAGAAAGGTAATTTGACAAAGAACACAACTAAATACATTTCACCAACCGAAAACATCATTTGCAACAATTGACTTTCCAACTTAAATGATCAATCAATGCACATCATTAATGCTTCAAATTTATAAATGCACATTTATGATTCGGGAATTAAATGCATACATATGACACGCTGTTTCGTAGGTAATCAAGCATACAATCTAACTAACCACTTACCAACAACAATTCATGGCATTCAATACATCAAAAGCTCATTTCAAGTTCATCAAATCCTAACCCAAATTCACCAAAATCACTAATCAAGTTTATGGAGTTTTCTAAAGCAACCTACACATCAAATTGAAGCTAATGATACTAGAAACACATTTAATACATGCACTTATAACATTTAACAACATTCAAGCAACCAAATCACCAAATCAAACACACCAAAGTTCATGTTCATGCTAGTTACTTCAAATAACAAAATCGAACATATAAATCATATATTCATGTTAGACTTGAGCCATAGACACTAATTAACAACTTTATAAGTTAAAAACATCAAGAACACAAAATCTAGTGATTTTAGAAAGTTACCCAAATGAGATGTAATCGGTATGGAATCGAAGAGGAAGTTGCAAGGATTCCAAATATGTAATTTTTTTGGATTGAAGCTTGCTAGATTTGATTTAGATGATGAATCTTTGAAATGGAGAATTGAAAGAAAATGTGAAAGTATGAAAAGAAAATGAAAATGAAAATGGAAAAGAATGGGGAGGTGGGTGTTGACTAGTTAAAAGCTAGTCACATCTTTGCTCCCTTGACGAAACTAGTCCCTCGAGTTCAGTTGCATGTGCGTGAATTACCTAAAAGAGATAATTTAAAACGCGTATCAACGGGAGGTGTTATAATCATATAGCTGACTTAAAATAAATAAACGAAAATTTAAACGGAAAAAGGCGGGATGTTACAGTCGCGGTGTTAAGACGCCACATAATACGTAACGAGTGGGTTAGTCGAGGTGTTAAGACACCACTCCAGAAATTAATGAAATGTGGGGTAGTCGCGGTGTTAAGATGCCACATAATACGTAACGAGTGGAATAGTCGCGGTGTTAAGACACCACTCCGGAATTTAATGACATGTGGGTTAGTCGCGGTGTTAAGACACCACGTTGTCATAGAGGGTGGGTTAGTCGCGGTGTTAAGAAGTCACCCGGGGGTTAGTGATACGCGGTGTTAAGTACACTAATGGATGTTGCGAACTCCGATGGTATTTTGCGAGCACCATCTCCTTGCATGATTGGTTAACCATGGTTATGTGTTGTAGTTTTAGCATATTATATTGTGAACTATATGCTATTAGTGATGCTAGCTTATTGTGAATTGCGGATATTTAGTTTATGCATTGTAATTGCATGGTTGTTGAATTGATAGCTCGTATGAGGTATTTGTGTAAGTGTTTGCAAGTAAGTAGATTATATATGTATATGTATAATTATTGCATTCACTAAGCTTTATACTTATCCCTCTCGTTGTTTACCTTTTTACAGAGATTGTGATTGTAAAGCTAGCTAGTTGTTAGACTAGACGCGTAGGAGCACTTGAGCTCGATGGGATAGCTTTTGGATAATTGAACGCGGATTGGGGATTTGGTAGTCCCTGGGATTATGCTCTTGGTATCGGGTTGGGTTATCGAGTATTAACCCGTTTTGTGTAATTGAATTATTATTACAAATGCTTTTGTAAGGTGTCATTTGGGTACCAAGAGTCATTGTAAGTTGTTAAACGTAATGACACGATATTATGTATTTGGTTAAAACAGAGTTGGAGATATTGTGTATTAATGGGACCTAATTTATAACTAAAAAAAAATGTACTTCATTTTTGGTAAATAGGTTGCGATCGTTTCATTACAACATATATAGGAGTACATATTAACAACCTAAAAAATATATTTTTTATAATTTTAATTGAACAAACTCGTAAATTTGCGGGTCTTTTAACTTGTGTTATAGTATACAACACTTCAAATCACGTTTGAATTTTTATTTTTTTGAAAGATCTTCAAATCATGTTTGATTGTATTAGATAAAAATTAGTTGTATACAAATCACTTTCCATGTCAAATAACTAAAAAAGTGCTAACATAATATTTAATATTACTCCAATATTAGAAATATTTATTTTTATATTCATATATTCGCTTAAAATCTGGCATTTTTTAATTAGAAAAAAAAAATATGTACGTCAAATGTAACAGTACAACCATTAGGGACAACAGGAGCGAATTCTAGTGCCTCCCACTATCAGTTACGAAACGCATCAATTCTTTTACATGTTTGGTCGTTACCAAACAATTATTTATTATTTATAATTAGTGTATAATTAACAATAATAATTATAATTATAATTTGTAAATATCACATTTAATATTGTGGGGGTATCTAGCAGAAGTGCTAGCGGGTATCTGATTGAGAGTTCATTATCTAATAATTGAAGGTAGAAAAAGATAACGTGTAGTCCATATTAGTTATTTTTAATCAAATCAAAGTTATAACAATATTAATTAATTATTAAATTAATTTGCATGTTTGTGAATTGTGAACGAATAAGAATTCAACAGTCAGCATAGATATATAATAGTTTAAGGTCCAACTGACTTGTTGTACAGTCAATAGTGATAAACTAGTAAAGGGGGTGCGCGTTGCTGCACTATTTTGTAGACGATAGTGTTCTCACTACTATTTACTGTTACCGCCACATTTATTACACACATAAATCCGTATTTATATGTTACATAAAGTCTACAACTAAATATTACATAAAGTACACAACTACATAAAGTTACATAACTTGGTAATACTGTTTTGTTTACGTTACAAAACAATCGCAAAAAACTTAGATGTATTCCATTAAATTTCTAAAGCTCCTTTACTTATGCCTATATACATCTAAATACAGGTTATATCAAATTCTTACCTTTCGCATTGAAAAAAAACATCAAAGTCGGTTAATTTCCCATTATTCCAGTCGTCTTCATCCTTGGCATATGACTTCCCCCTTCCTCTTTAACTGATTCTGACAAACCACCTTCTCCTTGTTCGCCGAGGATATCTGTGTTTTCAGGGTCCAATGGTGAATTCTTATGATGACTTGGTGGTAAGAAGAAATGACTATTATTGAGGATGATCACACAACAATTACTTGTCTAATTGCAATGCATAAATATTTGTTACTGAGTGGTAGTCCTGCTATCACTATGACTGAATCTCTCTAATATAATGGTTAGGCAAATCTTATTCAAGTATTATAAATATCAATCTAATAGTAAGTAATTATATTCTACCAGTAGTTATTTAATTTTATTTCAACATGTATAAAACTAATTATCAGAAACTTATTATATTACACTGTGATCTAAACTGTGAAATATTCTATCTATAACTACTTCTATGAAAACACCCCCTTTTAATACACAAAAAAGCGTCACATACCAAGGCCACTTTACGATCAGATTGTAAAATCCCTACATCCGTCGAGTCTTGAACAGGAGATGATTCACCACCACTATAGATGCAACAACATAACTTTTTATAGACGCAACATCCATTTTGCTTCTCTAACAAATATATCAAGATAACAATGATGAGAAAATTTATGGTATATAATTAAACATTAGTAAGATCACAACAACAACAACAACAACAACAACAACAACAACAACAACAACAACAACAACAACAAAAAGTATGCAAATATTAGCAACAATAACTTACGAAGCTTTAATCTGCAAAAAAGAAAACGAAATGCAGTCAATTACAAACCGACGCAATTGGAGAGAAGCAACAATACCAACTAATAGTTCAGTTCATTGCTACGCTAAGCTATGTATTTGTAATTCATCTCGGACATTTTGTAAAACTTATGCCTTGAGAAATATAATTATAAATTAACGACAACGTTATGAAGGAATATTTGTAACCCTTAGTAGCAGAAAGTAGCCATACCTAATAGTAACTTGTGTCCATTTTTCAGCTAAACTTGGGTCCATTATTCAGCTTTAAGATGTCCTATGGGCAGAGTAACTTGTTCCTATTATTCAGCTTTACGGTGAACACTAAGGAAGTTTTCTCAATTATAACATATAACAAATAAAATCAGACCAAAAGGATAAAATACACATGTATATACTATAAAATGTAGATGTATAACAAAAGAACATGGCTTACTTAGCTGTTGTGCCCAAGTAGATGGAGTAGAAGAGAAGAGGCAAACCCGAATGACACGCAATTGTGTGCATGTCTATATTAACCCAACCTCTCATGTCATAGTTTATTGTGATGTTTACGTGATGAAAATAGACAAAATAGACAACATTGACCTGTTTCACCTAAATCAAATATGAAAATGAATACTAATTATCGGATGAAACCTAAATACAGTTATTACTAAAGCGCATCTGATTCATTAGTTATGCTATGAATTTTTTTGCACAATTCGCTTACGGATCAAGATGTTATCACTTCAACCCAGTCACTAAAAAACAGAGATTAATATAAAAGCAACAAAGATTAAACACAACTTTCTTACCTACTGGCCATTTGCCTTGGCGACACAAATGAGAAAATCAAACCCAAATCATCACCACCCAACTGCTGATCACACAGATCACCACCATTGTAATCTTTTTATGTATTTCCTAGTGTTGGCCGTAATATAGGAAACATAACGGGCACAACATGTGAGAAAAACACATCGAACAAACACAACAGGCACAATGTAAACGAAATAACAGAAACAATAACTATAACAAAATTAAGTACCGTTACGAACGCCACACACGAACAACAGGTTTAAGTTTTGATAAAAACCCAACGATCAAACTGAAAAAAGTAAACACAAATCAGATTATAACGACCCATAAAACAAATGCTAAAACATGTATGAAACTATTTAAATACTCATATCAACGTCGCTTACCTTCTGATTGCAAACGAATAAGGTCTTTCTTTCTTTTTCTTTTTTACTTTTCAAATTTGACAAACAATAGAGCAATTAGTTACTTTCAGTTTGTAAGAAATAATTCAAGTAATAAACAAACCCTAACCAAATTTAAATATATCAAATCAACTTTCATTTTTTGTAAACCTTTCAAACTGTATGATAATTGCCAATTGTTACTCTATTCTAAATTCATTCTAATCACAAATAGACGCTGGTTTGCAATAAAACACAAACACACAAATAATCTGGCGCTGACTTGCAGTAAAACGCAGACATACAAATAATGAAGAAGAAAATCGGTGATGGTGGCGATGGTGGTGCAGGTGGCGATTGGGTTAAGAATAGAGGAGGTGAGGGTGGTGGCGATGGTGGTGCTGAGGTGAGGGTGGTGGCGATGGTGGTGCTGGTGGCCATGGTGATTAGAGGCAGGGATTAATCTAGAGTTAAGTAGAAGATGGGTGAGGGTGAATGATAAAGAAGAGTGTAGGAGGAGAATTAAAAAAAAAAGGGAAATAACTGTTGCTACAGTAGCACAATAGCTTTTGCTACAGTATAACACTAAAAAAAAAGGTGACGTAGCAGGTGAGGATTGGGTAAAATGTGTGGGGGCCCATTACGCAAATTAGTATATTGTATAATGAAATGGTCAGAAATGAAGTTAGGGAATAGGGGTTTGTTGTGAGTTGTAGACTCCTCAATCATTTGTGGTAAAATGTTTTAGCAATTTTTTGTTATATATGTTTGATCTCAATAAAAATTATATTTTGGAAATATATAATTCATCTTATAATGCGTAAAATGTAAATAAATATTATAAAAGAACAATTGATATAGTATCATTAATAGTTAAAACTTGAATGAATAAAAAATTAGAAAAATATAACGAGATAAAAATCGTTTTGAATAAAAGTACTAAATATTATTTTTATAATTTACAAATACAATACAAAAATAAAGGACTGATATAAAAGTTAACGTTTAAATAATATTTTAAAGTAATAAATAATAAGATAAGATATTCTTTTAAGAAAATATTAAAAACACAAACATAATGCAACTAAAAGAAAACAATAAAAAGATTTTAAAAGAAAAAAAAATAGGGAAAAAAAACTTAAAAAAAGGTAAAGAAAAACGACTACGAGAGTCGAATACGTGCTATCAGAATTCTATGGGTGCGCTTATGCCACTCAAACGTTTAGACATTCACTTTCGTTATGCAAAATATATTATTTAACCACTAACTAAATGATTCTTTATTAAAAATATTTATTCACTTAAAAAAAATATATCATATATACCCACTTAAAATAATAATATCACATATACTAGCCTTTGTCAAAATGTCTGCTGGCTGATCTTCAGAACTGATAGCACATGTTTTAATTTCACCACCGTTGACACGTTCACGAACAAAATAACAATCCATCTCCACGTGCTTAGTTCGTTCATGATAGACTGGATTTACTGAGATATGTCGTGCAGCTTCGTTATCACACATTAAAGGAGTTGCATTAGTTTGTGTTGCATCTAAATCATTAAGAAGCCAACGTAGCCACAACACCTCACATGTAGTAGTCGCCATAGCACGATACTCAGACTTGGCAGAAGAACGTGATACAATACTTTGTTTCTTAGTTCTCCACGATATTGGCGACCCACCAAAACTAATAAAATAACCTTTACATGACCTTCGTGTAGATGGACAACTTAACCAACTAGCATCACAATAAGCAATTAGATTCAAATTACCCGTTGAAGGAAAAAATAATCCCTGACCAGGTGTAGTTTTCAATTATCGCAAAACCCGAAAAGCTGCATTCATGTGATTACGCCTTGGATCACTCAGGAACTGACTAAGTTGATTTACCGAATATGTTATATCAGGTCGTGTGACAGTCAGATATAGTAGTCATCCAACTAGTCGTCTATATTGAGCTGCATCAATTTTCTCACTGTTGTTATCTTGTTTCAGTCGCAAATTTTGCTCCATTGGAAAGTTACCCGGGCGTATCCCTTGAACTCCACAGTTTTCTAAAATGTCCAATGTGTATTTTTGTTGACTTATCACAATCCCTTCATCTGAACGTGCAACCTCAATGCCTAGAAAGTATTTTAAAGGCCCCAAGTCTTTAATGTTAAATTGAGAATGCAAGTGAACTTTAACATCTTCAATTTTCTTCATATCATTACCCATCAGTAGTATATCATCTACATAAATTAGAGCAATAATATGAACTGATCCGACACGATATACAAACATTGAGTGGTCCGCTTTAGACTGCTCAAAACCGATTTCAACAAGTGATTTTGTAAACTTTTGGTACCAATTCCTTGATGCTTGTCGCAAACCATATATAGATTTTTGTAATTTACAAACTCTTCCTTTTCCGGCTTTATTAAATCCTTGTGGCACTTTCATGTAAACTTCTTCATTTAAGTCACCATGTAGGAATGCATTATTAACATCCATTTGATGTATAGCCCACTGTTTCTTGGTTGCAATTGCTAAAGCACATCGAACCGTGACTAACTTTGCAACAGGAGCAAACGTGTCATGAAAATCTATACCTTCAACTTGCGTATATCCTTTTGCAACTAAACGTGCCTTATATCGTTCTACCTCACCATTCGGTTTATACTTTATCTTATAAACCCATTTTGATTCAATAGCTTTCTTCCCTGCAGGAAGTTCGGTCATAATCCAAGTATTATTTTCTTCAAGTGCTTGGATTTCTTTGCTCATAGCTTCACGCCAATTTTGATCCTTTGCAGCCTGTTCATAATTTTTAGGCTCATCTTGGGATGTGATGGCCGTTAAGAACCCACAGTGAGTCTTTAAGAATTTATTATATGAAACATATTCAGACAGAGGATATACCGTAGACGAACCTGATGTGGGAATGGGCTGAGCATGATCGAGTGAAGGTGGCATGTTAGTGACAAAATTATCGAGATGTTTTGGCCTCGTTCTTATCCGTGTAATTTTTTGTGTACCCATTGACTCTTGTTGTGGAGGTACTGTATCATTATTTACTTGCACATTCTGATTCTAGTTATTCAAGCTCTCACATGTTCTGCTGGTCATGACTTCAACACCTTGAGGTGTTTGATTTTCTTGAAGTCCTTGATCATTCTGATCACTCAAATCGTTCCTTGTGTGCTCGGTTTTAATATCATTGCAACTGATCTGTACAGTATGCAATGTATCCTCCAAATGCTCCTTTTCAATGAATTTGTGACCTTCATAATTAATGGCAAAACGAAACTTATCTTCAATGAAAGTCACATTGCGGCTAACACATGTTTTCTCGTTCTTTAGATCATAAATCTTCAATGAAAGTCACATTGCGGCTAACACATGTTTTCTCGTTCTTTAGATCATAAATTCTATAACCCTTTTGTCCCATCGGGTATCCTATAAACACACAAGGTTTCCCTCTTTCTCCAAACTTGTCTTGTTTGCATAGATTATCATGAACATATGCAAGACATCCAAAAACCTTTAAATGATCATAAGTTGGTACCTTCCCAAGTAGTATTTTGTGAGGCGTCTTGTTGTCTATCACATGACTAGGTAACCTATTTATGATATAAGCAGCCATGAGAACACAGTCTCCCCAAAATTCAATAGGCAACGAAGCTTGGAACCGAAGTGCTCGACTCATCTCTAATAAATGCCTATGTTTACGCTCAATAACTCCATTTTGTTGAGGCGTATAGGGGCACGAGGTCTCTAAAAGAATTCCCTTTTCTTTATAGAACTCAAGCATAAACTTTTACCGAAATTCCAAACCATTGTCCGTTCGCAATCTCTTTACTTTCTTGTCAAATTGTGTTACTACCATATTAATAAACATTGTTAAGAAATAAGAAACTTCTGATTTGTTTTTCATGAGATACACCCAAACACTACGACTGTGATCGTCAATAATAGATAAAAAATAATGCGAGCCATTAATCGAAGCATGTTGATAAGGACCCCATATGTCGACATGTATTAATTCAAAACATTCAACGGTCTTCGAATAACTAATAGGAAAAGGTAATTTATTTTGCTTTGCACGAATACAAGAATCACAAAAGGACTATTAATATCTAAATTTGCTAGACGCTTTATTTTACTAAGAACCATATCAGATGTATGTCCCAATCTTCTATGCCAGAGCTCTTATTGCCTCAAACTCGACATTGCCACATTCACTCTTCTAGGTGGTTGTAGGTAGTACAAGCCATCATGCTCCTTACCCATCCCAATCAGGTTCCTCGAACGTAAGTCCTGTATGAAACATTCGTTCGGAAAAAATGTGAGACAACACTTTAAATCACGGCTTAGTTTACTTACTGATAACAAGTTGCATTTGAATTGAGGCACATTTAATACATGCTTTAATTTAAAACCATTATTTAAATGGATGTTACCAACTCCCTTTACTGGTACCGAACTACCATTAGGTATTGTCACAGGCAAGCAAGCATCTTGTGACTCAGTGGGCTTTAACCATTCCTCACGGTGCGTGATGTGTTCACTAGCACCTGAGTCAATGACCCACGAATATTGCGAATTGAACTCACCTGTCATGTTAGCAGTGTTGGCGATTGCACCTGTTTCTTCTCCTTTAGTTGCCCGAAGCAGTTGAATCAATTGATTTTACTCTTCCTTGGTTATTCCAGACTTGTCTTCTTTATAGCAGCAGCTCTTGGTTTATTCCTGTTAAATTGAGTTTTGGTTGGTTTCTTAGTCCACCACTCTGGATACCCAATTAACTCGAAACATCCATCTACAGTGTGACCTGTTTTTTTGACATTTTGTACACTTTAATTCGGATTTCATGTCACGATCATCTCTTCTAAAGTGTGTTTGGTTGCTGCCTTTTCCAACAGGTCGTGACAAATTTCTCCCAAAAGCTTGAAAAGCGGAGGAAGAATCTGTTGTGATGTTTCGATTGACACCAATTAATCTCTGCTGTTCATCTTGACTCACTAGGTGGAAAGCAACACCCAATGTAGGAAGTGGATCGCTGCTCAGAATTTGTGTCCTGAAAGTTCCATACTCTTCATTCAGGCCCATCAAAAACTCATACAAACGTTCTTTATCTCGCATGGTTCCAATGGCTTTATCTAATCACATGTGCACCCGTTACACTTGCACATTGGTATTGGATTTACAGATTGAATTTCATCCCAAATTCCTCTTAACTTGGTGTAATAGGCTGAAATGGTTTGGCTTTCTTGTCGGGTCATGGTAAGAGTTCTTCGAAGTTCATATGCTCTAGGAGCATTTTCTTTACCGAATCGCTCTTCTAGATCCAACCAGATGTCTCGTGAAGTGACTGCATACTTTACACTGTTTTTGATCTCCCTGTCCATGGAACTTATAAGCCATCCCTGTACCATCGCATTGCATCTTTTACAATTTATTAAATCATTGGATCCTTCAGCTAGCATAGGGATTGTTCCATCAACAAAACCAAACTTGTTTTTGGCGAATAAAGCATTCGTCATCTCACTTTTCCAATCACTGTAGTTGCCATCTTTGAGAAGGTTGTCTCCAACAAAGTTTTGACCTGGCTGGTCTGCAGGTGTGAGAAAGTAAGGAGATGATATATCGATGATGGTATTTGTGTTTGTTTTGCTTCCTGACATATTTTACGGCAAAAAAGATCTTAGGTTTGGTAACCAGGCTTTTGCTCTAGATACAATGAAAATTTAGGTTAGGCCGTATGTTTTCATTCCACTTTAAACATAATGCAAAACTCTTTATATAGGACAAAACTCATACCTATATAAGGAGACTACAAAGATAAGGAAACTAAATCATAATAAACTTTAAAATAATTAGAGAATAATTGACTAATCTAAAACAACCTTCTAGATGATTCTCAACATATACTCATTTTATTCATTCAAAATCTCATATTTACGTACTTAAACAAATACATTTATCTTCTTTAGTGTAATATGACCAAAACTTCGTAACTAGAGGTGGAACTTAGTTATGTTAGAAATTGGGGTTTGGTTTGATAATTAAACTGATTCTTGAATTGTGTAATCATTTTCTCAATTAAGTATTTCGAACCTACAAGTCTCGAGTATCACAAAATGCAAATTGAGATAAGACAAGAACGAAATTTGAGTCAAAAGAAGAAAATTCAAATCCAAAATGTATGAGAGAATGTATGTTCTTATAAAAGCAAATTCCAATTCCCACATGGTGTTGATAACTCCACCATCTTTATGCATTGACAGGTTGTACTGTACAATCTATCAACGTAGAAATTGAATTTTGATGGTGGATAGGATACTGATTGCATCTGATAAAATAGATATGGTTGATGGTAGGGGCGAAGTGTAGAATTGAAGATCCATAACTGCCATTCAAACATGCAGTTTCTTAACCGCTACATCGATTTAGAAAATAGGATGATAATGCGTATAACAAATGGGATATGGGTAAAACTTTAAAAGTAATTTACCTTTTCACCCCTATATATTTTGGTTCTCACTAATTTCTATATATATATATATATATATATATATATATATATATATATATATATATATATATATATATATATATATATATTGAAAAAGTGCAATGAAATAACACAACCTTTTGTTGAAAAGATGCAACATTTCAACGAAAATGTGCAACTCTACGTTCATACCTTTTTGGAAATTGAATATAACTTAACCAGGTTAATGTCGCAATTTCCACAACATTATCGAGCTATCCCGAACAAGCGTGCACTCGCACTTTTCAAACTCGCCATTGGATATAATTCCTTGATTTACTAAAGGAATTGAACAAACATAACAAACTAATGCGTAAATGAAAATGTTCATAAGAATTGAATTTTCACAGATTATATTATTCACAAGAATTCGAGAATCAAGGTGTTAATAAGAATTGAACCTTCAACCCATTTAAAAACGGGATACACGTCAGTTTATTGCATTGCTCTAAAAACAAACTTCACACTATTATAAGCATGTGTCCCAATACTTCAGTGAACATATGGAAAGCTAAGTCCAGAACTTTCTTGAAACGGCAAAACTTCATGCTTAAATAGGTAGCTCTTTTAGTGTTGACACTATTAAGAAGCTTAACTTCAACCTACTTAACTTACGTGTCTAAACACATATTTTTGGATCATAATATACATGTACTTCAATCTTCAGAAAGTAAGCTTTCCACATACAGCTCCTAGTGTTGTACTATAAGGGAATATGGTGTCTCACCTTTCAAAATAAGCCGCAAAAAATCGTATCACGTAAGATGCACGTAAGGTGTTTGATAAAATGTCTGAATAAAAACATTGATCATGATATCAGACATGAGCAAGAGGCACCTTGCGTCCTTGCGTCCCCGGGAAGCAAGGTCGAAAGAGGCACCTTGCGTCCATCGTAAGCAAGGTCACAAACATGCACCTTGCGTCCTTGCGTGGATAGATTATCAAGTATTTTTTTTTTTTTTTTTTTAATAGATTATGAGTCAAAAAGGAGAAAAAATAAGCATTTTAGTAATAATCTCAATAAATAATTATTGTATGTCTTGATCTTTTAAACAGAATGTTCAGGGTTATTATGTTTACTAATTACACTGTATTCTCAAGTTTTTTTCAGCGGAAAAAAATTGAAAAGAGAGGGGATGAGATTGTTTTTCTATCCTTTCCAATCCGTTCAAATATGGACGGAGAATTTTGTTAACAAATTATTAATGTAGTATCCTTTCCAATCCGCTACTCTCCTCTCCTTTTCATTTAAAATAAAAACTCCAAAATAACTACTATTTTTTGATCCGTTTAATATAAATAAATGTAAGTACAGGAAGAATTACTTTGTTACTTTTCAAAAGAGGGAACGCCTTGAGAATTGTGAATTAGTAAAATCATGGATTCCGACGTGACAATGGTTCCCGCCGGTGAAGGAGCCAGTGCTCCCGGTCCTTCTTCTTCATCTAACAAAAGACCTAAGCGTTTTGAAATCAAAAAGTGGAACGCTGTCGCTTTATGGGCTTGGGGTCAGTATACGAAACCCTAATTTCGATTTTACGCTATTTGGATTATTTAATAATCTAAATTTATGTTATTATTTCTATTTTTTTTGTGTGTAGATATTGTTGTGGACAATTGTGCTATTTGCAGAAATCATATCATGGATCTTTGTAAGTACTTATCAAGCATCTTTATAAATATGAATATATATGTATCTGTGTTTGAAGAGTTGATTTTTCTGTATGATCGATTTAATCTGATCTGTTCTGTTATGTTCTGCATAATTAGGTATTGAATGCCAAGCTAATCAGGCTAGTGCCACTAGTGAGGAGTGTACTGTGGCTTGGGGTATGGTTCCTCATCTAAACCCTAGTTTTTTCAAATAATAGTATCTTGTTAGGTATATTGATATGAATATTGGTTATGTACTGGTTGTTTATTTATATTTATTTACATTATTTGATAACACATATCTTGAGTGTTTTTGTATATCTGAGATAGAGCCTAATGGAAAGGGAGTTATGAGATCACTCAGCACAGATATTAAAATTGAAATAATCTGGTTAAATGGTTGTATAGAATTATGGAATGACCTATGTAACTAGTAAACAAGACTTCGAGGCGTAAAAGGCACGTAGATGTCAATGTTGGGCATTAGACATTCATAGTACGAGTAATTAGTAAGAGGCTGTAGACCTGTAGTCTGACAGCATAAATTGTTAAGGTTGGTCTTAGTTATGTATGGGTTAGGCTTTTCTTTTCTAGAAATATAATATGTAGTTATGTACAATCACACACATATACACGTTGTCGATTTTGTCTCTCACTGAGACTTGAGCTTACAGTCTCTTGGTTGATGTGCTCCTCATATACCACAGGTCCAAAGATGATCTGTACCAACGTAGTGTGTAGTCTTCGTTGGTAAAATAGTATCCCCTGAAGGCAATGATTGTGATACTTCTATTTTTATGACAATAAATTGGGATATTGATGCCAGGCGTTGCATCAAGGAGTGTAAACTAGCTGGAACTTTATACAATGAGTAAATTTTGATGACCCATGTTTTCTTTGTAAGTTCACTTTAGGACTCCAATAAATTGGTAGGCCATTAGACCCATTAGGAGGCTAAATAAGGGATAAAAGTAAAGTTTTTCTTTAATTTTTGAGAACTACTGACAATCTAAGAAAAATGGTGTTACACTACAACTATATGGTTATGTCTACTAGCCTTTCAAGGTAGTCCTACAACATCTAGTTTGAGCTTTATGTGTCACTTGCAGATCATATGTACCTTTTTATGTGCGCTTGTACTAACCAATTGGAGTATGCGAATGATGCTAATGCACAATAAATATGAACTTTTGAGTGAGTTTGGTGCCAATTCATGAGACCTATTGACAACCTTTTTTCTTAATCTTATAGAACTTGTGGGTGGAGTGTGCAGAATCGCCAGTGCCATATAATGTACTAGTGCCTTGTTTAATTGTGAACTCTAAATGATTTAACTGTTAAAAGTTGACTACGGTGGTTGAATTATACCAAACATTGACCATGTTTATAGGCAAAATCTCATGCGTAGGTACATATATTCCTTAGGCATTACACAGGCTCTACACATGACAAGATTTACACTGTGCAGCATTGATTGATAACGAGTTCTCGTATTCCTTTATATGCACATTTAGGAAAGCAAAGTGTAGGCCGATTTTTTTTCCCGAACTCAGTTTGAACAGAATGCCTATTTGACATAGATAGAGTTTTCTTCCATCTATAAGTGTAAGTATAGACATTCCTTCTTTTTCAAGAACACTGATATTTAAAATTATTTTATTTATATGTCTCTCTCTTGTCACTTTTGTGGTTGGGTATTGTTGTTGTTGTGTATATGTCTCCCTCTCAGCCTCTCTCTTCGATTCTTGACCAAATGTTTTTCAGTAGTAGGCATACGTAGACTGTAATAGCATAGTCACTGTTTGGGTTACCCGCGAATGCCAGTATTTTTAACTTTGATGTACTCGGCCTTTTCGGAACAGTCCGTGACGGTTTCCTAAACCTTTGTTAGCCACCCCAAGGTTTGAACATGCGACCTCTCTAGAAGTTCACTATCTTGGGATGGTTAGCATAGTCATAAAAGATAGTTTTTTTTTTTTTTTTACTGCCTATTCAGCATATCTGCAATAATTTTTTATGAGACCAGTAGACTTTCAGTTCTTGATGTTTTTTCTTCCAAGTTCTTAGGGATCTAATGATTTCAGAACTCGCATTTCTCCATATTAATGAATTTACATTAAACACAGGCGTTTGCAACCATGCTTTTCACTTTCACTGCATCAGTCGCTGGTTGAAGACCCGTCAAGTTTGCCCTCTAGGTATACCATCATACTTGACCTAGTATTATCTTATTGGTTATTCTACTTTTTCTAGATACACACACACAACCATCATCATCATCATCATCATCATCATCATCATCTTAGAGGTGCCATAATAATGAGTTATTTTTTGTGTTTTATAGACAACAGTGAATGGGAGTTCCAGAAGTATGGTCATTAGAGAGCTCGCTCTAGGCCATGTGTAAGAAGGAACCTTGCAAGTTATCACTGGAAGGGAAAAACATTTGGCTTTGTTTTTTGTTTTTCTTTTATTGTAATACTGTTTTGAGCTGCTGACGATATGTACACAGATTTTCAACTAGCTAAGAGAAAACGTGTGTAGCTTCTTGAACCGTGACCGTGATACAGTGTTAATGAACTTTTTGCTTGCTTTGTTCCTTATTTGGTGTTTTGTCGTTACCGTGTGTTTTCTATTTATATGTTGCTCTTAGTTATTAAAATGTCACACGAAATCTGCTATCATAGTCTTGCCTACTGCACTCTAAACAGATATAACACAAGGTTAACATTTTGAGATGTGATAAGTAGGTGAAATTTTTGAATGCTGCTCTAGAAAAAATTTGAATAATGGTGCTGAGTTGCTTAGTTTTAAGGGAATAGTTCACGCATTGTAACTTTGTGTACACTAACTGATTAGGTGTCACGAGTTGACACTCAACTAATTTATGTAAACACTTGATTCAAATTTGAATTGCTGTTGTTTTAGAAATGCCTAAACTATTGCGTTACTATCTCCAGTAGCTGTTTAAAGAATGTAATTAGAATATGAGATGCAGTGGTGACTCTCGCTAAAAGAAAAAGTTTTCCAACAGTGTCATGTTTTTTTACCCATTTTTATGTAGTATTACATTTTTCCCACTCAACGTTTGCAACAGACGGGTATGATTCCCACCCTCCCAAAAGAAAAAACAAACAATTACTAAATATCTGGACTGTGTCTAAAAGTAAAACAACAAAACAATGCGACGCCTGAGAGATTCGAACTCTCGCGGGGAAACCCCATGTACTTAGCAGGCACACGCCTTAACCACTCGGCCAAAGCGTCGATTATATTGACTAGCATATCTTATCTATAGTATAATGTTTAACACCGAATGATAAGGGTATCTTAGTTACTTAATAATGCTTATATACATAATACATTTATCCCAACATATAGAAAGGTAATAAGGATTTTTAACTAAAGTTTCGAACCAGGGTCTCTCATTACACTTAGACTCGATAATTCTTCAAATATTGGTACAACCAGATGGTTGCAATTGGATGCAGCTCCAAATTTTATATGCAGAAAGTGAAAGACAAAAAGAAAAGAAGTAACTAGATGTTAGTATGTTACCACATAAGTTGTTCCAATAAAAGGCTAATGATCACTATCTCATCATTCTTTACTTAATTACAATCCCTCGACTTTAACCATTAGCCGAACCCTTTTGTCATCGTTGATGTGATTCGTGGTCCATAAAACATCCACTTACAAACTCTATTGAACAATAATTTATACTTAAGGGTGGTACAACCAAACAAAAGACGCCAAAATTGTACACGTTTTTCTTGCTTCAAGTCTTTAAGAAACAAAATTGTCTTTTGCTCCATGAATGCAAGAATAAATGGCAACCGCAAATGTTTGACACTCCTTGACTAAATGAATATCTAACTAACCTCGAATGAAGTGATAAAAGGAAGTCAAGTAGAAAACATATTTCTTACAATAGGTGGTTGTTCAACAATCAAGCCATCTCCATAAAACATTTCAATCCATGTTGAAATTTGATTGCTACATTTAATCCATCAACTTGTTGGATATAATCCGTTAATGGGTGCAAACCAAAGTACAAGGGATTAAGGGAACTCGTGAGGTTCCATGTAGGAGTTGTTGGGCTAAAAGCGATCCTACACAACTCATGTGACGATTAGATGAACTTTACACTAATAAACTAGTGTTAGATCTAAAAATGGTTTTACTATATGTAGTATTTGTAAAAAAAAAACTATTACTCGGTATATTTGTATGAAAACTATTTTGAAGATGTTAGGGTTATCAGTGTGGGAGAGATTGGAACTAACTAGCAAGTCAATAAAATAATTATCTGTTTGGTTTCGAGATCAAGCTACAATGATTGATTGAGTAGAAGATGTAGGTAACACAAGCAACATAAGACATGGAGATGAGAAACACATCAACCATTTATGGAATTTACTTCACGGTAAGTTACAATTTCAGCAAATATGCGACGGGATATCTACTCACATGTGACAGGCGATGAAACAAAAATAGCTTAGACATTTAATGTTTTACTAGTGAAATTGTTAGAGGTTTTATTAAAATTTTCGTGTAGGGTAAAATAATCGATAGCCGGATAAATCACTGAATCGTGGTATCACTTTCCGAAAGTAATTATTCGACCCTTATTGCCTGGGTTACACGAATATCACTTTGGGATAAGACAGATATTAGTTCTTGTTATTGGCAGTAAACAAGAACTCTTTTGCATAAGAGTATTAAGGTGTTTTTGTGTGTGTTTTTATTCTCATGAATGATAGTTCATATTTATAGGTACCCAAAAACAAGTATTATTCCACGATGGAGATGTTTCACCTACTCCACGATAGAGATGTTTCACTAACTCCACGATAGAGATGTTTCACTAACTCCACGATGGAGATGTTTCACTAACTCCACGATGGAGATATTTCACTAACTCCACGATGGAGATGTTTCACCTACTCCATGTTTCGCCAACTTTTTAACAGCAAAAATGGGTGCAGGAATAATACTTCCGTAATCACTCAAATTTGTGATGATGGAAAACCACTTTCGGGTCCGAGTAATCTATCACTTAATGGGTGTACACTCCGTACCTCCTAACCCATTTACAAGTGTAGATTAAATCCCTCAATTACACTAAATTTCCAATAATCCTCCCCAATTTAGTGCAATGCGTTTCATGAGAATTAAACAAATTAAAACAAAAACTCATGCATAAATGAAAATATCTTGAAGATTGAATTTTCACCTTAGTACATTACACATTTCAAATATTCGAGAATCGGGGTGTTCTAAGAATTGAACCCTTCAACCCATTTGAATAACTGAAAGTAATATACACATAAGTTTTCAAATACTCTAAAGCTATCCTGACACTTTACAAGCTATGTGTCCATATCATTTCATGAATGTATCTAAAGCAGAAGTCCAAGCTTTGTTAAAGCGGCAAAACTTCACATTCACATAGGTACTTCATTTCAGTCTTGCACCTGCTCATGTACTTTTTCAAATGAACTATTAAGAAGGTAGACTTCAACCTCACCTTCAGCAGGTCCGAGTACATACCTTACCTTGGGATGATATAAAATTTATGTACTTCAAATTTCTAAGTATAAGCCTTCCACATTGAATTCAGCTTCTGATTTTCATCAGAAGGAAATTGGGTATCTTATAATTAGAAATTTATGTGGACTTCAAACCCATCCCCATAGCAGACTTGTCAACCAAGTCTCTTGCCAATCTCTTCGTCAAGTGATCAGCTAAATTCTGTTGTGACCTCACGAATACTACAGAAATCACCCCATTCATGATAAGTTCACGAATCATGCTATGTCTGACACCTAAGTGTCTAGACTTTCCATTGTACATCTGGCTATAAGCCTTTCCCAATGTCGCAGCACTATCACAATGAATAGACATGGGTGCTATAGGTTTAGGCCATAATGGTATCTCATGGATCAAGTTTCTAAGCCATTCTTCTTCTTTACCAGCGGCAGCTAAAGCAACAAACTCAGATTTCATCGTTGAGTTGGTAATACATGTCTGCTTCTTAGAAGCCCGTGAAATAGCACCTCCCCCAAGCAAGAACACCCAATCACTCGTTGAAGAATGATCTTCAATATTGGTTATCCAACTCGCATCAGAATATCCTTCTATTACCGAAGGAAACCCATTGTAAGATAAACTATAGTCCATAGTTTTCTTCAAGTACTTCAGTACCCGCCTAATTGCTTGCCAGTGATGAGTACTAGGATTACTAGTATATCTACTCAGTTTTCCCACTGCAAAAGCAATAGCCGGCCTTGTATAAGTCATGGCGTACATCAAACAGCCAATCACCTGAGAATACTCAAGTTGTGATACAGCTTCACCTTGATTAGGCATAAACTTCTCACTTGGATCCACAGGGGTACTCACATGAGTACATTCAAAGCAATTGAACTTTTTCAACACCTTCCCAATATGTAGTGCCCCGTCCTAATCCATCTGGACGAATACATTACATTTGGTTACATCGCGAGGTACTTGACCTCTATATGATACATTTTACAAACATTGCATTCGTTTTTAAAGGACAAACTTTCATTACATCGAAAGTTGACAGCATGCATACCATTTCATAATATATCCATCTATAAATGACTTAATAATATTCTTGATGAACTCAACGACTCGAATGCAACGTCTTTTGAAATATGTCATGAATGACTCCAAGTAATATCTCTAAAATGAGCAAATGCACAGCGGAAGATTTCTTTCATACCTGAGAATAAACATGCTTTCAAGTGTCAACCAAAAGGTTGGTGAGTTCATTAGTTTATCATAATCAATCATTTCCATCATTTTAATAGACCACAAGATTTCATTTATTCAATAATCATACACTCGCAAGTGTTTAAAATCCATTCATATGGATTGAACACATGGTAACCGACATTAACAAAATGCATCTAGAATATCCCCATATATAAATATCGAAGTACTAAAGCAGTTCAAATTCTCTGATTGGGGCGTGTCAAAGCCCATAGATCTATCTTTAGAATTCGCGTCAATTGGTGGCAATTATAATAAACACCAATTCTTAGGCTACCAAGTTCAACAAGGGTGATATCCGGTATAACAATTCAACCATAGAATGTAGTTTCGATTACTTGTGTCTATTTCGTAAAACATTCATAAAAGCAGCGCATGTATTCTCAGTCCCAAAAATATATATTGCAAAAGCATTTAAAAAGGGAGTAATGAAACTCACAATCATGTATTTTATAGTAAAAATACATATGACGATAATGAACAATGCAGGGTTGGCCTCGGATTCACGAACCTATATTATTCATATATATATTAAAACATATCATCGTAATCAAACAATTTTTATATATTATTATTAGTGATGTATCTTAATAATTTGTTAGTTTCATTATTTATGTATATTTTTTCTATTTTACATATATAGTTAAATTATGTGTATTAAATATATTTTTATATATATAATCTTTATTTTTATACATATAACCTTAATAACGTCATTAAAACCCTTATTTTCATAAGCAATATTATTTTAATACATGACATAGGTATTACGTGATAATAATAATAATGATAGTGTTAGTGATAACAAAATAATAATTTGAGTAAAAATATTAAAAAAATGATAATAACCTTTAATAATAACAATACTAATAATGATAATCGTACTAATAATAATATTGATAGTATTAATAATAATATTTATGATAATAATAATAATTCTAGTATTTATGAAATGATACTAATACTTATGTTTATGAAATAATAATTTGTATTATTTTTATAATAACAATAATAATACTAATCATAATAATAATGATAGTAATACTAAAAAGGTAAAACTAATAATATTAGTAATACTTATAATTATACTAATGATGACTTTAATAATAATAATACTACTTAATGATATTACTAGTATGATAATGATATTAGTAGTAACAATACTATTAGTAGTCATTAAAATTGTAATTTTTAATTATATTAAAAATAATGAATGTAACTTTTATTAGTAATGATAAGAATAATAATAATTATATTACTAGTCATAATAGCAATTAATCAACAACAATAATAACAATATTTATAATAATAATAACAACAATAATAATAATAATAATAATAATAATAATAATAATAATAATAATAATAATAATAATAATAATAATAATAATAATAATAATAATAATAATAATAATTTTAGAAATTGAAAACTACCTTAAATAAGCCCCTTAAAAAAAAGCTCCAAGTTGGGCTTGAACTCGCGACCTCTCAAATACCCGCTAAAACTCCTAACCATCACTCTGCAGGTTACATTTCTAAAATTTATATCCCCAGTCTATAATTAACCCGACTATTATACTATCCTAATCTTCCTTCTTCTTCTCAACAACAGATTCGACCCAGGCACATACAAAATTTCAATTTGCTTATATTAACTTGTAATAGAAATAGAGAATTACTTATAATAGTGTTTTAATTTAACTAACTCGAAAAAGAAAAGAAAAATAAAAAAAATATATGAAGCAAGGCCTGCTGTGTTCGTCGAGCATATATATATATAAAAAATTGATTTTCGATTTGTATTGCATTATAGCAAAAATGTATAACACGAAATATATTTCAAATCTATCCTATAAACTTTCTCAAACATCAATTGAATCAGAAACATAAAAACGAACTCGAATTTAATCATGGTTCGTTCGTTTGACTTTTTAAAATTTAACCTTTGACTCAAGAATCGAAATTCAATATAAGGAATTTGGATTCGAAAACTTACAGAAACTTTAAATGGATGATTCCTAACACAATTAAAATTCTAATTTTTGAAGATTGATCGCCATTCGAGTTAAGAGAAAAAAAAATGAATAACGCGAACAGAGGGTTTCTTGTTTTCAGTTTCTGTTTACTTCCTAATAATTGATAACTGATAATGGTACTACTTGATTCCCCTAACACAAACAAATACCGATTGTTTTGTAGTGATATAGTGTCGACACCAAATCTCAAATCAGATATAAAGTTAGGGAAAAAAATAAAGGACAGCGATATGTAATAGATTAATAGATTTTTCTGTATTTTTATTTCATATTTAATTTTACTAATAATTAATAAATATAGATATATTAATAATAATACATATTAATAATAACAATACTAATAATAATAGTAATCAATGATATTAATAATCTTATAAATGATAAAAATAATAATTTGTATTATTTTTATATATATAAAAATAATAATGATATTGATAATTATAACAATAATGATTTTCAATGATGATGGTAATAACAATTAATAGAATTAGTAATAATGATAATAATAGAAGTAATAATAATATAAATGATAAAAATTAATAAATTGTATTACAATGATAACAACCATAATTATAATAATTTTGATAATAACATTAGTAATTTATATTAATGTTAATATTTAATAACAATAATAGTGATCTTAATAAGATAACACTAATAATATTGATATAACAAGTTATGCTTATCAAAGCTCATATCTATATATTATATGTTAAATTAATAATATTAATATTACTGGTATTAATGTTAATAATGAAAATAGTAATAACAATTATATTTTAACTTGTAAGTAATTTCAATATGTTTATATTTTTAAATATGTAATATTTATAACTATCTACTATATATATATATATATATATACATATATATATATATATATATATATACATACATATTTTGATTATTTATTTCAATAAACATAAAAAAAATAATTATACATAAAGATCATATATGTTTACATAGATTTATTTCAAATTTTACTTAATTATTCTGTATCTTATTTTATATATTTAATTCTAACGTTTAAATTATATTTTAAAATTTCTAATTATTATATAAACTTACATTTATATATATACATATTTATTTACAAACAATTGTTCGTGAATCGTCGAAAATAGTCAATGGGTAATTGATTACATGAATATAATTCTAAAGTTTTGAGACTTGATTTAATAGACTTTGCTTATTGTGTCGAAATAATACAAGATCAAAGTTTAAATTTGGTCGAAAATTTCCGGGTCGTCACACAATATAATGAGATTGACAAATCGAAATTCCTTTGCTTTCACGTTTGATCCTAATGTCAAGGATAACATCAGCCTCCCCCATATCTTTCATGGAGAATTTTGATGACAAAAATTCTTTTGTTAAATCAACCTGACTTTGGTCAGTCCCAAAGATTAACATGTCATCAACATATAGACAAATTATAACTCCTTTATCAGAATCATCAAATTTACTATATACACATTTATCTGCTTGGTTTAATTTAAAACCACTAGATAAAACCACTTCATCAAACTTCTGATGCCATTGCTTAGGTGCTTGTTTCAAACCATATAAGGAATTCACAAGTTTGCACACCGTGCCTTCATTTCCTGGCATGACAAAGCCCTGAGGTTGGTTTATATAAACCTCCTCATCCAAATCACCATTCAAGAATGCTGTCTTCACATTCATCTGGTGAATAACCAGATTGTGAATTGTAGCCAAAGCAATCAGCAGTCTAATGGTAGTGATACGTGCCACAGGAGCATAAGTATCAAAATAGTCAATTTCAGACTTTTGTCTAAAGCCTTGAATGACTAACCTTGCCTTGAACTTTTTAATAGTTCCATCCACCTTCATCTTCTTTTTGAAGATCCATTTGCAACCCAAAGGTTTGAAACTTGGAGGTAGATCAGCTAACACCCAAGTGTTATTGCCCATGATGGAATCCATCTCATCATTAATTGCCTCTTTCCAGAATGCAACATCCTGAGACCTCATTGCTTCATCATATGTTTTGGGATCATCATCAACATTGAAACAATACGAATATTGGGTAGAAACATCATCCCTGGAACCTTCAACTAAGTATAGTTGAAAATCTGGTCCAAATGATTTAGGTTTCCTTTCTCTTTTTCTTTTCCGAAGCTCAAGTGACTGATCAACAGCCTTTTCAGAGACTTCATCATTACAATCATTGTTGATTCCATTGTTACTTGGAATCATATTCTTTGGTCTATGTATAGATGAAAATCGATTTTCATCAAAGATTGCATCCCTTGAATCAATCACAGAATTGATTGAGACAAACTCATTAGGCTCTATTACATAGAACCTATATGCCTTGGAATGTTCAACATATCCAACAAATATGCAATCTATACCTCTTTCACCTAAACTTTTCTTCTTGGAATCAGGTAGTCTTACGACCGCCCTATAACCCCATACCCGAAGATATTTCAAGTTAGGTTTCCTTTTATTCCAAAGTTCATAAGGTGTAATCCTGTTTCTTTTGTTAGGAACTCTATTAAGCAAATAACAAGCTGTTAACATAGCTTCCCCTCAAAATCCTTCACTTAAACCCGAATAGGATAACATGAAATTAACCATTTCCTTAAGGACCCTATTCTTCCTTTCAGATATACCATTTTGTTGTGGAGTATAAGGAGCAGTGGTCTCATGGATAATACCAACGGATTGAAAATACGATTGGTCAATGTATTCACCTCCCCTATCCGTTCTAAGTCTTTTAATCAAAGCCTTTTGTTGTAATTCTACTTCAGTTTTAAATATTTTAAATTTATCTAATGCTTCATCCTTAGTATGTAACAAATAAACATAGCAAAACCTAGAAGCATCATCAATAAAAGTCACAAAATATTTCTTGTTCCCTAAAGTAGGAGTAGCATGCAAATCACATAAATCAATATGTATTAATTCCAAAATTTCAGTATCACGATGTACATTTTGAAATGGTTTCTTAGTGATCTTTGTTAACATACACGTTTTACACTTTTCATTGTTCATGTCAAAGGCCGGTATTAATCCATCTTTAGACATATCTTGCATTCTTTTAAAGTGTACATGTCCTAGTCTAGCATGCCAAAGTGTAGATTTATTTATGCTAGAAGTAGATATAAAAGAAAAATTAACATTCAAGTGATTAATGTTAAGTCTAAACATTCTATTGCATAAATAACCAAAACCAACAAACATACCATGTTTTGACAAAACAAACCTATCAGATTCAATCACTTGTTTATAACCACAACAATTTAACACACTACTGGAAACCAAATTTTTCCTTATTTGTGGTACATGCAAAACATCAAACAAACAAACAGTTTTTTTTTCAGAACTAAAACACAAATCCACACTTCCACGTCCATGAACAGAGACTGTTGACTCATTTTCCATATGAAGAATTGATCCATCAGTCACGAATTCGTAAGTCTTGAACCAAAATCTATCCATGCATACGTGGGTGGTAGCTCCTGTAGTGACCCGTCCTAATCCACCTGGATGAAGTCTTCATCAGATGGTCTCATTGCGAGGTTCTGACCTCTATATGCCATGAACGACTCCATGTACTATCTTTAAAATGAGCAAATGCACAGCGAAAGGTTTCTTTCATACCTGAGAATAAACATGCTTTAAAGTGTCAACCAAAAGGTTGGTGAGTTCATAAGTTTATCGTAAACAATAAAATTCATCATTTTGATAGACCACAAGATTCAAATACAGTACACCTATCTCGTGTACGAAACCATTTGTCAACAATTCTTTATAACCGTACACATATCTCGTGTACAAAATAATATACACATAACCTGTGTATAAAATCATTCTCTCGATACATAACATTCACTTTGCTTTCATTGCTTGGCTTGGTAACCGACCATAACATATAATGCGCATCAATAATATCCCCAAAACAGAACATCTCGTATGTATAATATATAAACTTCGAAGTACTAAACACCACTCCCACTAGATCTTCCGTCTAGTGAACATTCTAGGTGGGGGTGTTAAACCCGGTAGCTACCTTTAGGATTCGCGTGAATTAGGGCCATACCCGATTCTAATTCTTAGGTTACCAAGTAATAATAATCAGGGAAAAAATATTCACAACAATTAGTGGCAATTATAACGTCCAACTAATTCAATAATAATCCACAGAACTTCTGTGTGCAAAATAATTCATTCGAGGAATGTTTTGCTTGTGTCTATCTCGTCAAACATTTATAAAAGCATTTCATGTATTCTCAGTTCAGAATATATTTCAAAAGCATTTAATAAAGCAATTACAAAAACAGCGCATGTGTTCTCAGTTTCAAAAATATAAAGAGTAAAAGGGAGCAAATGAACTCACGATACGATATTTTGTAGTAAAAATATGCATACGACGGAACTGAACAATGCAAGGTTGGCCTCGGATTCACGAACCTATATCATTTATATATTTATTAATAAATATAATGTAAATCACATTCATTCATTTATTAATATATATATTATTTATATATTTGTAGTTATATAGAATTTATACTAAATTTCATTTAAAAACGTTTACTTATATTATATCTTAGATTATATGTTATCTATATGTTTATTTTGTATAAAATTTTAAAATGATTAATATCTATATATTTAGTTATATTGTAAAATATTATTAGTTTGCTATATGTAAGTATTTATAACGTTATTATTTTTGATATACAGTTATATGAAATATTAATATAGCTCTAGTATATGTAATATGTATATTTACTGTAAAAAAATATTTATTGGTTAGAATGATAGTTTTGATAATATTGATTTACTAATAATAATAATAATAACTTTATTAATATTTATAATACTAATAACAAAAATGAAAATGATAATTTTTAATAATAATGATACTAATAATGTTATTAATAATAATAATGGTAACAATCATAATAATATTGATAACGCAAAAATTATACATGTTTATTGCCATTATTTCGATCCAAAGTTGTTCCATTTGTATGTAATTGTTGTACTTATGTATTGTAACTCGTATATATTTGTAAAAGTCCATTGTGAATGAATAAATGAAGACCAACAGCAAAAACAGAGTTAAAACGAAGATTGAACGCGTAAAACAGCCCGAAACCACTGAGACAGGTCCAAATGCGGTGCATCTCTCTTAGATGCGGCGCATCTATGCACCAAATAACTCCCGACAGTTTCAGATGCGGAGCATGAAGACTTCTGGACCAAAACAGCCTCAGATGCGGCGCATCCGAGATGGATGCGGCGCATCCAAGCCAGATGCGGCGCATCTGTCCCAGATGCGGCGCATCTGCTTCCCTGCTGATAGTCCTGAGTGCATAATCGAGCTGGAATCTACTGAACATAAAGAGATGCGGCGCATCCCAAAGAGATGCGGCGCATCTGGTCAATTTCTGGCCATTTTACCTAACTTTTTAGCCTATTTAAGAGAGCTTTTGGTTACATACTTCAGATACCTTCACTACTACATTCTCCCTCAGTTCTAATACGATTTTCAAGGTTCAAGGAAGGCTGCAAGTCAATCTCTACTCTTTCAACATCAAGATTAAGCTAGGATCATTCATCACTATTGGTACTTTTGTTCTATATCTTTTAAACATGAATTCGAATTGTATTTACTGTTTCATTAGTTCTACTATGATTATGTTAGGCTAAAAGCCTTGTGTGTTTGCTTCAATGTAAGATTTATGGCTTGGAATTGTTCTATACTTTGATGTTATGCTAGTTACACATATGTTTGATTGATTAAATTATCTAGTTCAACCGTAAGAACCATTGTTATGCTTGTTTAGTTCATTACTTCAATTATATAGATTGCAACCTATTAATGTGAGTTAACTAGGAAAACAATCTATACTTCAATACACCTAGTAATCTAGACGATTAGATGCATAAACTTAAGTGATTTTGTTATGTGTTTAATTCGGTAATTGAATAAGTTCCAAAGCAACATAGTTATGAAATTAGCTCAAGTGATTGTTGTAATTCAGGTTTCACGTGAGTTTAACCGGGTTGAATCTAGTTAGTTAATCAATCTAAATCACCATGTTCTTTCAAAAGATCCATAGTTGTAATCATCCTTGTATCCTAGTTCAATTATGTAAGTTATGACTTGGTTTATGTGAATTTATCAAAGACCATAGCTTATACTTCAACACCTAGTGATCTAGCCACCTATATGTGAGTATAGGATGTTAATTGAATGATATTTAGGATATACAATCATGTAGTTTACTTAGAGTGATTTTAGTAAACTAGGTTTTATGTGAATTCAACCACGAAAGAATCTTGTTGATTAAACATAGCTCTTAAGTTTATAGAAATTGTGAAATTGATATAAACTGCTCTATTGTAACTATTACATAATGGTTTTAATTATAAAAGAACAATCCCTGTCATTTATCAAGCATAGAAGTAAACACCGCATTCTCATTCTTGTTAATTACTATATTTATTTACTGTTTCGTTAAACGAAAATACAACTTCAAACACAAAATATCCCTTTTAGAATAATTAATCGTGGTAAAATCTTAAAAACAAACTTCTCCCTGTGGATCGAACTGGTCAATTTACTTGCTAGTTACTGCATGATCGGGTTTTAGTTGCCTGTATTATGTGTTAATTATTAAACATATTGTCTTCATTTTAAAGGTTACGTTTTGACACATCAACTTTTTGGTGCCGCTGCCGGGGATTAGATTTTACCACATAAAACCTAAATTACAACAATCACTTGAGGTAGCGCATTACGTTTTGACACATCAACTTGTTGTAAGTATCCATTTACTCTAGTTCGATTATACAAGTTATGAATTGGTTTATGTGAGTTTATCAATGTTCATGGCTAGTACTTCAACACCTAGTGATTTAGACATCTACATGTGAGTGTAGGATGGTAATTGAATGGTAACTAGATTCTACAATAGTGTAGTTTATTTAGAGTGATCTTAATAAACTAGGTTTTATGTGAATTCAACCAAGGAAGAGTCTTATTGATTAAACATAGGTAAAGAAGAACTAATGACAAGGTTTATGTGAATTGTAATAAGTTAAAATATGTGTATAATCCATTGTGAGTGTTGAAGCAAAGATCTATGGAAAATATTGCTGATTTTAGAAGATTATGCGCACCTGCACCGTTTTGGCCATAACTCGGTCATACGAACTCGAAAAAGGGTGAATCCGGAGCCCAGACGTTCGTAACTCAGAGCTCTACAACATCATATTGGAAAATTACCAATAAACAGTACCAGATGCGGCGCATCTGCTATAGATGCGGCGCATCTGAGGCCAAAATAGTCCCGACAGCTTTAAATGCGGCGCATCTGTGCCAGATGCGGCGCATCTGATCCAGATGCGGCGCATCTAACTCAGATGCGGCACATATGAGGTCCTGCCGACAGTTCTGGGTCCTAAAACGAGCTAGAAACCACTAAAAATAAAGGGATGCAGCGCATCACCTTTAGATGCGACGTATCTGATGCATTTCTGGCCATTTTACCTAACTTTTGAGTCTATTTAAGAAGAGCTTTGGTTACACATTTGAGACACCACAATATAGATCAGTAGTAGTCTGAGAAGGGGGGTTTCCTCAGCCATTCTAAAGGGTTCTTCACCCTTTTGAGCATCAAGATTGAAGAAGGGATTATACGCTACGATAGGTACTCTCGGTTTCATTTATTTTAGTGATAAGATTATGAATTCCTATTGTTTCGATTGTATCGTTGTAACCTTCATTATTATGATTGGCTAAAGCCTTGTGTGTTTACTTTAATGTAAGATTTATGGTTTGGGATTGTTCTATCTTTTAATGTTATTTAAGTTACTATGATGTGTGATTGATTAAATTACCATGTCCAATCAAAAGAACCATAGTTATGCTAGTTTGGTACTTTCCTTCAATTACATAGATTTTTAACTACATGTGACACTAGGAACACAATCTATGCTTCAATACATTTAGTAATCTAGACGGGTAAACATATACTTAATTGACGACTTTGCTATATGTTTAGATCGGTAATTGAATAAGTACTAGAACTACATAGTCATGAATTTACCTCAAGTGATTGTTGTAATTTAGGTTTTACGTGAGTTTAATCGGGTTGGGTCTAATTAATCTAATCAATCTAAAGGTTTTTCGCAAAGGTCCTAATTTCCCTAAGGATCCAAATTTTTAAGAAATGTGGGACTTTAAAACCACCTTTCGACTTTGGTGTGATTTCAATTCGCGTGTGTACTCTAAATGTGTGTGTATACTCAAAACGCGTGCGTGTGTTACATTGTGAAATAAATAAAAAGTGTGAGTGTGATTCGTGTGTGTTCTCAGAAATGTGTGTGTTCGTCGTAATATATTTTAGTTTTTGTAAGTCTTGCTTGAGGACAAGCAAGGTTTAAGTGTGGGGATTTGATAACGCCAAAATTATACATATTTGTTGTCGTTATTTTGATCCGATTTTGTATCATTTTGTATGTAATTGTTGTACTTGTGTATTGTAATAAGTTAAAATATGTGTATAATCCATTGCGAGTGTTGAAGCGAAGATTTATGGAAAATATTGCTGATTTTAGAAGATTATGCGCACCTGCACCGTTTTGGCCATAACTCGGTCATACGAACTTGAAAAAGGGTGAATCCGGAGCCCAGACGTCCGTAACTCAGAGCTCTACAACATCATATTAGAAAATTACCAATAAACAGTACCATATGCGGTGCATATGCTATAGATGCAGCGCATCTGAGGCCAAAATAGTCCCGGCAGCTTTAAATGCGGCGCATCTGTGCCAGATGCGGCGCATCTGATCCAGATGCGGCGCATCTGAGGTCCTTCTGACAGTTCTGGGTCCTAAAACGAGTTGGAAACCACTAAAAATAAAGGGATTCGGCGCATCACCTTTAGATGCGACGCATCTGATGCATTTCTGGCCATTTTACCTAACTTTTGAGCCTATTTAAGAAGAGCTTTGGTTACACATTTGAGACACCACAATATAGATTAGTAGTAGTCCGAGAAGGGGGGTTTCCCTAGCCATTCTAAAGGGTTCTTCACCCTTTTAAGCATCAAGATTGAAGAAGGGATCATACGCTACGATAGGTACTCTCGGTTTCATTTATTTTAGTGATAAGATTATGAATTCCTATTATTTCGATTGTATCGTTGTAACCTTCATTATTATGATTGGCTAAAGCCTTGTGTGTTTACTTTAATGTAAGATTTATGGTTTGGGATTGTTCTATCTTTTAATGTTATTTAAGTTACTATGATGTTTGATTGATTAAATTACCATGTCCAACCAAAAGAACCATAGTTATGCTAGTTTGGTACGTTCCTTCAATTACATATATTGTTAACTACATGTGACACTAGTAACACAATCTATGCTTCAATACTTTTAGTAATCTAGACGGGTAAACATATACTTAATTGACGACTTTGCTATATGTTTAGATCGGTAATTGAATAAGTACTAGAACTACATAGTCATGAATTTACCTCAAGTGATTGTTGTAATTAATGTTTTACGTGAGTTTAATCGGGTTAGGTCTAATTAATCTAATCAATCTAAATCAATTATGTTCTTCCATAGATCCATTGTTGTAAGTATCTATTTACTCTAGTTCAATTATACAAGTTATGAATTGGTTTATGTGAGTTTATCAATGTTCATGGCTAGTATTTCAACACCTAGTGATTTAGACATCTACATGTGAGTGTAGGATGGTAATTGAATGGTAACTAGATTCTACAATAGTGTAGTTTATTTAGAGTGATCTTAATAAACTAGGTTTTATGTGAATTCAACCAAGGAAGAGTCTTATTGATTAAACATAGGTAAAGAAGAACTAATGACAAGGTTTATGTGAATTTACTAAGTTTATAGTTCTCGGTTTATAGATATTGTGAGATTGATATGAACCATTTACTTGTAACTACAAAATAACGGGTTTAAGTATAAAAGAACAATCCCTATCATTTATCAAGCATTGAAGTAAACACCGCCTTCTCATCCTTGTTATTTATCTCATTTTATTTCACGTTTGTTACTTAACAATTCTACAATTAAAACTCCCATTTTTCTTAGAATAATTAACTGTTTTTGAAGTCCTTAAAACAAACTTCTCCCTATGGATCGAACTGGTCAATTTACTTGCTAGTTACTACATGATCGGGTCTTAGTTACCTGTATTATGTGTTAATTATTAAGCATATTGTCTACATTTTAAAGGTTACGTCTTGACACATCAAATACTGATAATAATATTAATACTAATGTTAATAATAATCATAATACTTATGTTAATAGTAATAATGATAATAATATAATTTATATTAATGATAATAATAATAATAATAATTATGTTGGTCTTAGTAATAAAAATAAGTAATCTAACAATAATAATAGTAATAATAATAATAATAATAATAATAATAATAATAATAATAATAATAATAATAATAATAATAATAATAATAATAATAATAATAATAATGCTACCTCAAAAGAATAGGCTTTAAAAAATAATAATGCCACAGCCCGAGCTCGAACCTGAGATCTCTCGCTTAACCACTCACACCCATAACCATCTACTTCATTTAGTATTTTCTGTTTTAACATCGAATTAAAATCATATAACCCATATCTTCATCATATCACTCCGGCCCAACAGGCCCAAGCTTTCAACACAGCCTTCTATTGTTAATTCAAAAAAAATAAATGTAGTTGCCTGGATTCGAACTCACAACCAACCGTAACCGAACTAACACCCTGAACCATTGAACCGTGCGTTTTTATCTGTTTTAATTCGCGATATTAATTATTTATCATATATGAGCTGTTTATCCATTCCAACTTCTTTCATCATCTGCATTATCACTTCTCGCTATCATCATCAACTTGTTGTCATCATCATCTCCATGATCATGACCATAATCGTGATTATCATCATTATCACCTCTATTCCAACATCGTCATATTGAACGCGTAAATATAAAAAAAATATAGCAACCATGCAGCCCTTTTACGGCCCAACATTAGAAACGAATATTGCCCAAAGATATGAGTTGGATCTTAGTTTAATAGAAAAAAATTTTGGTTATAATAAGAGGATGATTCCACATCAACCATAATTGTCCTCCATGCATCACCACTTTTCTTAAAAGCTTCTTTTTTGAGAATCACACCATCCAAAATTGAAACAACTTTCACTGTATGATTGTGTAAAGGTGTAAAGTTGTTTATTCATAAGCGAAGAAAAAGAAATAAAGTAAGGGTAGGATGATTAGCTTCAAACGGTTAGAGAGGGTAGGGTCTTCATGGCAACTTGTGTGCATATCATGATTACCTAATTAAATAAAAATCGAACGTCCCCTTTTTACTAATCTATTTCGATCGGCCATAGGGGAAAGTAGATTTCTCGATGTAGTACTTCAGCTAGTGGATTTCCTCGTCACCAGGTTATAAAGAAAAAAAAAAGAAATGGCACTTCCTTAATTGATTGACAAATTGGTCGGCCATGTATTGCCTTTTGTTCCACTTGCTAATTTATTAATGCTCTATAAATCAATATCTTATTTCTACTTTGAAAATTCATTATGCTGTAACATGTTATCAAAATTCATCTCGCTAGTTTGCTCAGAAGAAGAAACGAAGTAACAGGAGGTGGATGATTATAACGAGGGTGCTTGAATAAAAATGATGGTGGTGTTATGTCTCGGGCTGCAACAGAGAAAAAAATATAACTGCAACCGTGGTTTGTTTTGGTTACATAGGGTGAAGATCAATGGGTGTGGTTTATCAAAGTGGTGATGGTGTTTGAAAGAAATAGAAAAAAATGAAGTAAATACAGGTGGCGGTGAGTGGGATCAAAGGGATGGTTGTATACATGTTAAAGTGATCGGGTTATGGTTGCTCACTCCTGGAAAGGGATAAAAAGAGAGGTTCGTGTTCCTATTTGTATGTATACGTATATGTCAATATATTATCAAGGTGAGGTTGAGTGTTTGTTTGAATTATAACACAGGAAAGAAAGTAGGTTTGAAAAGCTGTGATCGTGGAGTGAAGAAAGAAATCGAAACAGAAAAGATTGATATATATATATATATATATATATATATATATATATATATATATATATATATATATATATATATATATATATATATATATATTGAGAGGTGTCGACACGAAGAATCAATCTGAATAGATACCAACAAAATAAAAGGAGAATGAGAAGGTTGACAGAAGTATTCGAGCTAGGAGTAACAAACAAAAATATATAAAGTAGAAAGAGATGTGTAACAGATTCGTACGATATATACATCACAAGATTCGATTATAGATTGTTTCGTAGCTTTGATTGGGTCGACAGAATAATCAATCGGGTACAGATAAAAAAATATATATATATACAAGTTGAATATGACTGGTAACAAATTCGTACACCTATTTGATATTTATTTCTAGCAAATTTTGTTTTGTATCTGTGATTGAATTCGACGTGTTAATTCTTATCAGACAAGAAGGACAATTGAATCGATGTAAAACAGATTCCCTAATTTTTATTGATTTTTCTTCTTCTGTCTCTTTCTGAATTGTATGAATTATAGAATGTAAAAGAGGGAGTAATTCAGTAACAAGATTCGATTTCAGTTGTATATCACTTTCTATACACAGTAATTGATTGTTTTAGTAGGTTATTTTCTAGTAGTAACTGGAGTCGACAGAATATCACTCAGGAAAGAAAACAGATATAGAAGGAGATTGCAATTTCATTCGTACGATTCTTGATTTGGATATTTAACAAACTGAAGACAAAAAACAAAAATGAATAAAGCTGAATAGGGATTTGATTGCATTGTACTGAGAATAGAGGCAGGAATCAATTTGTATAAAAGAAGAAAAAAAAATGAAAAGTAGATAGAGACCCTAAACAGATTTTGTTTAAGTCTGTATCATCATTTTTTTATATAAATAATATTATTAATTAATGACTATAATTACATTAATAATAATCAAAATACTAATAATAATAATAGAACTAATAATAATAATATTAATAATAATAATATCCAAATAATAATAAGAATAATGATTATGAATAATGATAATAATAATTTTTGAATAAAAATGATAATTTTTAGTAATAATAATGATATAACAAATTACACGTGTTAACTTTCATATATTATGTATTGAAAATAATAAAATAACTAATACTAATTTTTATATTAATAATGAAAGTAATAATAATATTAGTATAACAATTATATTTTAACTTGTAACTATATCTAATATATTAATATTACAATTTATTAATTATGTAATTATATCATTCATTATATGATAACATTCTTTGAATATTTGATACTTATACATTATATATATATATATATATATATATTACATTTATATATATATATACATACTTATTTACAAGTACATGTTCGTGAATCGTCGGGAATGGTCGAAGATCATCTGAACAGTTCAAAATTTTTGAGACTCGACCTAACAGACTTTTCTTATCGTCTCAAAAATATTAAATCATATCGAGAGTTCGGTTTAAAATTAGTCGAAATTTTCCGGGTCGTCACAGTACCTACCCGTTAAAGAAATTTCGTCCCGAAATTTGAGTGGTGACAGTTGGAATTGAAATCGAGAATGTTTTAGTACCAGATTTGAACTCAAATTCTTAATAGAAAGATTTTTGTCATCTAAGAATGTTTCATCGAAGAATCATGATAAGATTAAAGGTTTCTTCGAGATAGATATGCAGATAGCTTTATGAGTGACCTTCTCGGGTCGAGTTCGGTTTCATGATGAATATAAGAGTCAAGTAACATGGTTCATGATAAAAACAAGTCAAGTAACACGGTTCATGGTGATGGTAATGTTGATCAAGTATTACCATCATCATAATCCATTAGAAACTCAGCATGACTTATGTAACACCGGCCATTTTTTTTAAACACAGTGGAAGACTTTATTAACAAACACACTATAAGTCACGTCATTACATTAATCTGAGTAATTAAGTATAAGTTTACACAATGGTGTTACATTATTACAAAACATGATTTAAACAAAAGTCCACATCAGAGTAGGGTTGTCAAACATGTCTTCTGCATCAACACCCATTTCGACTAGCAGTACCTAAACCTGCAAGGGGTAAATATGTGGGGGATTAGCGCACTGCTAAGTGAATGGAATCTATCTAACAGATATAGCTTAAGCCACAACCTGCAAGGGGTAAATATGTGGGGGATTAGCGCACTGCTAAGTAGATGGAATCTATCTAACAGATATAGCTTAAGCCACACACAAGCTATAAACTAACCACAACACATGCTAACTACCAACTAGCATACAATAAGACAATACGAGGATCGGTGGCTTGTACGAGCACGCGACTCCCAACCTCCCCTAGGCACGGTTGACCTCATACGGACTCGTACCTCTCCTAGGCACGGTCTCGAGTCCCCAGTCTCCCTAGGCCCGACTGGTTCCATTCACACAGTGTACACATAAATTCACATACAACCTCAGGCATACTATATTATTCTAACATGGCAATTTCTACACTATGCATGATAAAAGAGTCAACCACAGTAGCATGATATGCTACTTAAACTCTATCCGGAGATAGACCCACTCACCGAATACCAGCAACTAGCTCAGATAAACTATTACTGAGCGGCTTCCTTATCCTTATCACCTGAACATAAGACAAATCAAGTTAGTTTCTGTCTGTTAACCCAAAATATCACATTACAGAAATTAGTCACAAAAAGCGCCGCTAAAAGTCCACCTAACACTTATGCATTTTTAGAATTTACATCCTGAAAATCATAAAACACGCGGACAGCATAACGGCTATAAATCAACACTTAGTAAAAATTTCACTGCCAAAGACCATCGGTCGATGGTCCCATCCATCGGCCGATCGTCAACACACCATCGATCGATGGTCTCCCCCAATCGGTCGATCGTCAAAATTACATCCGCTGGTCAGAAGTCATACACTATCGGTCGATGGTCTTGTCCACCGGCCGATCGTCCCTCACCATCAGTCGATGGTCAACGACCATCGGCCGAAGGTAGTTCATCAACTGCAACAGCAGTAAAGTGACGGGTTTCAACCCAAAATCACCAAATCTCGACTTTGGACACGTTTTTGACCTCAAAACTGAACATAACTCGTACAGTAAACTTTTTGAAACATAAACCCACAACATTCAAACACAAACAACATCAATTTCTACCAATTTGACACAAAACCCCATTTTAACAAAAACTAACTTAAAAACCCATTTAATCACAGATTTGATCATGAAATCTTACAAACCTTACCTTGTTAGAATCACAATGACAAAAGGAACATTTTGACACCAAAATCAAGCTTCAATTCGAGATCAAATGATTTAGGGTTGAGATGAAGATGGTGAAGTTAGGTATAGAGAAAGAGGAAATAAATTTTCTCACAAAATGAGCTGGTCAAGGCTTATATATGTGTTAAACACAATACCCCATCACACACGGGTATTTATCAATTATCTGATATCTTTCGTACCTCGTTAGGCGGTCCTAACGGAGTCCAAATTAAATAAGCAAACCTGTTCTGTGACCCTTGTCACAAACTGGTCTTAACCAAATAATAAAATAACAATAAACATTAACTTAAAATAAAAGCATATAAAACACATAATAAAATCCTAAGGGTAAAATAGTCCACTTACAACTAGCCCAGGTTTCAGTCTGTTACAACTTACTGTAAAATAATCACGTTGATCAAGTGTCATTATATTATACTAACCCATGCTTCAGTTCTCAACATTACTTCAAAAACATTCATATTTAAAACTCGAATTTTTCAGAATTTAGAAACTAAAAAACAGTTTCCTTTCTGATGTAACACAGATAGCGCGAAGAGATAAATGATTTCAGATAAGAATAGTTATGAAAATATCTTCAGAAATATCGAGGATATTTATAATGAAAGATACGATGATTTCTTAGAATTTCTAATATTGATGGATGATGATGAAGATTGTTCGTAAAGGTTTAGAGTTAGGAGCAAGGTATTCGTTAATGAGTTCAGTAGGTACTGAATCGTTTGAATTCTTTGAAAGTAGGTTTAATCTTTGTGATTTGTCCACGGCCTCCTTCAGGGTTTGCTCAATCCGTTTTCCAGTTTTAAATTTTTCCGAGCTTTGTCAACATACTATTCTTTATTATCAACTTCCGACGATTAAGGTCATTTATGGTTGTCTACAGTTTCTGCTGCTTCATTCAGCTTTTTCCAAAATTTGGAGTATTAATTCGTAAACTGGGTGCTTTTCAGAATTTCAGATTGGAAGATCATAATTCTAAGAGATAAAGGTTATATGTATACATATAACTGTTAATGTAGAAACATTGCGAGATTTAAATTACTGGTTGTTAATTCTCGGTAATTGGTATGGTAATTCTCGTTATAAGATACGGATGAGTATATGATAAGGTTTCAATAAATAATTATAGTGATTTTTCGGAGAGATTTAAGCCGAAAAGTGACGAAGTTGTTGATACGTCTGCTGTAATCTGGTGGAATGTAAAAGGTTCCCCAGTAACGATGATGAAAGGCAAACTTATATATCCAGGTTATAATAAGGCTAATACAAATGAAAATTTTGAAGTTGATTTGCTGGAGCTGTGACAAATTTGGCTATTTTGTAGAGGGATTGCAAAGTTATTTTCGGTAATAACAACGCCAAAGAAGCTAGCACAGATACGTGTTAAACGTTTACTCCGGTTTCGAGTGTTGTTAGGTGCATAACTATATGCATCAATCTTTTCTTCTGTAGATGAAGTGCGGTTGGTTCATCCTCTCGATTGAGGTGTTTTCAAGAATCATGAAAGGTTTGAACGCAAATTGTAATCGTCAAGATACAAACGTGGTTCAAGATGAAATCAAGTGGAAAACTTGAAGAATTGTTTAGTTTCATATTTTATAATCAATATTTTAATTCATTTTAATTGTCCAATATTTTCTTCATTATGCCACTTGTTGGATTCTGATAAGTCAAAATCCAAATATGAAATTGAATGAAAAGTAGTTAATCTGTGGTGAACGGATTCGTATATCTATGGATGTAAGTAGGATAGTAAATGATCGTTGAATCACATTCGAAGAATGTACAGTGTAACTTATTAATGTGAAATCTAAATATTCCTCGGGTATTACCTACCCGTTAAAATATTTTCGCCATTAACAGTTTGTACAAAAGAATTTTTAATTACAATCTTTATGAAAACATATATACATATATATTTTCTTCAGATGCAATCATGGATTTAATGAGTTAATATGATATTAATCTCATTTGCTTTTCGGTTAGAGCTAAAATAAGTAATCTCTAAAACTTTTAGAAACCACATATTCTTCGCAGAATATTTCTTCAATGAAGTTATGGATCAATACTTCATCATTCATTATTGTTGGTACTCCTTGGTATCTATGGTGTGTATGATGTTGATGTTCGTGGAACAGATTGTGAAATTGAGGCTTGGGATGCGGATGTTGTTGGTGGTACTGGTGCTGATGCTGGTGGTACTGTTGGTGTCGGTGATGCTGCTGGTGCTTGTAAGCTTTGCACCATGTTCTCCAAGGTCACAACTCGAGTGCGACGCTCGTTGACTTCTTCTATTACACTGGAATGATTGTCGGTTCGGACGAGTGAATGAATAAAGTCTAAAATTCGAGACGGTATATAATCGTGACGAGATACTTTGGAAATGAGAGAGAAATAGTACTACGAACAGGTTCGCCGGTAAGTGCTTCAGGTTCTTCGTCAAGGGGGAAATGTGGTGGATGGAAGGGATCGCCTTCTTCTTGTCTCCAATGATTTAATAGACTACGAACCCATCAGATGAATTGGGGATGGCTGATTGGTTGATTCATTCTGGTGACACTGCTTTCAGAGCTTAGGTGAAACTCCATATTGGAATCCGAGGGACTTGAACTAGTAGCGAGTTCCATCTTCTACGGTTAGATAAAGGGTTTTCGATATGAAATGATTTTCGGATATCGAATGATAATCTAATTACATAGAATACCTATATATAGTACAGAAGATCCCATAGATTACAGAGGGAATTAAGGAAATGCGTCAGATAAGGTTTATTATGATGGAATATGAATTTGTCTGTACACCGTCTATACAATAATTGTAATAAGACGCGTCGAGACTGAAAATGATAGGTAGATATTTTTCGACAAAGAATGGTAAGCAAAAGTTTTTGTCATGCAGACCAGGTTCAATTTCAGACTTATTAATGTATCCTAACAACTACTAGGTCAAAGTCCAGACTCACTAATGCATTCTAATAACTATATGTTAGGCACACTAATGCAAGACCTGGTTCGCTAAGACCACCGCTCTGATACCACCTGTAGTAGTGGAGATGCATCCCACTCAGTGCCTTCGAAGCTAACCGCCTGGTGACCACTGAGCGTACCTCAGACACTGATTTTACGGCCATGCCTCTCGACAAATCCAACCATATTCGGACCGCGAGGGGTAAGAGCTAATGCTTCGTCACAGGTAACACTGTGAGAACCCCCTCTACGATTAAGCCAATGACACAGCTTAAACTAGCTCTGATACCACCTGTAGTGACCCGTCCTAATCCACCTGGACGAAGTCTTCATCAGATGGTCCCATTGCGAGGTTCTGACCTCTATATGCCATGAACGACTCCATGTACTATCTTTAAAATGACCAAATGCACAGCGGAAGGTTTCTTTCATACCTGAGAATAAACATGCTTTAAAGTGTCAACCAAAAGGTTGGTGAGTTCATAAGTTTATCGTAAATAATAAAATTCATCATTTTGATAGACCACAAGATTCAAATACAGTACACCTATCTCGTGTACGAAACCATTTGTCAACAATTCTTTATAACCGTTCACATATCTCGTGTACAAAATAACATACACATAACCTGTGCATAAAATCATTCTCTCGATACATAACATTCACTTTGCTTTCATTGCTTGGCTTGGTAACCGACCTTAACATATAATGCGCATCAACAATATACCCAAAACAGAACATCTCGTCTGTATAATATATAAACTTCGAAGTACTAAACACCACACCCACTAGCTCTTCCGTCTAGTGAACATTCTAGGTGGGGGTGTTAAACCCGGTAGCTACCTTTAGGATTCGCGTGAATTAGGGCCATACCCGATTCTAATTCTTAGGTTACCAAGTAATAATAATCAGGGGAAAAATATTCACAACAATTAGTGGCAATTATAACGTCCAACTAATTCAATAATAATCCACAGAACTTCTGTCTGCATAATAATTCATTCGAGGAATGTTTTGCTTGTGTCTATCTCGTCAAACATTTATAAAAGAATTTCATGTATTCTCAGTTCAGAATATATTTCAAAAGCATTTAATAAAGCAGTTATAAAAACAGCGCATGTATTCTCAGTCCCAAAAATATAAAGAGTAAAAGGGAGCAAATGAACTCACGATACGATATTTTGTAGTAAAAATATGCATACGACGAAACTGAACAATGCAAGGTTGGCCTCGGATTCACGAACCTATATCATTTATATATTTATTAATAAATATAATGTAAATCACATTCATTCATTTATTAATATATATATTATTTATATATTTGTAGTTATATATAATTTATACTAAATTTCATTTAAAAACGTTTACTTATATTATATCTTAGATTATATGTTATCTATATGTTTATTTTGTATAAAATTTTAAAATGATTAATATCTATACATTTAGTTATATTGTAAAATATTATTAGTTTGCTATATGTAAGTATTTATAACGTTGTTATTTTTGATATATAGTTATACGAAATATTAATATAGCTCTAGTATATGTAATATGTATATTTACTGTAAAAAAATATTTATTGGTTAGAATGATAGTTTTGATAATATTGATTTACTAATAATAATAATAATAATAACTTTATTAATATTTATAATACTAATAACAAAAATGAAAATGATAATTTTTAATAATAATGATACTAATAATGTTATTAATAATAATAATAATGGTAACAATCATAATAATACTGATAATAATATTAATACTAATGTTAATAATAATCATAATACTTATGTTAATAGTAATAATGATAATAATATAATTTATATTAATGATAATAATGATAATAATAATTATGTTAGTCTTAGTAATAAAAATAAGTAATCTAACAATAATAATAGTAATAATAATAGTAATAATAATAATAATAATAATAATAATAATAATAATAATAATAATAATAATAATAATAATAATAATAATAATTATAATAATAATACTAAGAATGCTACCTTAAAAGAATAGGCTTTAAAAAATAATAATGCCACAGCCCGAGCTCGAACCTGAGACCTCTCGCTTAACCACTCACACCCATAACCATCTACTCCATTTAGTATTTTCCGTTTTAACATCGAATTAAAATCATATAACCAATATCTTCATCATATCACTCCGGCCCAACAGGCCCAAGCTTTCAACACAGCCTTCTATTATTAATTCAAAAAAAATAAATGTAGTTGCCTGGATTCGAACTCTCAACCAACCGTAACCAAACTAACACCCTGAACCATTGAACCGTGCGTTTTTACCTGTTTTAATTCGTGATATTAATTATTTATCATATATGAGCTGTTTATCCATTCCAACTTCTATCATCATCTTCATTATCACTTCCTGCTATCATCATCAACTTGTTGTCATCATCATCTCCATGATCATGACCATAATCGTGATTATCATCATTATCACCTCTATTCCAACATCGTCATATTGAAAGCGTAAATATAAAAAAATATAGCAACCATGCAGCCCTTTTACGGCCCAACATCAGAAACGAATATTGCCCAAAGATATGAGTTGGATCTTAGTTTAATAGAAAAAAATTCCGGTTATAATAAGAGGATGATTCCGCATCAACCATAATTGTCCTCCATGAATCACCACTTTTCTTAAAAGCTTCTTTTTCGAGAATCACACCATCCAAAATTGAAACAACTTTCACAGTATGATTGTGTAAAAGTGTAAAGTTGTTTATTCATAAGCGAAGAAAAAGAAATAAAGTAAGGGTATGATGATTAGCTTCAAACGGTTAGAGAGGGTAGGGTCTTCATGGCAACTTGTGTGCATATCATGATTACCTAATTAAATAAAAATCGAACGTCCCCTTTTTACTAATCTATTTCGATCAGCCATAGGGGAAAGTAGATTTCTCAATGTAGTACTTCAACTAGTGGATTTCCTAGTCACTAGGTTATAAAGAAAAAAAGAAATGGCACTTCCTTAATTGATTGACAAATTGGTCGGCCATGTATTGCCTTTTGTTCCACTTGCTAATTTATTAATGCTCTATAAATCAATATCTTATTTCTACTTTGAAAATTCATTATGCTGTAACATGTTATCAAAATTCATCTCGCTAGTTTGCTCAGAAGAAGAAACGAAGTAACATGAGGTAGATGATTATAACGAGGGTGCTTGAATAAAAATGATGGTGGTGTTATGTCTCGGGCTACAACAGAGAAAAAAATATAACTGTAGCCGTGGTTTGTTTTGGTTACATAGGGTCAAGATCAAATGGGTGGTGGTTTATCAAAGTGGTGATGGTGTTTGAAAGAAACAGAAAAAAATGAAGTAAATACAGGTGGCGGTGAGTGGGATCCAAGGGATGGTTGTATCCATGTTAAAGTGATCTGGTTATGGTTGCTCACTCCTGGAAAGGGATAAAAAGACAGGTTCGTTTTCCTATATGTATGTATATGTATATGTCAATATATTATCAAGGTGAGGTTGAGTGTTTGTTTGAATTATAACACAAGAAAGAAAGTAGGTTTGAAAGGTTGTGATCGTGGAGTAAAGAAGGAAACTGAAACAAAAAAGATTGATATATATATATATATATATATATATATATATATATATATATATATATATATATATATATATATATATATATATATATATATATATATATATTGTGATGACCCAGGAATTTCCGACCAAATTTAAACTTAAATCTTATATGGTTTCGACACAATAAGCAAAGTCTGTAATGTTGAAGTCTCAAAACCTTTGAACTGTGTTCATGTATACATTTGACCTTTGACTATTCCCGACGATTCACGAACAATTGGTTGTAAATAAATATATAGAGATAAATATAAATACAAGTATATATATAGATATATGTTTTACTAATAAAATGCACTTCAATCAATTGGAATTAATAATGTGAAAATAAAGTACATAATAAATAAGTTGCTATTAATGTATATATATATATATATATATATATATATATATATATATATATATATATATATATATATATATATATATATATATATATATGAATTCTAAACATAAATAATATCATATGGATTGTAAATTATAAATATTAAATACTTGATATAAGTTATTATATAATATATTATATAATTAGTAACTAGGATAAAATTTATAAATTGTAATATATTAAATTACAATTTTGAATATAACTGATGTGTTAATATTATTAATAACAATTTCATTATACACACTAATATGAATATTTGAATAATTAATATTAATATATATAAATATGAATATGTATGATTGATGTACATAATTATTATTGTAAGTATATTGTAATATATATTTAAATGTATAGAAATTTAATATTCAATACAAGTTATTAGATGATATAAATTATATAATATTACATAATCAACAAAATGTAATATTAAAATTTACAAGTTAATGTATAGTTATTATATTAATATTATTATTATTATTACTTTGATTATTATATTGAAAATAAATATTAAAATTAATATCAGTATTACTAATATCATTATATAGATATAAAAATTGAAACATGTAACTCATTATCTTTATTATTACTAGTACTACTATTAGATATTATGTTATCATTATCATTATCATGATTATTAATTTTATTATTATTAGGTTTCTTTATATATTTAATATACAAATATATATATAGTTATACAAATAAACATATATATATATATAAATACATATACATATACAAATTTCAGTAATAATATTATTATTATCAGTTTATTACTATTATTATCAAAGATATGTATTATTATTATTATTAATACCATTATTATTAATTATTAATATTATTATTTATTAATTATAAAATCTGATGAAGAATCATTCTGTTAGATATCTTTATCGATTTCCTTTTGAAATTTGCTTTCTACCAGTCAATATTAGAATCTTAATACAAATCAAACTTGTTATAAAAGGATCGTCCTTTATATTATTATTATTTTTTTATTTGTCTGATTAGAGAAAATGGTGTCCATATTGTCTGATGTTTGTTACCAGTCCATCTCAATCCCATATATGATTAGATTTAGTTGCTTTATCATATACTCAATCCCATTACATATATCATTAGCTGTAATACGCAAATTAAACAGAAAATATATAAAAAAAGTTAGTCGCTAGTCTCTGCTCAAGAACTCAATATACAATGGTTCGATTTCGAAAACTATTTCAAAAAGTAATAATGCAGATGTGTTTGAAATCTTCCACTCAATCTATCTGCAAAGTTATAAGTCTCAATGTCTGATATCGAGTGAGAATTTCGAAGTCAAAGTTTTTGATAAAAAAAGTCAAACATTGTTCAACAATCAAATTCGAATTTTTTGTTAAGCATTAAGTTGAATTAATGGTTCCATTAGTTTCTATATATGTATATCAAACTATTTTGTGTTATAATCTTTAACAAAAACATATTAAAAATCGAAAACCATTATTTTTTTTTGTTTCGGTCGCTGCACAGCAGCCGTTTACTTTTTTTTTATTATTTTTTTTAATACTAACTAATGGTTTTTGATCTATTTTTAATCTTAACACTGATCAATAAATTCACTTTAGTCGAGTTTGATTTCCTGGTTCGGTTTAATCTTAATGATGGTGGAAGAAGAAGTTAGAACGCGAGGTTGAGTTTAAATAAATATAGTTTGATTATTATTCTAGAAAAATAGGCTTGGTTCAATGGTTGTGAGGGTGTTGAGGTATGCGAGAGGTCTCGGGTTCAAAACTCGGCCTAGACGACTGTTTATTTTTTTTATGAAAAATGAGCTGCCATAAAAGTGTTGTCTGTTGGGCCTAGACTTAAGTTTTTCAGTGGGCCGAATACATGTTGCAGTTGGGCAAAGGAATAAAGACTCTGTTGGGCCGTTGGAAGTTTGATTAGTTGGACATGAACTTGGGCCGAATGATACAAAAGAGGGATTAAATACAAACGGGTTGCAAAATAGAATAGAAAAAGAGGCGATGGAGTCATGGTCTTGGGTGTTTCTCTGTGAGCGGGAGGTCGCGAGTTCGAGCTCGGGCTATAACATTTTTTTTAGGAATTATTCTTTTAAAGGTAGCCTTATTATTTCTTTTATTATTATTAATATTATTGTTATTATTGTTATTACTATGAGTATTATTATTTTTGTTATTATTAATAATTGCTATGAATATTGTTATTATTATTATTATTACTATCATTAAGTATTAGAATTATAATTATTATTAATATTACTATGAGTAGGTATTACGAACATTAGCTATTAGTATTATCATTATTATTAATACAAGTATTAGATAAATTTAGAAATTTTATTATTATTATTAACAAAAGTATTATTATTATTAAGATTACCACTAGTAATGAGATTGTTATAATTATTATTATTGTTATTATTATTAAGTATTAAGTATTATTATCAAAATTATTATTTTCCTTACCATTATTATTAAATTATTCATTTTATTAAAAACTACTATTATTATCATTATTATGAGATTTATTATAAAAACTATCGTTAATATTATCATTTATAGAATTATTAATACTATTATCATTATTATTAATATTAGTACTATTATTATTATTATTATTGTTATTGTTATCACTTAACATATTATCTTAGTACTAACAAACAAATGATATTTATATATAAACATATCTAATACATATAACATCACGAAAGGTAATATTTTATATAACAAAATAAATATATGAAACATATATATTATTAATATAAAAAGTATATAACTAATAAATTTATATATATTGTTCGATTACAACTATGTATATTAATAAATATACAAATGATATAGGTTCGTGAATTCGAGGCCAATCCTGCATTGTTCAATATAGTCATATGTATTTTTACTACAAAATACATTAGGTGAGTTTCATTTGCTCCCTTTTTAAATGCTTTTCCAATATATATTTTTGGGACTGAGAATACATGCGTTACTTTTATAACTGTTTTACGAAATAGACACAAGTAATCAAAATTACATTATATGGTTGAATGATCGAAGCCGAATATGCCCCTTTTTGCTTGGTAACCTAAGAATTAGTAAACCGATCTACTAATTGACGCGAATCCTAAAGATAGATCTATGGGCCCGACGAACCCCATCCAAAGTACCGGATGCTTTAGTACTTCGATGTTGTTTTTATCATGTCCGAAGGATTTCCCCGAATAATAGGGGATATTCTTATATGTATCTTGTTAATGTCGGTTACCAAGTGTTCACCATATGAATGATTTTTATCTCTATGCATGGGACGTATATTTATGAGAAATAAAAATGAAAATCTTGTGGTCTATTAAAATGATGGAAATGATTATTTATGTAAACTAATGAACTCACCAGCCTTTTGGTTGACACTTTAAAGCATGTTTATTCTCAGGTATGAAAGAAATCTTCCGCTGTGTTGGAGTCATTCATGGCATATTTTACAAGACGTTGCATTCGAGTCGTTGAGTTCATCAAGATTATTATTAAGTCAATTATAGTTAGATATATTATGAAATGGTATGCATGCCGTCAACTTTCGATGTAAAGCAAGGTTTTCTTTTAAAAACGAATGCAATGTTTGTAAAATGTATCATATAGAGGTCAAGTACCTCGCGATGTAATCAACTATTGTGAATCGTTTGTAATCGATATGGACTTCGTCCAGAATGGATTAGGACGGGTCGCTTCACATATATATATATATATATATATATATATATATATATATATATATATATATATATATATATATATTGAGAGGCGTCAACACGAAGAATCAATCTGAATAGATACCAACAAAATAAAAGGAGATTGAGAAGGTTGACAGAAGTATTCGAGCCAGGAGTAACAAACAAAAATATATAAATTAGAAAGAGATGTGTAACAGATTCGTACGATATATACATCACAAGATTCGATTACAGATTGTTTCGTAGCTTTGATTGGGTCGACAGAATAATCAATCGGGTACAGATAAAAATACATATATACAAGTTGAATATGACTGGTAACAAATTCGTACACCTATTTGATATTTATTTCTAACAAATTTTGTTTTGTATATGTGATTGAATTCTACGTGTTAATTCTTATCAGACAAGAAGGACAATTGAATCGTTGTAAAACAGATTCCCTAATTTTTATTGATTTTTCTTCATCTGTCGCTTTCTGAATTGTATCAATTATAGAATGTAAAAGAGGGAGTAATTCAGTAACAAAATTCGATTTCAGTTGTATATCACTTTCTATACACAGTAATTGATTGTTTTAGTAGGTTGTTTTCTAGTAGTAACTGGAGTCGACAGAATATCACTCAGGAAAGAAAACAGATATAGAAGGAGATTGCAATTTCATTCGTACGATTCTTGATTTGGATATTTAACAAACTGCAGACAGAAAACAAAAATGAATAAAGCTGAATAGGGATTTGATTGCATTGTACTGAGAATAGAGGCAGGAATCAATTTGTATAAAAGAAAAAAAAAATGAAAAGTAGATAGAGACCCTAAACAGATTTTGTTTAAGTCTGTATCATCATTTTTTTTTATAAATAATATTATTAATTAATGACTATAATTACATTAATAATAATCAAAATACTAATAATAATAATAATAATAATAGAACTAATAATAATAATATTAATAATAATAATATCCAAATAATAATAAGAATAATGATTATAAATAATGATAATAATAATTTTTGAATAAAAATGATAATTTTTAGTAATAATAATGATATAACAAATTACATGTGTTAACTTTCATATATTATGTATTGAAAATAATAAAATAACTAATACTGATTTTTATATTAATAATGAAAGTAATAATAATATTAGTATAACAATTATATTTTAACTTGTAACTATATTTAATATATTAATATTACAATTTATTAATTATGTAATTATATCATTCATTATATGATAACATTCTTTGAATATTTGAAACTTATACATTATATATATATATATATATATATATATATATATATATATATATATATATATATATATATATATATATATATATTACATTTATATATATATATATATATATATATTGTAACAACCCAACCCGCATTAAAATCCGACCCATAAATTTTTTTTTTCCTTTTAATACGTTATAATTCATACATTAGGTCCCATTATTATTTCCAAAACGTCCTTAACACAATAATAAGTTTAATAACTCAAAACAACATTAATATTTTAAACCCTTTAATGCAACGATACATTAACGAAGTCATAAACCGAGCATGGTGATTTGGGACAACGCTACCCAAACCCTAATCAAGTACAAAAGCAAGATCTTCTAAGCAACCTAGCAAAGATCTCTAATCCCAAGCTCACCCGAACCGCCAAGCATGCAATCTGTAAAAATGTCAACAACGAGAGGGTAAGCTAACGCTTAGTGAGTGCTAACATACTACATACATATATATGTATAAAATGGACACGCCAAACAATAACAAATACCGCATACCGAACGTCCAAGCAATAAAGTAAGCTAGTCTAGGCGTACCATACAACACTAAGCACGAGCTAAGATACAACAACAATAATATACAAGTTCACCATCAACGATGCGAACAACGCCAAATAGCTACACCCGGAGGGCTAGCTACAACACAACAATACATTAATATAATACAATAATAATAATACACAAGGTTAACCCCTTAACCTTAATCATACTAACATTGGCCGAACAACCCGAGCCTTAGTGAATTCGCACAACCCGAAATTCACTTCTCAACCATAAGATGACCGAACAACCCGAGTCATCATGAATCCGCACTACCCGAGATTCACTACCTCCGCAGTAAGATGACCGAACAACCCAAGTCATCATGAATCCGCACTACCCGAGATTCATTTCTCAACACCAAGACCCACGGTCACGGGATTATAAAATCCACCACGTCGGGGCCATACACATCTCAACCATCTCAACCCTTCGCCATTGGGTTATAACATCCAAATCACAACCACGTGTGATAACATGAACACAAACGTGTACCTCGCCAAAGGTGGCCAACCAATACGCACAACCGTGCCAATTGGACCTATACACAAGTCCATCAAATCCACCTATATGTGAAGTGAGCTCTATAATCGAGAATCACTTCACCCGACCCGCACCCATCCTACACATACATATGCACATAGGATATTAACACTCACCTTGAAGTCTTGAGAAAAGCTTCCAAGTAATCCGCAACACGTCAATGGAAAGTACCTATTCCATTATCATAAATATCACAACACAATTAGATTGGATTTACAAACCAACCCAATTCGACACTTAGTGCAAACTCGACCCAAATGCACTTCCAAGTACAAACCGCACCCAAACTTAACCAATAATCACTAACACAAGTGATAATGGTCCTAATATGCCAATTAAACTCGAACACGAGTGTTAAACACGTGTCTTGCCCATTTTGACACCAAAACCCTAGTTTTGACCCATTAAGACCAAAATCTCGTCCTTTACAAGTTTTAACACCAAAACACATTGGAATCGGTTTAACACTTCAACTTAATCTATTTTAAGTTCATAAACCTCGCTTAATCCACAATCGGGTCAAAATCATCATAAAACCCTAATTTTGACTCTAGTCAAAATTAGTCAACTTCAAGAACCCTAATTAACACCAAAACCTCAATAATCACTAACACTAGTGATTAAACACCATTAACAAGTCCTTTAAACTCAAACTTGCACACCAAACCCAAAACCCGCCAATAATCACAATAAACCCGAGTATTGGTGTTAATCTCCAATTAACAACTAAATGGGTTTCATCTAAGAATCATACAATCAAAAGCCCTAAAATTGAATGATGAACACAAAAACGAATTTCGGAGTTAGAGCTTACCACTAGTATCACCACGTAGCCAAGAACGAGGAGAACACACTTTCCAACTACGCCAAAGATTGAATCCCACTTCTTCCCTTCCAAATCACACTTTGAATCAAATGGGGTTTTATGTTTTGAGAGAAAAGTGGAAGGAAAAATGAAAAAGAAAATGATTAAATGAGATGAGTGGATGAGGTTTGAGTCTATAATCTGATCCACACGTGAAAAGACGGATTTACCCCTGAACACACCCTTTTAAAAGCTGGAAATCGGGTCTGAACCCAGACTGGTCGCGGCGCGACAATGTACTGCAACTGGTACTTCTGTTTGAGCCCTCTTCTGTCCCATCTTTGCTTGATTTCTCGCGGCGCGACGGCCTCTGTCGCGGCGCGACAATAAGCTGTTTTGCTACCATTTATGTCTAAACGAAACCTTGTCTCATTGTTCCACTCGTACGCTCTAATCCCGACTTGTTAACGCAAGTAAACCCTTCTAGGAAACCCCAAAGTGAACCTAAACCAACAACCCTTGCATGCATGCGTATCCATCACCTTTTACCCATATATACACTTATACATACATGCAATGTACACTAAGTACTCCGCGTACTTCTCGTTCTAATATATATACGTGCATTTTCACGCAACCCAAACCATAAAGGTATATCTATACATACTTTAATATCTCCATGCCCATGTATATACATATATATATGTATATATCCATTTCTCGCGTATAAAATATTCGGGTGTTACAACTCTCCCCCACTTAAGCTCGATCACGTCCTCGTGATCCTCATCGCTTAACCAAATGGACCTCACCTCACGGTCCTCGACTTAAGTCCCAATCCGACTTTCCTAAGCAATTCTTTCCAACGAATTGCCTTTTACAACTAAATCGTCACTCGCGATTTCTCAAGTTCACAATCCGAGCACTAAAACCATGCTCATTTCCCCAACATCGGGAAACTCAACCAATCTCATACCGAGATATTAATTCCTTAGTGTACTATTACCGAGTACAACACTAAAGGCAACCAAGCCTCAACCTAGGGTCTACAACCCGAAACAATGAAGACCGAACCAAACGAATCCTTACGGATATCACCAATCGTGAAACATCCCTTGTAGTGCGCAATACGACCAATACGCAACTACCGTAACATCATGATCACACGGCTAAAACCGGTAGCGTCCAAACGACTATGGAAACGCAAATCCCAAGGTGTACGAAATCAACCATCGTCACACCCGTAACCAACATGTGAGCGAAACACGGCTATCGCATCACTAATCACACAACATGGTCCTCGCGACCCCACCATCGGCGTATACAACAACCGATAGTTCACAACACGACATGGTCCTCACGACCCCACCATTGGTATATAAACAACCAATAGTTCACAACTCAACATGGCCGAAACAACCCGAGCCAAAACACATATGGAGGATGGTCGAAACAACCCGAACCTTAGTGAATTCGCACAACCCGAAATCCACCAACCCAATCCATATATCTCATAACGAAATGACCGCACAACTCGAGTCCTCGTGAATACGCGCAAACCGATATTCACTACCACCGCCACATAGTATAACCGAGGATGGCCGTACAACCCGAGCCTTAGTGAATCCGAACTACCCGACATTCACTACCTCAAACTATGAGCCCAACCAACAGGGACAATCGTACAACCCGAAATATTGTGAATACGAACAACCCGATATTCACGTCCCACAACACAACACTCTTGATGAAGTCAGCGGACCCCGAAGGTCATGCTCCACCAATCTCAATACCGGATGAAGTCAGCGGACCCGAAGATCATGCTTCACCGATCATGTACTCCCGTGATGAAGTCAGCGGACCCTAAAGATCATGCTCCATCACTCAACCGTACCATAATGAAGTCAGCGGACCCCGAAGGTCATGCTTCATTAATCACAATACCATGATGAAGTCAGCGGACTCCGAAAGTCATGCTTCATCAATCAACGCCCTTTTTGGCCTCGAACGACGAGTAGCGTAACATCGCGCTCTGCTACGCCATAGTGAATCCTAACGGATAACACTAACCATTCACCATACTCGAGCAAGAAGCCACCTATATCAAACATAGGCACAAAACCATACTTCTCTGTAAGAGAATCCAACTCACACACATCCCTTAACCGAGGGATTTCACCTTGCTCACCAAACACGACCATTATCTCTTAACGAGATTTATCACATTACCACCTCGGTGGTAATTCCAATCCAAACCATAAGTACAATTTATCCGAAATCGTACTCTACCACAAATCGACCAAAACTAGGTCTCGACAAGATTTTCGGATCTACCAAAAGTATCATCCGAAATATCACACTCAAACTTCCTCGTGCGGGAGTGCGACTCCCCCACTTGGAACCACGTTCCTATATCACAACTTGTACACTCGTACAATGCTACCAAAGGTAGACTTCACCAACAATTGGGTACACACGACCCATCACCACAACTTGCTCCGACCTTGAGCATACGAAGGATTTCAATCAATCCTTAAACACTTCGAACGAAAAGTGTACCACGATTACACAAACCATACCCTCGCAATTATCCAATTGCTTTAGTTTGTCAAGTTTCACCTAGTCACTCATGTACCTACGGGTTTCTCCCGGTGCCCTAAGTACAATGTAACCACAACACAATCGGAGTCGACACCACGCTAGTAGGTATAAAAGAGGCACCTAATGTCGCGTCATAAAGACTCCATTACCAACACACATCGAGATTTTAAACACTCGATCTCTCGGGTTTTAAATCACCCGACGAACCCCATGGTTCATCATCTTCAACACACTAGAGAACGCGCGCTTAACAATCGAACACCAAAACCATTTCCGTGGCTTGGTAGAAACACTTCCCAAATACTAAGGAATGCTTGGTTGCACCAAGCCTTACGCCCTTCGTCCCAAAAATCAAACATCGGCACAGGGTACTTCCATTAGGAACGTCACCCTTAACAATAACATGCACGACACCATGCATTTAACAAATCCAAACATAAACGCCACATTAACAAATATTCAAAAGACATATTTATTAAATCGAAACGTACCTCAGCGTCTCCTTGCGGCATTCGCCGCCGCCAACTCGGGACAATCCGGCTTGCGATGTCTCTCTTTATGATAATAGTAGCACATTCCGTTATCACTTCTCGGCATTGTGCATTCCCACAACTTGTGGCCCCTAACACCACAATTGAAACACCTAGGCGCACGAGAATCCGTCGCGCCTTTTACCACATCACTCGTACTCGCACTCGGACCCTTAGTCCTCTTACTCGGAGCACCATAAGAAACAACCCTCCTTTCACTTGAAGGTTCACCCACCTTTGATCGCGTATAAGACTCGAAACCTCTAGCCACGGCGAACAATTCAGCAAACGATTTCGCGTAGCCCCGGCTAATCTTACTCTTCAAGTCATCATTCAAGGTCCGATAGAAATCCCCCATTAACAATCGATCATTCCCCAAATACTCCGGACAAAAACGAGCTTTTGCCATAAAGGTCGCCTTAAGAGTACTCAAATCCATAGATCCTTGTCGCAAATTTCGCAATTCATTGCGCAATTCCCACAAATCGGCCGAAGTCCGGAACTCCTCAAAGAAGTCCTCCTTAAACTCATCCCACGATAAGGCCATAAACGTCTCAACACCGACAAGATCAATCTTACCATCCAACCAATCCCTTGCCCTACCCCGCAACAAACTCGTAGCGAGTCTCGTCTTCCTCTCGGGAGGGCAATCCATAGTACGAAAACACCCTTCGACATCCGAAATCCAAGTTGTACTTAACAAAGGATCCGGTTTTCCGTCGTACATCGGGGGTTTAGTCCTCATGAAGCTTTTAAGATAACGCTCCATTTCACTACTACATTGAAGTTCGGAATACTTCCTTTCCATTCTTTCTTCCAACCCACGCATTTGCTCCGCAACGGCGGCCGCAACTCTAGCGTTAAACTCCGCATCGTTCGTATCGATCCCACTTCCCGTCGCCATTCTAAGGAATGCAAAATGATTAGATCACGAAGGTATGAGTAAACACGCACAACCCCGACCCATCTTGCTAAGCACTCGTCGTACATCACTCGTTAGACACGATTTGCACCCGTAATAAGGTCTGCAAGTTCTTATTACGCACGCACGCCGTATCGACTCGTTAGTACAACGACCGCCTCGCTCGATGATAATAATCAACACAACAAAATTCCTACACATATAACATACGCAAGGAATAACATCACAACACAAACCAAAATCCTAGTTAGTTCACCTACACGCTAAGGCACTAACCAAGTTCCCGTCCGTCCCGCTTTCCTACAAATCCCGCAGCAAATAAGCATACACAAAAGTCTAAGTCTAGGCACCTATCTCAAGTCGCCTAAATCCCTTAGACCATGCTCTGATACCACTTGTAACAACCCAACCCGCATTAAAATCCGACCCATAAATTTTTTTTTCCTTTTAATACGTTATAATTCATACATTAGGTCCCATTATTATTTCCAAAACGTCCTTAACACAATAATAAGTTTAATAACTCAAAACAACATTAATATTTTAAACCCTTTAATGCAACGATACATTAACGAAGTCATAAACCGAGCATGGTGATTTGGGACAACGCTACCCAAACCCTAATCAAGTACAAAAGCAAGATCTTCTAAGCAACCTAGCAAAGATCTCTAATCCCAAGCTCACCCGAACCGCCAAGCATGCAATCTGTAAAAATGTCAACAACGAGAGGGTAAGCTAACGCTTAGTGAGTGCTAACATACTACATACATATATATGTATAAAATGGACACGCCAAACAATAACAAATACCGCATACCGAACGTCCAAGCAATAAAGTAAGCTAGTCTAGGCGTACCATACAACACTAAGCACGAGCTAAGATACAACAACAATAATATACAAGTTCACCATCAACGATGCGAACAACGCCAAATAGCTACACCCGGAGGGCTAGCTACAACACAACAATACATTAATATAATACAATAATAATAATACACAAGGTTAACCCCTTAACCTTAATCATACTAACATTGGCCGAACAACCCGAGCCTTAGTGAATTCGCACAACCCGAAATTCACTTCTCAACCATAAGATGACCGAACAACCCGAGTCATCATGAATCCGCACTACCCGAGATTCACTACCTCCGCAGTAAGATGACCGAACAACCCAAGTCATCATGAATCCGCACTACCCGAGATTCATTTCTCAACACCAAGACCCACGGTCACGGGATTATAAAATCCACCACGTCGGGGCCATACACATCTCAACCATCTCAACCCTTCGCCATTGGGTTATAACATCCAAATCACAACCACGTGTGATAACATGAACACAAACGTGTACCTCGCCAAAGGTGGCCAACCAATACGCACAACCGTGCCAATTGGACCTATACACAAGTCCATCAAATCCACCTATATGTGAAGTGAGCTCTATAATCGAGAATCACTTCACCCGACCCGCACCCATCCTACACATACATATGCACATAGGATATTAACACTCACCTTGAAGTCTTGAGAAAAGCTTCCAAGTAATCCGCAACACGTCAATGGAAAGTACCTATTCCATTATCATAAATATCACAACACAATTAGATTGGATTTACAAACCAACCCAATTCGACACTTAGTGCAAACTCGACCCAAATGCACTTCCAAGTACAAACCGCACCCAAACTTAACCAATAATCACTAACACAAGTGATAATGGTCCTAATATGCCAATTAAACTCGAACACGAGTGTTAAACACGTGTCTTGCCCATTTTGACACCAAAACCCTAGTTTTGACCCATTAAGACCAAAATCTCGTCCTTTACAAGTTTTAACACCAAAACACATTGGAATCGGTTTAACACTTCAACTTAATCCATTTTAAGTTCATAAACCTCGCTTAATCCACAATCGGGTCAAAATCATCATAAAACCCTAATTTTGACTCTAGTCAAAATTAGTCAACTTCAAGAACCCTAATTAACACCAAAACCTCAATAATCACTAACACTAGTGATTAAACACCATTAACAAGTCCTTTAAACTCAAACTTGCACACCAAACCCAAAACCCGCCAATAATCACAATAAACCCGAGTATTGGTGTTAATCTCCAATTAACAACTAAATGGGTTTCATCTAAGAATCATACAATCAAAAGCCCTAAAATTGAATGATGAACACAAAAACGAATTTCGGAGTTAGAGCTTACCACTAGTATCACCACGTAGCCAAGAACGAGGAGAACACACTTTCCAACTATGCCAAAGATTGAATCCCACTTCTTCCCTTCCAAATCACACTTTGAATCAAATGGGGTTTTATGTTTTGAGAGAAAAGTGGAAGGAAAAATGAAAAAGAAAATGATTAAATGAGATGAGTGGATGAGGTTTGAGTCTATAATCTGATCCACACGTGAAAAGACGGATTTACCCCTGAACACACCCTTTTAAAAGCTGGAAATCGGGTCTGAACCCAGACTGGTCGCGGCGCGGCCCTAATTGTCGCGGCGCGACAATGTACTGCAACTAGTACTTCTGTTTGAGCCCTCTTCTGTCCCATCTTTGCTTGATTTCTCACGGCGCGACGGCCTCTGTCGCGGCGCGACAATAAGCTGTTTTGCTACCATTTATGTCTAAACGAACCCTTGTCTCATTGTTCCACTCGTACGCTCTAATCCCGACTTGTTAACGCAAGTAAACCCTTCTAGGAAACCCCAAAGTGAACCTAAACCAACAACCCTTGCATGCATGCGTATCCATCACCTTTTACCCATATATACACTTATACATACATGCAATGTACACTAAGTACTCCGCGTACTTCTCGTTCTAATATATATACGTGCATTTTCACGCAACCCAAACCATAAAGGTATATCTATACATACTTTAATATCTCCATGCCCATGTATATACATATATATATGTATATATCCATTTCTCGCGTATAAAATATTCGGGTGTTACATATATATATATATATATATATATATATATATATATATATATATATATATATATACACACACACATGTATATATACACATACTTATTTACAAGTACATGTTCGTGAATCGTCGGGAATGGTCGAAGATCATCTGAACAGTTCAAAATTTTTTAGACTCGACCTAACAGACTTTTCTTATCGTCTCAAAAATATTAAATCATATCGAGAGTTTGGTTTAAAATTAGTCGAAATTTTCCGGGTCGTCACAGCTCCCGAGTCAACCCACCACGTGACATCATCATCCTGCACAAAATAAGCCTCAGATATATATGAAACATAATAATTCTTATTTGAATTATTAAATATATTCTGACCTTTTGAGTTGTGGTTGTTTAAACCATTTCCCAAACCGCTTGTGCTAGATCCTTTGGCATTATTATTACCAAAAATAACCTTGCAATCCCTTTTCATGTGTCCAGTTTTACCACACTTCCAACAAGTCAATTTAGACTTCTTATTCGGATTAGCCTTGTTATAACCTTGATGTTTACATTTGCCCTTTTTGTCATTATTACCAGTGAACTTTTTATGTTCCACCATATTGACAACAGACGTACCAGCAACTTCGTTGCTCTTTGGCTTGTCATTATCCTGCAACCTGAGGGATTCCTCAATACACAGATGACTACCTAACTCAACAAGAGTTAACTCCTCCTTCTTATGTTTCAAAGAATGTTTAAATTCTTTCCAAGATGGAGGTAGTTTATCAATTATGCTTGAGACTTTAATAGACTCATCCATATTCATTTTATGTTGTGTGAATTGACCAAGTATATGAATGAGCTCATTGTATTGTTCCAAGACCGGTCTAGAATCGACCATCTTGTAATTATTAAAATTACTCACAAGGAACTTTTTACTAGAAGCATCCTCAGACATATACTTGGTTTCTAAACAGTCTTATAGTTCTTTAGCAGATTCAACATTTTGGTAAATATCAAAAAGGGAATCAGCCATACTGTGAAGACCCATCCTAATCCATCCGGACGAAGTCCATATCGATTACAAATGATTCACAACAGTTGATTACATCGCGAGGTAATTGACCTCTATATGATACATTTTACAAACATTGCATTCGTTTTGAAAAGACAAACTTTCGCTACATCGACAGTTTACAGGCATGTATAGTATTTCATAATATATTCAAATATAATTGACTTAATAATAATCTTGATGAACTCAACGACTCGAATGCAACGTCTTTTGAAATATGTCATGAATGACTCCAAGTAATATCTTTAAAATGAGTAAATGTACAGCGGAAGATTTCTTTCGTACCTGAGAATAAACATGCTTTCAAGTGTCAACCAAAAGGTTGGTGAGTTCATTAGTTTATCATAACAATCATTTCAATATTTTAATAGACCACAAGATTTCATTTCCCCTTCTCAAAAACATACGTCCCATACATAGAGACAAAAATAATCATTCATATGGATTGAACACCTGGTAACCGACATTCACAATATGCATATAAGAATATCCCCATCATTCCGGGATCCTCCTTCGGACATGATATAAATTTCGAAGTACTAAAGCATCCGGTACTTTGGATGGGGCTTGTTGGGCCCGATAGATCTATCTTTAGAGTTCGCGTCAATTAGGGTGTCTGTTCCCTAATTATTAGATTACCAGACTTAATAAAAAGGGGCATATTCGATTTTGATAATTCAACCATATAATGTAGTTTGAATTACTAGTGTCTATTTCGTAAAACAGTTATAAAAATTGCGCATGTATTCTCAGCCCAAAAATATAAAGGGTAAAAAGGCAAATGAAACTCACGCATATAAATATTGTAAAACAGTTAATAAAACATTTGCATGTATTCTCAGCCCAAAAATGTAATGAGTAAAAAGGGAGTAAATGAAACTCACGCATATAAGTATTGTAAAACAGTTAATAAATCATTTGCATGTATTCTCAGCCCAAAAACGTAAAGAGTAAAAGGGATAAAATGAAACTCACCTATTGTATTTTGTAGTAAAAATACATAGAACGACATTGAACAAGTATAGGGTTGGCCTCGGATTCACGAACCTATATCAAGTATATATATTAACATATTGTAATCGTAATTGAACAATTTATGCATTATTCTTAGTGATGTGATTATTATTTTTAATAATATATAGATTTCATTTAGTTAAATATATTTACTTTAGATAATTAATTATTATTTATTTTGAGAATACTAATATAGTTATGTTATACGAATTTAAATATATTTTTATATAACTAATTTTAATTTGGTAAAATAATATTAATAATAATAATGAATGAAAATTATATCATTTTGTAATAATAATAATATTATTAATAATATTAATAATGATATTATGTTAATAATAATAATAAAATCATGTTTAATGATAATAATAATAATAATAATGATAATAATAATAATAATGATAATGATAATAATATTACTAATACTAACAATAATGATAATAATATTAATTGTATGAATAATACTAATAATTATATTTTTTTTAATAGTTGTATTAATTTAATAACAATCATAATTAATAACAACAACAACAATAATAATAATAATAATAATAATAATAATAATAATAATAATAATAATAATAATAATAATAATAATAATAATAATAATAATAATAATATTGCTACAATGATAAATTAATAATCATAATAATAATAATATTATTCATGATTGTAACTATAATCATAATACTTAATAGTAAATGAGAATCTTAATAATAATACTTGTATTGTTAATTATGAGTGTTCTAAACTAACAATGATAATAATAATAATAATAAAAATAATAATAAAAGAATCAGATTACAACCTTTGAAGATAACAAGTTCCATAAAAAAAATGCCACTGCCCGGTTTCGAACCCGAGACCTCTCGGTTATCACCCATGTCCCTAACCAACCGTCTATATCTGTTTTTCTGTTTTCATAGACACCCCATTTGTATATAACCCGACGCTTACTGTTATCATCCTCTTCCCCAAAACAATTCGACTGGAAACAGGAACAGATAAATAGGAGTTGCAGCTACAGTCTACCATGGTTTCGATGTTGGTTGTGGTGTTTAATCGTGTTTGAATTAAATATGATGGGTGTGTTGGGTATCGAATTAAAACAGGAACATACTATCATCGAACAATCATCATCATCGTTAGTCTTCATTTTAACACCACCATTATTTCTTCTTCGTTGATTAACAGAAACAGAAACAAGGAGACATCGAATAATAATGACATAGCAGTAACAATATCGATAACCAAATATCATATAATCATCATCTTCAAAATCATCTTAACATCATGTATTATGTATCATTCTCTTGCCATCGTTTTAGTTTAATCAGAATAGAAAGAAAGGAATTAGCTGAATCACAGCCCAACAGAAAAAAAATTACGATGATCAATAGAAAACAGGAACAGGTAACATGCTCAGCCCAACAACGAGCTGTCCAATAACGGCCTAATCAGAGAAACTAGAGTTCGGTCCATAAAAGGGAGTTCAAACAAAATACACATGCTCGATTCAATTGCTGTCCACCTTGGTAGTTAAAGTATATTGACATAATGTAGTGGGTGGGGTTTTTGTGAAACAAAGCAACACGCATCATCATCATCTCTTTATTTGTTTAATCTATTATCATTAGTATAAACACACTTGTCTTCCTCATTTATTTGGTTATTGTTACAAAAAAAAATGTAGTGGTTGTAGCTAACAGCATCAGCAGTATAATAGCAGGTGGTAGAGAAATAAAGGGGTGGCGTGGGGTGGTTTTAATCAGGAGATAGAGAGATGGTGGTGAGATGTATCAAACAACAAAACCATGTGGGTGTGTTCGTTTGTAATTGGGATCGAGTAGGATGGTTTTCGAATCCAAGCCAGAAGTAATCATAGCAGCATGAATTCAAGGTAGTCGATGATGGTGTTTAAGTGGTTTTCATGAAGAAGATGTAAGAGAGAGAGAAGAGAGAGGGTGGAAGAAGAAGGTGGCGATGGTTTGTACAATGGTGTGGTGACAGTTTATGGTCGTGAGAGTGGGTTTCTGAATAGAAAACAAGGATATCGAGCAGTTGGCATGGTATGTGTGATTTACGAAGAGAAAACTTAAGTAGAAGAAGAAGAGGGAGAAGGTGGCGGATTTGTTGTGGTGTTTGGCCGATGGGATGCAGGTTATCGAGGAAGGAACCGAGACAAATAAAAGTGGAATTGTGTTTGTGGTGATTGTTACATACTGGTTGAGATCGTGGTGGTCTTGTAAGGATGATCAAACGATAATGGTTAGGTTTGTTACACATAGAATATAATGAATTATGATGGTGATGGATAAATGACTAGGTGAGGTGTTATTGATATCACATATTATTGAAATCGAATAGTTTACATCACAATTTGAGGTCGACAGTCTATAATTCCAAATCAGGGGAAAATAAATAAGAAAAAAAATTAAAAGAAGAAAGGGATTGGCAACGAATTTTGTTTGTTAATGGGATCCTTAGGAATCAAATCGTACCAATTACAGACAGATTAAATAGTTCAGACAAGGACAGGAAATTGAATTCAATCTGCTTTTGATTCTATATATATAAATTTAATTTTTGTAATTAATCTTTATTAATTATAATTATAGTACTTATTAAATAATAATAATTAGTAATATTAATAATAGAATTTATAATATGGGTATTAATAATAATAATAATATTAATAACAAAGTAATACTAAAATCGTATTTATAATATTGATAATATTAGTAATAGCAATATAAATGATAGTTTTTATAATAATACCTATATTAATAATGATATTAAATAAATAATATTAATATCAATGTAATTAAATGAAATTTTTAATAATAATAATAACTAATAACATTTAAATTACAATTAAATTATACATTCAATTATTCGTATATTAATATTTATTTAAATAATCCTAACCTTACAATTATACAATAATAATATGATTATTAATATTAATAGTAACACTGAAAGTAATGGTAGTATTACATCAACAATAAACAACTATGTCTTAATTTGAAATCAATATCACATATAATTAGTTATGTAATATTTATATATATACTGCATATATATAATAAAGCTTACAGAATATTTAATATTATACACTTTAATATATATACATTATACATATAGTAATAATTATTTACATAAATCATATATATTTATATATCTTCTTTTTAATACAACTTAATTATTTTGTATATTATTTTACATATTTAATTCAGATGATTAAACTGTATTCTATAATTTCAAATCATTATATATATTTATATTTATATTTATATTTATATTTATATGTATTTATATACATATTTATTTACAAATGATTGTTCGTGAATCGTCGGGAATAGTCAAAGGTTAAATAAATCAATGTAAACAGTTCAACAATTTTAAGACTCACATTACAGACTCTGCTTATCGTGTCAGAATCTTATAAAGATTAAGTTTAAATTTGGTCGAAAATTCCCGGGTCATCACAGTACCTACCCGTTAAAGAAATTTCGTCCCCGAAATTTAATAGAGGTCGTCATGGATAACAGTAGGGATGTTTTCATGACAAATATGAGTTGATAAATAGAGTTTTATCATCATTGAGTAATATGGATAAAACCATTTGATTTTGTGAAGAGTACAAGTGAAGCTATTACCAAAGAGTGAAATGAGTAGGTATAGATCATCATATATTTTGACGTAAATAGGATTGATTTTCCAAGTTCAAGAGATTTGGAGAAAATCTTCGTAATAAGATTTGATTCTTCGGTAATCAAGGAAATTAGGATCCGCTTTAAATGCGATCATCTGTTTTGATTGCTTTGTCGGATATTTCGCGATAAATTCACCCCTTCGTTTCCTTACAACTCACACCTTTCATTCTTTTTCCCTTAATTCATATTTTTAAAGCATTCGTCAATATGCTCCATCCAATACTGATTCTTGATATATTCCTTACTTTCATATCTGTCATTCTTCTTTTTCATCTACCGCCGGAGGAAGTTATTTTCTTTTACCATTATCTTAGGGTTATAGTGTTTTTTCATTCTCCCGTGTCTTTATATTGCTATACGCATTGATATACACGGTTTGTAATTTATGGGTTGTTATCGGGCTTTATATCTCCCCTTATATTTCAATGTCCCTATTTCTGTTCCAATAAACACTGTCATCCACAGTTAATACTCCCTCCTACTTGCTGAGATTTATACTCCAATTTCTATTTCAGAGCATTATCCCTCCGTTTCTTCTTCTTATGATTTGACATCTCTTGTAATGGTCCAGAATTCGCAGATATAACTTTTAGTATGAACATTGTTGATGTTCTAAGAAGGGAATGGTAATGGCACGATCTTGATTTGTTAAATTACCAAAATATCTGGAAAGATAGAACTATCAGGAAGATATGTTCTTAATATATTTAGAGATTGAGTAGAATGCAAGAGTCATGTAAATGGCACATGATGACGGTATGTTCTGTGAATCATCACGTTCCATTAGAAACTCAGCATGAATTACTGTAATATAATCACGTTGATCAAGTGTCATTATATTATACTAACTCATGCATCAGTTTCCAACACTACTTCAAAAACCTTCCTACTTCAAATTCGAATTTTAAAGAAATTTTAGAAACTAAAGTAGTTTCCTTTATGATGTAATATAGATGGCACGAACAGATAAATAATTTCGGACGAGAATATTTATGAAAATATCCTCAGAAATATCGAAGATATTTATGATGATATTTTTGAAATTCTAAGTTCGATGGTTGATGAAGAAAGATTTTCCGCAAGATTTTAACATGAGTACGGAGCTAGATATTCGTTGAAGGTTTCACCGGATCCAGAATTACCTGGTTTCTTTGAATATATTGTATGGTCCTTGTACTTGGCCTTGGTCTCCTTCATGGTTTGCTCAATCTGTTTTTCAGTACCAAATTTTCTATCGAGCGTTCCTAACACTCCTTTCTTTATCATCAAACTTTTAGCAGTTTAGACCATCTATAATTTTTCTGTTTCCTCTGCATTTAATGCTACGATATCTGAATCATCGATTATCAATCCGAGGTGGTCTCAGGAGAATTGTGTTTTTAGATGATTAAATGCTGATGGTAATATGGTGAAATATAAAAGGTTCCCCGATAACAATGAAGGGGTAATCTTTATAATAGGGTTTATTCGAATGAAAAACTTGAAGTTGATTTGTTGGAGCTGTCACAAAATTAGCTAATCTGAAAAGAAGTTGCGTTGTGATTTTCGAAAATAACAATGCCAAGAAGCTAGCACAGATACGTGTTAAACATTTATATAGATTCCGAGAATTTTTCAGGTGCATAATTATATGCGTAAATCTTTTCTTTCGTAGATGAAGTGCGGTTGATTCATTCTTTCAATTGAGGTGTTTTCCAGAATCGTGAAAGGTTTAAACGCAGATTGTAATCGTCAAGATACAAATGAGGTTTAAGATGAAATCAAGTGGCAAACTTGAAGTATTGTTTAGTTTCATATGTTATAATCAATATTTTAATTCAGTTTAATTGTCCACTATTGGTAGTCCTCAATTGATTAGTCCACAGTTAGCTAGGAACAGTTAGCTAGGATTTCGTTAGCGTGGATTCTTAACAATATTTCTCATAGTTAATTTGTTTGTTTCTAACAAATTTTATTCCGTCAAATATTTTCTTCATTATGCCACTTGTTGGATTCTGGTAGGTCAAAATCTAAATATGAAATTTGATTGGAAATGGTTATTCTGTGGTGAACGGATTCATATATCTGTGGATGTAAGTAGAAGAGTATATGACTGTTGAAACAGATTCGAAGAACGTACAATGTAACTTATTAATGTGAAATTTAAATATTCCTCGGGTATTACCTACCCATTAAAATATTTTCACCATTAACAGTTTGTACAAGAGAATTTTTTTTTATTACAATCTTTATGAAAACATATATACATATATATTTTCCTCAGATGTATTCATGGATTTAATGAGTTAATATGATATTAAACTCATTTGCTTTTCAGTTGGAACTAGAATAAATAATCTCTAAAACTTTAGAGATTACATATTCGCCATGTCGAACGAAGATAAATGAGGTATAACGATACGTAGAACGAAGATCATACTCAAAGTACAGATGATGATATTGAAGCATGGATTGTTGATGGTGCTGGTGCTGTTATTGATGGTACTGTTGGTGCCGGTAATGTTGATGAAGCTAGTACATTTTGCACCATATTCTCCGAATTGATTACTCGAGCGCGAAGTTCGTTGACTTATTACTCCAGGATGATTGTCGGTCGGAATGAGCGGATGAATATGGTTCGGAATTGTGGATAGAATATAATCTTGTCGAGTTACCCTGGAAATGAGACTGAAAATGGTGTCTCGAACAGGTTCGCCGGTAAACGCTTCAGGTTCATTGTCAAGAGGTGAATTCGGTTGGTGGAAGGGATTGCCTTCTGCGCATTTCCACTAATTAAGTCGACTACGAACCCATCAGATGAATTGATAATGGCTGATTGGTTGATTCCTGCCGATGACGCTGTTTTCGTAGCTTAGGTGAACATCTATGTCGGAATAGCTGTCGGAATATCTATCGGAATAGCTATCGGAATCTGAGGGACTCGAACTGGTTGCAGGATTCATCTCGTACAATCAGATGAAGGATTTTCAATAAGAAATAGATTATAGGATGTAGATTAGTACCCTGCAATACATAATTTACATATGCATATATAATACTAAAATCCCATAAGTTACGGAAGAATCTACGGAAGTTGTCAGGCAAAGTTACAGTAACAGATACGCTAAGATATAAATTTTGTCTATACACTATTCATGCAGTCAATGCAGTAAAACGTGTCTAGACTAAGAATGATAAGCAAGTGATTCTCTAAGAATGATAAGAAGGTAATTTTTGACACAAACTGATAAGCAAAACTTTTGACATGCAGACACGGTCGAAGTCCAGACTCACTAATGCATCCTAACGACTTATCAGTTAGACACACTAATGCAGACATGGTTCGCTAAGACCACCGCTCTGATACCAACTGTGAAGACCCATCCTAATCCATCCGGACGAAGTCCATATCGATTACAAATGATTCACAACAGTTGATTACATCGCGAAGTAATTGACCTCTATATGATACATTTTATAAACATTGCATTCATTTTGAAAAGACAAACTTTCGTTACATCGACAGTTTACAGGCATGTATAGTATTTCATAATATATTCAAATATAATTGACTTAATAATAATCTTGATGAACTCAACGACTCGAATGCAACGTCTTTTGAAATATGTCATGAATGACTCCAAGTAATATCTTTAAAATGAGTAAATGCACAGTGGAAGATTTCTTTCGTACCTGAGAATAAACATGCTTTCAAGTGTCAATCAAAAGGTTGGTGAGTTCATTAGTTTATCATAACAATCATTTCAATATTTTAATAGACCAAAAGATTTCATTTCCCCTTCTCAAAAACATACGTCCCATACATAGAGACAAAAATAATTATTCATATGGATTGAACACCTGGTAACCGACATTCACAATATGCATATAAGAATATCCCCATCATTCCGGGATCCTCCTTCGGACATGATATAAATTTCGAAGTACTAAAGCATCCGGTACTTTGGATGGGGCTTGTTGGGCCCGATAGATCTATCTTTAGAGTTCGCGTCAATTAGGGTGTCTGTTCCCTAATTCTTAGATTACCAGACTTAATAAAAAGGGGCATATTCGATTTCGATAATTCAACCATATAATGTAGTTTGAATTACTAGTGTCTATTTCGTAAAACAGTTATAAAAATTGCGCATGTATTCTCAGCCCAAAAATATAAAGGGTAAAAAGGCAAATGAAACTCACGCATATAAATATTGTAAAACAGTTAATAAAACATTTGCATGTATTCTCAGCCCAAAAATGTAATAAGTAAAAAGGGAGTAAATGAAACTCACGCACATAAGTATTGTAAAACAGTTAATAAATCATTTGCATGTATTCTCAGCCCAAAAACTTAAAGAGTAAAAGGGATAAAATGAAACTCACCTATTGTATTTTGTAGTAAAAATACATAGAACGACATTGAACAAGTATAGGGTTGGCCTCGGATTCACGAACCTATATCAAGTATATATATTAACATATTGTAATCGTAATTGAACAATTTATGCATTATTCTTAGTGATGTGATTATTATTTTTAATAATATATAGATTTCATTTAGTTAAATATATTTACTTTATTTACTTTAGATAATTAATTATTATTTATTTTGAGAATACTAATATAGTTATGTTATACGAATTTAAATATATTTTTATATAACTAATTTTAATTTGGTAAAATAATATTAATAATAATAATGAATGAAAATTATATCATTTTGTAATAATAATAATATTATTAATAATATTAATAATGATATTATGTTAATAATAATAATAATAATAAAATCATGTTTAATGATAATAATAATAATAATGATAATGATAATAATATTACTAATACTAACAATAATGATAATAATATTAATTGTATGAATAATACTAATAATTATATTTTTTTTAATAGTTGTATTAATTTAATAACAATCATAATTAATAACAACAATAATAATAATAATAATAATAATACTAATAATAATAATAATAATAATAATAATAATAATAATAATAATAATAATAATAATAATATTGCTACAATGATAAATTAATAATCATAATAATAATAATATTATTCATGATTGTAACTATAATCATAATACTTAATAGTAAATGAGAATCTTAATAATAATACTTGTATTGTTAATTATGAGTGTTCTAAACTAACAATGATAATAATAATAATAATAAAAATAATAATAAAAGAATCAGATTACAACCTTTGAAGATAACAAGTTCCATAAAAAAAATGCCACTGCCCGGTTTCGAACCCGAGACCTCTCGGTTATCACCCGTGTCCCTAACCAACCATCTATATCTGTTTTTCTGTTTTCATAGACACCCCATTTGTATATAACCCGACGCTTACTGTTATCATCCTCTTCCCCAAAACAATTCGACTGGAAACAGGAACAGATAAATAGGAGTTGCAGCTACAGTCTACCATGGTTTCGATGTTGGTTGTGGTGTTTAATCGTGTTTGAATTAAATATGATGGGTGTGTTGGGTATCGAATTAAAACAGGAACATACTATCATCGAACAATCATCATCATCGTTAGTCTTCATTTAACACCACCATTATTTCTTCTTCGTTGATTAACAGAAACAGAAACAAGGAGACATCGAATAATAATGACATAGCAGCAACAATATCGATTACCAAATATCATATAATCATCATCTTCAAAATCATCTTAACATCATGTATTATGTATCATTCTCTTGCCATCGTTTTAGTTTAATCAGAATAGAAAGAAAGGAATTAGCTGAATCACAGCCCAACAAAAAAAAAATTACGATGATCAATAGAAAACAGGAACAGGTAACATGCTCAGCCCAACAACGAGCTGTCCAATAACGGCCTAATCAGAGAAACTAGAGTTCGGTCCATAAAAGGGAGTTCAAACAAAATACACATGCTCGATTCAATTGTTGTCCACCTTGGTAGTTAAAGTATATCGACATAATGTAGTGGGTGGGGTTTTTGTGAAACAAAGCAACACGCATCATCATCATCTCTTTATTTGTTTAATCTATTATCATTAGTATAAACACACTTGTCTTCCTCATTTATTTGGTTATTGTTACAAAAAAAAATGTAGTGGTTGTAGCTAACAGCATCAGCAGTATAATAGCAGGTGGTAGAGAAATAAAGGGGTGGCGTGGGGTGGTTTTAATCAGGAGATAGAGAGATGGTGGTGAGATGTATCAAACAACAAAACCATATGGGTGTGTTCGTTTGTAATTGGGATCGAGTAGGATGGTTTTCGAATCCAAGCCAGAAGTAATCATAGCAGCATGAATTCAAGGTAGTCGATGATGGTGTTTAAGTGGTTTTCATGAAGAATATGTAAGAGAGAGAGAAGAGAGAGAGTGGAAGAAGAAGGTGGCGATGGTTTGTACAATGGTGTGGTGACAGTTTATGGTCGTGAGAGTGGGTTTCCGAATAGAAAACAAGGATATCGAGCAGTTGGCATGGTATGTGTGATTTACGAAGAGAAAACTTAAGTAGAAGAAGAAGAGGGAGAAGGTGGCGGATTTGTTGTGGTGTTTGGCCGATGGGATGCAGGTTATCGAGGAAGGAACCGAGACAAATAAAAGTGGAATTGTGTTTGTGGTGATTGTTACATAGTGGTTGAGATCGTGGTGGTCTTGTAAGGATGATCAAACGATAATGGTTAGGTTTGTTACACATAGAATATAATGAATTATGATGGTGATGGATAAATGACTAGGTGAGGTGTTATTGATATCACATATTATTGAAATCGAATAGTTTACATCACAATTTGAGGTCGACAGTCTATAATTCCAAATCAGGGGAAAATAAATAAGAAAAAAAATTAAAAGAAGAAAGGGATTGGCAACGAATTTTGTTTGTTAATGGGATCCTTAGGAATCAAATCGTACCAATTATAGACAGATTAAATAGTTCAGACAAGGACAGGAAATTGAATTCAATCTGCTTTTGATTCTATATATATAAATTTAATTTTTGTAATTAATCTTTATTAATTATAATTATAGTACTTATTAAATAATAATAATTAGTAATATTAATAATAGAATTTATAATATGGGTATTAATAATAATAATAATATTAATAACAAAGTAATACTAAAATCGTATTTATAATATTGATAATATTAGTAATAGCAATATAAATGATAGTTTTTATAATAATACCTATATTAATAATGATATTAAATAAATAATATTAATATCAATGTAATTAAATGAAATTTTTAATAATAATAATAACTAATAACATTTAAATTACAATTAAATTATACATTCAATTATTCGTATAGTAATATTTATTTAAATAATCCTAACCTTACAATTATACAATAATAATATGATTATTAATATTAATAGTAACACTGAAAGTAATGGTAGTATTACATCAACAATAAACAACTATGTCTTAATTTGAAATCAATATCACATATAATTAGTTATGTAATATTTATATATATACTGTATATATATAATAAAGCTTACAGAATATTTAATATTATACACTTTAATATATATACATTATACATATAGTAATAATTATTTACATAAATCATATATATTTATATATCTTCTTTTTAATACAACTTAATTATTTTGTATATTATTTTACATATTTAATTCAGATGATTAAACTGTATTCTATAATTTCAAATCATTATATATATTTATATTTATATTTATATTTATATGTATTTATATACATATTTATTTACAAATGATTGTTCGTGAATCGTCGGGAATAGTCAAAGGTTAAATAAATTAATGTAAACAGTTCAACAATTTTAAGACTCACATTACAGACTCTGCTTATCGTGTCAGAATCTTATAAAGATTAAGTTTAAATTTGGTCGAAAATTCCCGGGTCATCACACATACCATTGAGGATTAAACCTCTAGCGATGTATTCATCGTTCTCCCACTTGCACCTTTTCCAAATTTGTTCAACATTGGCATCATCACCATGATCTTCAGGAATTGGTGTGCTGAGTACGTACACCACACTCATGCTGCTCAGAAAGAAGTGCATCTTCTTTTGCCATCTCCTAAAATCAATTCCCTCAAACTTATCAAGTTTGGAGAAATTCGCCGTCATGTGTTTCATCGTAGCCGCCATCGATTATAACAGATAATTACTTTCGATTGTTAGAGGTTTTATTAAAATTTTCGTGTAGGGTAAAATAATCGATAGCCGGATAAATCACTGAATCGTGGTATCACTTTCCGAAAGTAATTATTCGACCCTTATTGCCTGGGTTACACGAATATCACTTTCGGATAAGACAAAGATTAGTTCTTGTTATTGGCAGTAAACAAGAACTCTTTTGCATAAGAGTATTAAGGTGTTTTTGTGTGTGTTTTTATTCTCATGAATGATAGTCCATATTTATAGGCACCCAAAAACAAGTATTATTCCACGATGGAGATGTTTCACCTGCTCCACGATAGAGATGTTTCACTAACTCTACGATAGAGATGTTTCACTAACTCCACGATGGAGATGTTTCACTAACTCCACGATGGAGATGTTTCACCTACTCCACGATGGAGATGTTTCACCAACTTTTTAACCTCAAAAGTGGGTGCAGGAATAATACTTCCGTAATCACTCAAATTTGTGATGATGGAAAACCACTTTCGGGTCCGGGTAATCTATCACTTAATGGGTGTACACTCTGTACCTCCTAACCCATTTACAAGTGTAGATTAAATCCCTCAATTACACTAAATTTTCAACAAAATGACCCGTGGAAACACGGGTTTGTTTAAACGAAACAGTTTAATGATATGTTTTAGGTATTAAGTGAATGTAAATGTTAAAGTCATTTACTTTATTGCCCCGTCGAACCACGGACTCCGACTAAGAAACTTGTTTATTTTAGAAACATAAAGTTCGCTTAAAGTTGAATATTTATATTTATATTTTTAATAATAATAATAATTATTATTAATAATAAATGCCTTTTAAATTTTTTTAAGAAAAATAAAATTACAATTTAGGAGAGATTAATATTTCTTTTTATAAAAGATTTTGTATTATTTTTTTTAATTAAATTAATATATAATTATGACATCATCATTATGAAAAGTAAGGATAATTTAGCTTAATGATGATGTCATAATTTTAGAGGTTTATTATAGTGTATAGATTACGACATGAAATAAGAGAATACACAAACAACAAACATTTGTAAATATCGGCTCGAATCCAAATTCACCTTTTTTCGATTTTGATTGATGGTGACAGCGATATCATAACTAACAGAAAAAGGTGGGAGTTTAATTGGATATTGGTATTATTGTTTTTGGTAAATTGAATACCAGAAAACATATCTTAACCTGAGTACACCATAAAAATTTATCCACATACCACTAGATCTGCTTTAGATGGTCGTACAATACCACATTATGATGCATGTTTACTGGTGGATAAATAATTTGTTGGTGTTCGAATCATTACCATATGAACAGGGAGCGCCTTAACCACTCGGCCAAAGCGTCGCATATGTTTCTTGTGCACCAAGCAAGAATATTATGAAGCTAAAAAACTTAAGAAACAAAAATAACATACACGACCAAACATCAGAAGTATGTTCCAAGAAAGAGACTCATAGCTTTGCAACTAACAAACATCTACGATCATTATATTAACTTTCAACATTTTAAGCAAAAATCTACATCGACTATGCACCAGAAATTTTAGCTCAAACAACCAATAAAACATCAACATAAACTTACAATCTCTTTCGGGTTATAATTTATTTAGGCCAACCAATGATATGAATCCCAATGCACCCATTAACCGCAATGATAGAAAAATCAGGTATAGAGCAATAAGGCCCGTTCCTAATATCCTATTAGGACGCATGTCGTTTCTTAACAAGATTACAAGTGCCCATAAAAGTCCTAAAATGAGAAACCCCATTGTGTAGTAAAGGCTGTTGTCTTGAGGAACACTGTATGACTCCGGTTTTTGTGACCACGATCCAATTAATAATGATAGTCCCAAACCCATGAGTGTATTAAACATGGGACCTGCATAGCATCCAGATAATGCAATCTGGATACCATCTCCACCGTCCAAAGCAAGCGCAATATTTGATACCAAATCACCCATAGAATTTCCCCAAGCCAATACCGTTAATCCAAGAATTGAAGGATTCACTCTTAGAAACACACCAAATCCTACTAACAAAGAAACGAGCTCATTTGCAATCAAATAAAACCAAACAATACTCATAAGAAATCCACCTAAAACCCATGGAAACATGAACTTGCGAGGTGGTTGGTCTGGTCTAGTGTACATATGAGCAAGGATACATAGCGTGGACCCGACCAACCCACCAAAAATGTACACAATTATCTTACTTTGAGAACTCAAATCGTCTTGTGTGTTCCATATGAATGCTAGAAGAAGTGGTGACAAGAACGCACTTGAAACTGCATATGGTTTCGACCATGTTTCCTCCTCAACTAATGGAATAGTCAACTTTCTAGGAATAGTCAAAGGGAACTCTAGTAGCGAACATAGACTCCAGAATGAGAACCACGGCCTATCAACCTCAATAGCATCATCATGCCATCCCCATAAATGTCTTTCATGTTCTTGAAACTTCATCTGATTAGAATATATAGCAACATTAGAAGCCCACATCCATTCGGGTAAAGAATTACGAGGTTGTGAATCATCAACAACTTCACTTTCAACATCAAGCAACGAACTTCGTATAGGATCATCATCTTGATGACCTTGAGAAAACATGTTCACTCTAAGTGGAAGCAACGGTGTAACAGCATCTAGTTTTAAACTCTGAACATGTTTCCTGACAATTTCATTAGTAGCCACAAAAACCGCATACAACACATATATAGACACAAACGCAACTGCAGCCACGACACTCACTTTACCGACATTAAGGATTAGCAAAAGAAACATCAGCGTGAACAGATAGAACCCAATGTCCCTAATAAACGCTTTTTTATCAATCTGAACTCCCCGATCAGCTACACAAAGGGACACAATCCCAACAACAACACATGTAACAAAAACCGCACCACCTAAAACACTGTTGAGCCCAACCTCACCCGTATTACTTCCCACAAAAGATGCAATACTTGCAAAAACATCAGGAGCTCCATTACCAAGCGGAAGTAAAGTAACTCCAGCAACAGTTGGTGATAATTTCAGTAAAGTTGAAAGGTTTTGCAACGATACACAAAAGTAATCAGCAGCTGTATTACCTAAAAGGTAAAACAACGCCACAAGCCAAACAACCAAAACTATAGCACCAAATGCACCTTCATCACAATCACAATAATAAAACTTCAAGTAATTGAAAAGTCCATCAGAAGAGCAATGCGGATTCGCTTTTAAAAATTCGCAGCTACTCGAATAACCAAAATGGACAACTAATCCAGTACAAATATCCAAACTTCTAACCGTTGATACATCTACTGGATCCGATAAATTATCAGAAGAATTCAGATTTAATTCAATCATAGACCTACCTCTAGAGTTCCATTCAGAATTTGGAGCTTGTAATTCAATAAATGAATCAAATTGGTAGTAAATTAGTGCAATTAAACCTAGGGCAAATACAGTATTGATAAATTTACGTAATTGATGCACAAGGTGATGCATATTAGTATTAATTATACAGTTTAAGTAATAGAAAATAGATCAGATGACCGAAACCCCAACCCTGATTTAAACAGAGGAATTAGGGTTTACAGGTGACGATATAAATAAGGATTTCAATTGGAAGAAGAAGAATCTATCTACTCTTACTATGTTTTGTAGAAAAGAGCTTAAATGAATTGCGTACCGGCGTTTGGTGAGCAAATATCAGAGAATTGTGTCGGAAATTAATCGGATAACCGGTGAGTTTTATTGCGTACCGGCGTTATTTGTTTTGTCAAATAAGAAATCAGTTTTATTTCCGATTTTACCCTTATGGTCAACAAATGTGGGAATGTTGAATGTTTTTCTTTTCTTTTGAATAACGGCATCTAATCTATATTTTAAAAAATAGGTCAAATAATCCACTTGAATTATAACTGATAGAGTGTTACAGACCGTGAGACCAATCCGCATCTAATTAACAAATCGGAAATACTTTCCCCACACAAATATTTCACACAAATTGACCCACACCCTTACATGGCATGGTGACACGGACACATCTCTAAATATTCAACAGCCACCCTTTATTTATGGTTTGTTATAATTTAGGTGTTTATGACTACCTTTTAGGCTTGATTCTGGACTACAGACTACTAATAGACATTAAAGATGAAAGAAGTGAGTATATGAACTTTCCTATTAGTAGTCATAACTGGAAGGATTTTATGTTGTTGGTTTGTCCTTTTGCTAAAAGGAATATTGCGAGAATTGTTATTATAAAGCTTCTGTTTGCTGCTACGGTCTATTTTGTTTGGCAAGAGCGGAATAGAAGGGTGTTCAAGAAGGGTAAACAGTCTCCGGTTCAGGTCTTTGAGTCGATATATTCTACCGTCAGACTAAAGTTGATGAGTTTTTTGTGGAGGTCGACTGCTAATTCGCTTAGGCTCAAGTCAGATTGAAAAATTTCTTAATTGTGTTTTTTTTCTTTTTTCGCTTGTAGCTCGTGTTGCTTTAATTTGTATTTAAAGTTTGGTTGTTTGTGAGGTTGTAGGGCTTGTCCTATAACTCCGTGCTTCAGTTGTATATTGTTTTTTGATATCAATATATTCACCGGGTGAACCCCTTTTACCCAAAAAAAAAGTGAGTATATGAAATATATTCAAGTAAGAAGTGTATCGAATGTTTACATCTCATGGGTATTTATAATACTAGAATTTACTGTACGTTTATCATGCTCATTTGGATTCATATGAAATTGGCAGACACTTTTTCTGACTTTTATAACACTCCCCTTTGGATGACAATTTTAGTTCATTATAGAGCAACTAGTACTGCCTCGTTAAAAACCTTGCTAAAGAAAAACCCAGTGGGAAAAAACTTTAGTCAAGGGAAAAAGAGTGCAGTATAGAGTTGACTCCCCCTCAAGTAGACATCGCTGAGTCGTCACATCTTTTGAACTTGCCTCATGCCAATATTGTGAACGTGTGTTCTGAAAACAGCGGTTGACGGTGCTTTTGTATAAAGATCAGCATAGTTGTTGATTGAACGTATCTCATTTTAATCTGGTTGTCTTTTACGAGATCTTGAGTATATGAGAAGAATCTGAGGTTTTCATCTGAAACTGTATCATCTAAATCTTTTATGTACAAGTTTAGCCCCTGTGATTTGTCTACAGTCTCCTTCATGGTTTGTTCAAACCCTTATTTCAATTCCTATTCCCTTTTAGTCTTTTCTGAGCCTTACCAACATACCATTCTTTTCCATCAAACTTATGACCGTTAATATCGTCTATGGCTTTGGCGCCTCGTCAGCATTTATATTTTGTTCTGTCACTTTTGATACTCTTCTTTCATTTGTATTTTGCAAGCTGCATTATCTTCATATATAGTTGTTGGTGAAGATAGTTATTGGTCTTTTATAGCGTTCTAGTCCACAAGAATCAATAATGATTTGTGTCATTGATCTCAACCAAACACATCTTCGAGTAGTTTCATATAATGCAATCACTTCGTCATGATTTGATGATGTTTCAACAAGTGTTTGTTTTAAGAACGCCATGATTTTGTGGTACCTCCATTTAGGAATACATATCGATTTTGAGATTTATCTTTATGAGGATTTAATGAATGACCTGCATATACACAATCAACCAACTCTTGTTTTGAAGCGTTAGAATAAAATAATTTTAAATCAGCAGTTCCTCAAGAGTATCAAAATATCTGTTTGATCCCATTTCAATGTCTTTTTGTAGGGGTTGAGCTGAACCTTGTCAACAAATTAACTGCAAAAGATATGTCAGGTCTTGTACAATTTGTAAAATACATAATAACCCCAATTGCACTAAGATATGGAACTTATGATCCGTAAATGAAATGTCCCGTTCTTATTGATTAAAAACGTTCCATATTAATTGATTTCGTTGCGAGGTTTTGACCTCTATATGAGACGTTTTTCAAAGACTGCATTCATTTTTAAAACAAACTATAACCTTTATTTCATAAATAAAGGTTTAAAAAGCTTTACGTAGATTATCAAATAATGATAATCTAAAATATCCTGTTTACACACGACCATTACATAATGGTTTACAATACAAATATGTTACATCGAAATCAGTTTCTTGAATGCAGTTTTTACACAATATCATACAAACATGGACTCCAAATCTTGTCCTTATTTTAGTATGCAACAGCGGAAGCGCTTAGTATTCACCTGAGAATAAACATGCTTTAAACGTCAACAAAAATATTGGTGAGTTATAGGTTTAACCTAAATATATCAAATCGTAATAATAGAAGACAAGATTTCATATTTCAATACACATCCCATACATAGAGATAAAAATCATTCATATGGTGAACACCTGGTAACCGACATTAACAAGATGCATATATATAAGAATATCCCCATCATTCCGGGACACCCTTCGGATATGATATAAATTTCGAAGTACTAAAGCATCCGGTACTTTGGATGGGGTTTGTTAGGCCCAATAGATCTATCTTTAGGATTCGCGTCAATTAGGGTGTCTGTTCCCTAATTCTTAGATTACCAGACTTAATAAAAAGGGGCATATTCGATTTCGATAATTCAACCATAGAATGTAGTTTCACGTACTTATGTCTATTTTGTAAATCATTTATAAAACCTGCATGTATTCTCATCCCAAAAATATTAGATTTTAAAAGTGGGATTATAACTCACTTTCACAGATTTTTACTTCGTCGGGAAGTAAGACTTGACCACTGGTTGATTCACGAACCTATAACAATATATACATATATATCAAAGTATGTTTAAAATATATTTACAACACTTTTAATATATTTTTATGTTTTAAGTTTATTAAGTCAGCTGTCCTCGTTAGTAACCTACAACTAGTTGTCCACAGTTAGATGTACAGAAATAAATCGATAAATATTATCTTGAATCAATCCATGACCCAGTGTATACGTATCTCAGTATTGATCACAACTCAAACTATATATATTTTGGAATCAACCTCAACCCTGTATAGCTAACTCCAACATTCACATATAGAGTGTCTATGGTTGTTCCGAAATATATATAGATGTGTCGACATGATAGGTCGAAACATTGTATACGTGTCTATGGTATCTCAAGATTACATAATATACAATACAAGTTGATTAAGTTATGGTTGGAATAGATTTGTTACCAATTTTCACGTAGCTAAAATGAGAAAAATTATCCAATCTTGTTTTACCCATAACTTCTTCATTTTAAATCCGTTTTGAGTGAATCAAATTGCTATGGTTTCATATTGAACTCTATTTTATGAATCTAAACAGAAAAGTATAGGTTTATAGTCGGAAAAATAAGTTACAAGTCGTTTTTGTAAAGGTAGTCATTTCAGTCGAAAGAACGACGTCTAGATGACCATTTTAGAAAATATACTTCCACTTTGAGTTTAACCATAATTTTTGGATATAGTTTCATGTTCATAATAAAAATCATTTTCTCAGAATAACAACTTTTAAATCAAAGTTTATCATAGTTTTTAATTAACTAACCCAAAACAGCCCGCGGTGTTACTACGACGGCGTAAATCCGGTTTTACGGTGTTTTTCGTGTTTCAAGGTTTTAAATCATTAAGTTAGCATATCATATAGATATAGAACATGTGTGTAGTTAATTTTAAAAGTCAAGTTAGAAGGATTAACTTTTGTTTGCAAACAAGTTTAGAATTAACTAAACTATGTTCTAGTGATTACGAGTTTAAACCTTCGAATAAGATAGTTTTATATATATGAATCGAATGATGTTATGAACATCATTACTACCACAAGTTTAGTAGGTAAACCTACTGGAAGTGTCAAGAAATGATCTAGCTTCAAAGGATCTTGGATGGCTTGAAAGTTCTTGAAGTAGGATCATGACACAAAAACAAGTTCAAGTAAGATTTTTACTCGAATTAAGATAGTTTATAGTTATAGAAATTGAATCAAAGTTTGAATATGAATATTACCTTGAATAAGAAAGATAACCTACTGTATATAACAAAGGTTTCTTGATCTTAGATGATTACTTGGAATGGATTAGAAAGCTTGGAAGTAAATTAGTAAACTTGAAGGGATTTTTGAAGTGTTCTTGAAGTGTTCTTCCTATGATGATTATAGCTTGATTCTTGAAGTGATTTTTGATGAAGATGATGATTAACTACTGGAAAAATACGTTCATAATAGTGTGTGTGTGTGTGTTGAGAGAGAATTAGAAAGAGAATTGGAAGTGAAATGGAGTGAATGATGAGTGGTAATTGGTGAGTGGTGAGTGGGGTTAAAAGGAGTTCTAGTTAGTTGACTAGCTCATGGTAGAAGTTAAAATTGATTAGTCATACATGACATAATCAAGAGTGGAATCCCATGTTAGTTCCTATTGGTATATACTCATAGTAAGTACGTTTTGAAGCTGTGTATAATACGGGTAAGAATACGACTAGAATTCTTGATGAAAGAAAAGAATGGAAAAGTAACTGTAACCATTTTCGTTAAGTATGAGTGTTTTGATATATGTCTTGAAGTCTTCCAAAAGTATTTTAATACATCTAAATACACTACATGTATATACATTTTAACTGAGTCGTTAAGTCATCGTTAGTCGTTACATGTAAGTGTTGTTTTGAAACCTTTAAGTTAACGATCTCAATTAATGTTGTTAACCCATTGTTTATTATATCTAATGAGATGTTAAATTATTATATTATCATGATATTATGATATATTAATATATCTTAATATGATATATATACATTTAAATGTCGTTACAACGATAATCGTTACATATATGTCTCGTTTCGAAATCCTTAAGTTAGTAGTCTTGTTTATATGTATATAACTCATTGTTAATATACTTATGGAGATACTTACTTATCATAATATCATGTTAACCATATGTATATCCATATATATATCGTCATGTCGTTTTTACAAGTTTTAACGTTCGTGAATCGCCGGTCAACTTGGGTGGTCAATTGTCTATATGAAACATATTTCAATTAATCAAGTCTTAACAAGTTTGATTGCTTAACATGTTGGAAACATTTAATCATGTAAATATCAATCTCAATTAATATATATAAACATGGAAAAGTTCGGGTCACTACAGTACCTACCTGTTAAATAAATTTCGTCCCGAAATTTTAAGCTGTTGAAGGTGTTGACGAATCTTCTGGAAATAGATGCGGGTATTTCTTCTTCATCTGATCTTCATGCTCCCAGGTGAACTCGGGTCCTCTACGAGCATTCCATCGAACCTTAACAATTGGTATCTTGTTTTGCTTAAGTCTTTTAACCTCACGATCCATTATTTCGACGGGTTCTTCGATGAATTGAAGTTTTTCGTTGATTTGGATTTCATCTAACGGAATAGTGAGATCTTCTTTAGCAAAACATTTCTTCAAATTCGAGACGTGGAAAGTGTTATGTACAGCCGCGAGTTGTTGAGGTAACTCAAGTCGGTAAGCTACTGGTCCGACACGATCAATAATCTTGAATGGTCCAATATACCTTGGATTTAATTTTCCTCGTTTACCAAATCGAACAACGCCTTTCCAAGGTGCAACTTTAAGCATGACCATCTCTCCAATTTCAAATTCTATATCTTTTCTTTTAATGTCAGCGTAGCTCTTTTGTCGACTTTGGGCGGTTTTCAACCGTTGTTGAATTTGGATGATCTTCTCGGTAGTTTCTTGTATAATCTCCAGACCTGTAATCTGTCTATCCCCCACTTCACTCCAACAAATCGGAGACCTGCACTTTCTACCATAAAGTGCTTCAAACGGCGCCATCTCAATGCTTGAATGGTAGCTGTTGTTGTAGGAAAATTCTGCTAATGGTAGATGTCGATCCCAACTGTTTCCGAAATCAATAACACATGCTTGTAGCATGTCTTCAAGCATTTGTATCGTCCTTTCACTCTGCCCATCAGTTTGTGGATGATAGGCAGTACTCATGTCTAGACGAGTTTCTAATGCTTGCTGTAATGTCTGCCAGAATCTTGAAATAAATCTGCCATCCCTATCAGAGATAATAGAGATTGGTATTCCATGTCTGGAGACGACTTCCTTCAAATACAGTCGTGCTAACTTCTCTATCTTGTCATCTTCTCTTATTGGCAGGAAATGTGATGATTTGGTGAGACGATCAACTATTACCCAAATAGTATCAAAACCACTTGCAGTCCTTGGCAATTTAGTGATGAAATCCATGGTAATGTTTTCCCATTTCCATTCCGGGATTTCGGGTTGTTGAAGTAGACCTGATGGTTTCTGATGCTCAGCTTTGACCTTAGAACACGTCAAACATTCTCCTACATATTTAGCAACATCGGCTTTCATACCCGGCCACCAAAAATATTTCCTGAGATCCTTGTACATCTTCCCCGTTCCAGGATGTATTGAGTATCTGGTTTTATGAGCTTCTCTAAGTACCATTTCTCTCATATCTCCAAATTTTGGTACCCAAATCCTTTCAGCCCTATACCGGGTTCCGTCTTCCCGAATATTAAGAGGTTTCTCCGATCCTTTGGGTATTTCATCCTTTAAATTTCCCTCTTTTAAAACTCCTTGTTGCGCCTCCTTTATTTGAGTAGTAAGGTTATTATGAATCATTATATTCATAGATTTTACTCGAATGGGTTCTCTGTCCTTCCTGCTCAAGGCATCGGCTACCACATTTGCCTTCTCCGGGTGGTAACGAATCTCAAAGTCGCAATCATTCAATAATTCAATCCACCTACGCTGCCTCATATTCAGTTGTTTCTGATTAAATATGTGTTGAAGACTTTTGTGGTCGGTATATATAATACTTTTGACCCCATATAAGTAGTGCCTCCAAGTCTTTAATGCAAAAACAACCGCGCCTAATTCCAAATCATGCGTCGTATAATTTTGTTCGTGAATCTTCAATTGTCTAGACGCATAAGCAATCACCTTCGTTCATTGCATTAATACACAACCGAGACCTTGCTTTGATGCGTCACAATAAATCACAAAATCATTATTCCCTTCAGGCAATGACAATATAGGTGCCGTAGTTAGCTTTTTCTTCAATAACTGAAACGATTTCTCTTGTTCATCATTCCATTCAAATTTCTTCCCTTTATGCGTTAATGCAGTCAAGGGTTTTGCTATTATGGAAAAGTCTTGGATGAACCTTCTGTAGTAACCATCTAGTCCTAAAAACTGGCGTATGTGTTTCGGAGTTTTCGGGGTTTCCCACTTTTCAACAGTTTCTATCTTTGCCGGATCCACCTTAATACCTTCTTTGTTCACTATGTGACCGAGGAATTGAACTTCTTCCAACCAAAATGCACACTTTGAAAACTTAGCGTACAATTCTTCCTTCCTCAATACTTCTAACACCTTTCTCAAATGTTCACCGTGTTCTTGGTCATTCTTTGAGTAAATAAGTATGTCATCAATGAAAACAATGACAAACTTGTCAAGGTATGGTCCACACACTCGGTTCATAAGGTCCATGAACACAGCTGGTGCATTAGTTAAACCAAACGGCATGACCATAAACTCGTAATGATCGTAACGTGTTCTGAAAGCAGTCTTTGGAATATCATCTTCTTTCACCCGCATTTGATGATACCCGGAACGTAAGTCAATCTTTGAATAAACAGACGAGCCTTGTAGTTGATCAAATAAGTCGTCGATTCTCGGTAGTGGGTAGCGGTTCTTGATGGTAAGTTTGTTCAACTCTCGGTAGTCGATACACAACCTGAATGTACCATCTTTCTTCTTGACAAACAAAACAGGAGCTCCCCACAGTGATGTGCTTGGTCGAATGAAACCACGCTCTAAAAGTTCTTGTAATTGGCTTTGCAGTTCTTTCATCTCGTTGGGTGCGAGTCTGTAAGGAGCACGAGCTATTGGTGCAGCTCCTGGTACAAGATCTATTTGAAATTCAACGGATCGCTGTGGGGGTAATCCCGGTAATTCTTTCAAAAATACATCGGGAAATTCTTTTGCAATGGGAACATCATTGATGCTCTTTTCTTTAGTTTGTACTTTCTCGACGTGTGCTAGAACAGCATAGCAACCTTTTCTTATTAGTTTTTGTGCCTTCAAATTACTAATAATATGTAGCTTCGTGTTGCCCTTTTCTTCGTACACCATTAAGGGTTTTCCTTTTTCTCGTATAATGCGAATTGCATTTTTGTAACAAACGATCTCTGCTTTCACTTCTTTCAACCAGTCCATACCGATTATCACATCAAAACTCCCTAACTCTACTGGTATCAAATCAATCTTAAATGTTTCGCTAACCAGTTTAATTTCTCGATTCCGACATATATTATCTGCTGAAATTAATTTACCATTTGCTAATTCGAGTAAAAATTTACTATCCAAAGGCGTCAATGGACAACTTAATTTAGCACAAAAATCTCTACTCATATAGCTTCTATCCGCACCCGAATCAAATAAAACGTAAGCAGATTTATTGTCAATAAGAAATGTACCCATAACAAGCTCCGGGTCTTCCTGTGCCTCTGCCGCATTAATATTGAAAACTCTTCCGCGGCCTTGTCCATTCGTGTTCTCCTGGTTTCTGGCAATTTCTAATAATGTGGCCCGGTTTTCCACATTTATAACAAACTACATTGGCATAACTTGCTCCGACACTACTTGCTCCGCCATTACTCGTTCCGACACCATTTGTTCCTTTCGTTCTATTAACCCCTGGTCCGTAGACCTCACACTTCGCCGCGCTATGACCATTTCTTTTACACTTGTTGCAAAATTTGGTGCAGAACCCCGAGTGATACTTTTCACACATTTGGCATAGCTGCTTCTGATTGTTGTTGTTGTTGCGGTTATTATTGTTGTTGGGATGATTGTTGTAGTTGCTGTTGTTGTTGTTGTTGTTGTTGTTGGGCCGTTTGTTGTAGTTGCGATTGATGTTACGATTGTTGGGATAATTGTTGCGATTATTGTTGTAATTGCTGTTGTTGTTGTATTGGTGATTCTTATCACCGTTTTCCTCCCACTTTCTTTTGACTTGCTTCACATTGGCTTCTTCAGCAGTCTGTTCTTTAATTCTTTCTTCAATCTGGTTCACTAGTTTGTGAGCCATTCTACATGCCTGTTGTATGGAGGCGGGCTCGTGTGAACTTATATCTTCTTGGATTCTTTCCGGTAATCCTTTCACAAACGCGTCGATCTTCTCTTCCTCATCTTCGAATGCTCCCGGACACAATAGGCACAATTCTGTGAATCGTCTTTCGTACGTGGTAATATCAAATCCTTGGGTTCGTAACCCTCTAAGTTCTGTCTTGAGCTTATTGACCTCGGTTCTGGGACGGTACTTCTCGTTCATCAAGTGCTTGAATGCTGACCACGGTAGTGCGTACGCATCATCTTGTCCCACTTGCTCTAGATAGGTATTTCACCATGTTAACGCAGAACCTGTGAAGGTATGCGTAGCGTACTTCACTTTGTGCTCTTCAGTACACTTACTTATGGCAAACACCGATTCGACCTTCTCGGTCCACCGTTTCAATCCGATCGGTCCTTCGGTTCCATCAAATTTCAAAGGTTTGCAGGCAGTGAATTCTTTGTAGGTGCATCCTACACGATTTCCTGTACTGCCAGATCCAAGGTTATTGTTGGTATGTAGCGCAGCCTGTACTGCGGCTATGTTTGAAGCTAGAAAAGTACGGAATTCCTCTTCATTCATATTCACGGTGTGTCGAGTAGTCGGTGCCATTTCCTTCAAAATAGTCAAATGGAACAAGTTAATCATACAGAATATTAAGAGTAGTTAATAGTATTTCGTACCATAATATGAACTCATTTATAAAAGCTTTTTCTTCATATTAGCGTTTTATAAGTTTAAATTCGGGTAGTACCTACCCGTTAAGTTCATACTTAGTAGCTAATATACAATTTAACTACTACAATTCTATATGAAAAACTGATTGTAATAATATTTCGCGTTCAAACTTTTATACAATATTTTACAAACTTACAATACCGCTTATTTTACATAAAGCATGAAATATAGCACACAATAACTTTGATACATGATAGTTGTGAAGATAATTGTAGCTAGTACACAAGTCGTTCAGCAAAGGCAATAAAGACACGTAATTCATACGTCCAGAAACAAGTCATGCATTCTGGTTTTACTAGGACTACTTCCCATCCTTGGTCTTGTGGAACATAACCGTTATGGCCGTTGATAAGACAGCGTGTTGTAACGTCGTCAAAGGGACGAGGGTTACGTAATGACCAACAGTCTCGTAATAACCTAAAAACCTCATTTCTTACCCCAATTACCGACTCCGTCACTTGTGGGAACGTTTTGTTTAATAGTTGTAGCCCGATGTTCTTGTTCTCACTTTGGTGAGAAGCGAACATTACTAACCCGTAAGCATAACATGCTTCTTTATGTTGCATGTTAGCCGCTTTTTCTAAATCACGAAGTCCTATATTCGGATATACTGAGTCAAAATAATTTCTTAACCCGTTGCGTAAAATAGCATTTGGGTTCCCCGCAATATATGCGTCAAAGTAAACACATCGTAACTTATGGATTTCCCAATGTGATATCCCCCATCTTTCGAACGTAAGTCTTTTATAAACCAAGGCATTCTTGGAACGTTCTTCGAATGTCTTACAAACTGATCTCGCCTTAAATAGTTGTGCCGAGGAATTCTGACCGACTCTAGACAAGATTTCATCAATCATGTCTCCGGGTAGGTCTCTTAAAATATTGGGTTGTCTATCCACTTTGTGTTTTTATACTGTAAAATAGACAAGAGTTAGATTCATAAAAAAATACTTATTAATACAAGCAATTTTTACATATATCATAAAGCATAAGCACACTATATTACATATATTACACCACACGAATACAACTATCTTATTCCGACTCGCTCGTTTCTTCTTGTTCGGTTTTGGTTCGTTTTGCCAAGTTTCTAGGGATATATGATGTTCCCCTAATACGAGTCGTCGTTGTCCACATTGGTTTAGAAAAACCTGGTGGTTTAGAGGTTCCCGGGTCATTGTTACAACTTAAGGACTTCGGGGGTTGATGATATATATAAAGTTCATCGGGGTTGGAATTAGATTTCTCTATTTTTATGCCCTTTCCCTTATTATTTTCTTTTGCCTTTTTAAATTCAGTTGGGGTAATTTCTATAACATCATCGGAATTCTCGTCGGAATCCGATTCATCGGAGAATTGGTAATCCTCCCAATATTTTGCTTCCCCGGCGGAAACACCATTGACCATAATTAACCTTGGTCGGTTGGTTGAGGATTCTCTTTTACTTAATCGTTTTATTATTTCCCCCACCGGTTCTATTTCTTCTTCCGGTTCCGATTCTTCTTCCGGTTCCGACTCTTCTTCCGGTTCCTCTTCGGGAACTTGTGAATCAGTCCACGAATCATTCCAATTTACATTTGACTCTTCATTATTATTAGGTGAGTCAATGGGACTTGTTCTAGAGGTAGACATCTATCACATAATATCAAACACGTTAAGAGATTAATATATCACATAATATTCATATGTTAAAAATATATAGTTTTCAACAAAAATGTTAAGCAATCATTTTTAAAGAAAACACGGTCGAAGTCCAGACTCACTAATGCATCCTAATAAACTCGATAAGACACACTAATGCAAATTTTCTGGTTCTCTAAGACCAACGCTCTGATACCAACTGAAATGTCCCGTTCTTATTGATTAAAAACGTTCCATATTAATTGATTTCGTTGCGAGGTTTTGACCTCTATATGAGACGTTTTTCAAAGACTGCATTCATTTTTAAAACAAACCATAACCTTTATTTCATAAATAAAGGTTTAAAAAGCTTTACGTAGATTATCAAATAATGATAATCTAAAATATCCTGTTTACACACGACCATTACATAATGGTTTACAATACAAATATGTTACATCGAAATCAGTTTCTTGAATGCAGTTTTTACACAATATCATACAAACATGGACTCTAAATCTTGTCCTTATTTTAGTATGCAACAGCGGAAGCTCTTAGTATTCACCTGAGAATAAACATGCTTTAAACGTCAACAAAAATGTTGGTGAGTTATAGGTTTAACCTATATATATCAAATCGTAATAATAGACCACAAGATTTCATATTTCAATACACATCCCATACATAGAGATAAAAATCATTCATATGGTGAACACCTGGTAACCGACATTAACAAGATGCATATATATAAGAATATCCCCATCATTCCGGGACACCCTTCGGATATGATATAAATTTCGAAGTACTAAAGCATCTGGTACTTTAGATGGGGTTTGTTAGGCCCAATAGATCTATCTTTAGGATTCGCGTCAATTAGGGTGTCTGTTCCCTAATTCTTAGATTACCAGACTTAATAAAAAGGGGCATATTCGATTTCGATAATTCAACCATAGAATGTAGTTTCACGTACTTATGTCTATTTTGTAAATCATTTATAAAACCTGCATGTATTCTCATCCCAAAAATATTAGATTTTAAAAGTGGGACTATAACTCACTTTCACAGATTTTTACTTCGTCGGGAAGTAAGACTTGGCCACTGGTTGATTCACGAACCTATAATGTGATGACCCGGGAATTTCCGATCAAATTTAAACTTTAATCTTTTATATGTTTCCGACACGATAAGCAAAATCTGTAATGTTGAGTCTAGAAAGTTTTGAAATCTATATTCATGTAATCAATTACCCTTTGACTAGTCCCGACAATTCACGAACAGTTGTGTATAGATAACTAATAAGATTATTACTATCAATTATAATATTATTATTATTATTAGTAATTAAAATTATCATTTTTAGTATTAATATTTATCATATTATTATTTGTCATTTATTATTATTGACCTTTATTAAGTAATATTACTATTAAAAATATTATTATTAGTATTATTAATATTAATATGTATTAGAATAATTATATTAGATAGTTAATAAAAATAGGAATTTGATACATATATATATAAACACATATACGACTAAATATATAAATATATAAATCTTTATTAATATTATTAATTTTGATTAATTGGATATTGAAAACACAAAATCAATTAAGGATTTATATCACTCTCAAACTGTATCAAATTGAAGAATTCGTACAAATCATGACATCAAGATAACAAAAAAAAAAATGTCCAAATTCTGTTGACTGTCATTTTCTCCTTTTATTTTTTTTGTATTCTTGTTCTTGGATGAAGAATTCTGTCGACACAACTAATAATATGTAAGGATCGAGCAATACAATTGTTAAAGTATTCATACAACCTTCTTCCTTCTTCAACCACTGCTCGAAATATTTCTTTTCTTTCTGATTCCATTTGAATCTGCTACACTTGATATTAGCTTTTCAAAACTACTTGGGTTGTTGTTAGGAGAAGACCCATAAACCAAACCACAAACCGAAAACCATGGTTCATGGCTACACCTTATTGGCTTTTGTTAAAAACACCAAACCCATCACCACAATTAACCCGACACTTGATCACCACCTATCCCTACATTTTTTTTCATCTCTTTCTTTCCTTTTCTCTTGACCAAAGCATGAACCACCTTCACACCATAGAAATCATTTCTCTCTAATATATACATATATGTACATAAATATACGTACTAGATATATAGATTACATACCTTCTATTTTCTGAGTAACCGAAAAACCATCACTTTGCCTTCTGTTTCTTACTTCATTCGTGAACCTCAAAATATTGAACCCTTACACTGCCTTACTACTACTACTCATATCTCCCTGTTTGCACCATCGTGAACTGCATAACACTTGCTGCTATACTTGACATTGATTTCCTTTCTGTTTCATTCAAAATTCATCAAGAACCATCGGTCAGTATTACTTCCTGCCATTTGTATCGATTACAAACCCACACACCACCCTTTCCTTCTCTCTTGATCCTCTTCATGAGAACCACCACCTTCAACTCATCTTGGAAACCATTTTAAACGACCCACCAATACCTTCATACTCAATTTATTTCCTGTTTTAATCACATAATAAACACCCATTTTCGATATATATATTTTTTTGTTTACAATGATTATAGTAAAATTATGATGGGGTATCCAATATATAATATCTCTTTACAGCTCATATTATAAAAAGTTATTATGCAAGTGGATCATTATGGAACCTATTGACCGACACTTGATATTCTCTACATTTTCTGTTTTAAAAACCGAACCCCACATTCACTAAAGGTGTAACACGATAGTATTGTTCCAGCTTTCTGTTTTGTTGAGCTGTTAAGGCGACAGGCCTGTTCCAGAATTCGACTTCAGTTGGGCCATTTAAGTTGGTGAGTTTACTAATTGGGTTTAAGAAATTCAGTTGGGCCATGATTCAATTACGTTATCTGTGGCCGAAGTAAAAAGGGATCAGATCATAGAACTTGGTGACATCTACGTTAAATGATATTTCATTCGACTTGGGTTATATTTTTTTTTTTTTGGTGTAAACAATTAAGATATTGATGGTGATTAGATAGTCAAATGATATTAGTTATGAAATGATGAAGACTAGATGATATACAAGTATTCAGATGTAGTTGTTAAGATGAGATTATTATGATAATAATCATGATTTGATGATAAACGGGTATGATGACGAATGATGATATTCGATTATGATAATATTGATAATGATAGGTGGATACGAGTATTATGATCATAAGATCATGATGATAATGATGATTAGTTTACGATGATAATATTATGATAGATTAGGATTAGATAGAATGATGATGCCGCATGTATATTAGTTATAGTTAAGAAAATGATGTCGATAATAATATGAATTTGATGATGGTAATGACAATCGATAATATTGAAGAGGATGATGCAATTAAATGAAGATCAGACAGAAACTGGATATATAGATGTAAACTGGAAAATAAAACAAATAATAGGAAACAGAGGAATGGTTGAGCATGCGTTTGGGGAATGAGAGGTCGTGGGTTCGAGCCTGGTGTTTGCTATTTTTTTTGGGAAAAGCTTGGAAGGTAGTTATTTATCAAAATTATTATTTTTATGGTTATTATTATTATTAATTATTAATTGTTATGAATACTATGATGATTATTATTATTATCATTAAGTATTAGAATTATAATCGTTACTAGTATTATTATCATTAAATATTACGAACATTAGTTATTATTATTATTATTATTATTATTATTATCATCACTTTTTATTAAAATTAACATTTTTATTAAAGTTATCATTTTTATTAAAAGTATCATTGTTATAAAATTATCATTTTTTTTTGTTATTTTTACTATTATAATTATAAAATAAAACAGCTTATATTTACTACTATTAATATTATTTTACCAAATAACTACTAGTTATATAAGACTATACTTAATACATATTACATAACTATCTTAATATTACATATAACAAATTATTGATTTTTGATATAATATCAATCACAAATATATAAAAATTAATATAACTATATGCATAAATATTTATTAGTTTACAAAATAATTATAACTACAGATATAATATATAAAACTGTTCGATTCCGATTATATGTGTTAATATATATATAATAAATGATATAGGTTCGTGAATCCGAGACCAACCCTATTGTTGTTCAATGTCGTTCTATGTATTTTTACTACAAAATACATTAGGTGAGTTTCATTTGCTCCCTTTTTACTCATTACATTTTTGGGCTGAGAATACATGCAAATGCTTTATTAACTGTTTTTACAATATTTATATGCGTGAGTTTCATTTACCTTTTTACCCTTTTATATTTTTGGGCTGAGAATACATGCGCAACTTTTATAACTGTTTTACGAAATAGACACAAGTAATCGAAATTACGTTCTATGGTTGAATGATCGAAACTGAATATGCCCCTTTTTATTAAGTCTGGTAATCTAAGAATTAGGGAACAGACACCCTAATTGACGCGAACTCTAAAGATAGATCTATCGGGCCCAACAAGCCCCATCCAAAGTACCGGATGCTTTAGTACTTTGAAGTTTATATCATGTCCGAAGGAGGATCCCGGAATGATGGGGATATTCTTATATGCATATTGTGAATGTCGGTTACCAGGTGTTCAATCCATATGAATGATATTTTTGTCTCTATGCATGGGACGTATGTTTATGAGAAATGGAAATATGAAATCTTGTGGTCTATTAAAATTATGAAATGATTATTTATGTCAAACTAATGAACTCACCAACCTTTTGGTTGACACTTGAAAGCATGTTTATTCTCAGGTATGAAAGAAATCTTCCGCTGTGCATTTGCTCATTTTAAGGACATTACTTGGAGTCGATCATCGCTCTGGAATCAAATGTTGATGACTTCATCCAGATGGATTAGTACGGGGTATTACAGTTGGTATCAGAGCGGTGGTCTTAGCGAACCAGGTCTGCATTAGTGTGTCTAACTGATAAGTCGTTAGGATGCATTAGTGAGTCTGGACTCCGACCGTGTCTGCATGTCAAAAGTTTTGCTTATCATTTCGTGTCAAAAATTTCCTGCTTATCATTCTTAGGGAATCACTTGCTTATCATTCTTAGTCTAGACACGTTTTACTGCATTGACTGCATGAATAGTGTATAGACAAAATTCATATCTTAGCATATCTGCTACTTTATATCTTAGCGTATCTGTTACTGTAACTTTGCCTGACAACTTCCGTAGATTCCTCCGTAACTTATGGGATTTTAGTATTATATATGCATATGTAAATGATGTATAGCAGGGTACTAATCTACATTCTATAGTCCATTTCCTATCGAAAAACCCTTCATCTGATCGTACGAGATAAATCCTTCAACTAGTTCGAGTCCCTTGGATTTCGACAGCTATTCCGATAGTTATCCCGACCGTTATTCCGAATGGATAGTCACCTAAGCTCCGAAGACAGCGTCATCGGCATGAATCAACCAATCGGCCATTATCAATTCATCTGATGGGTTCGTAGTCGACTTAATTAATGGAAATGCGCAGAAGGTTATCCCTTCCACCAACCGAATTCACCTCTTGACAATGAATCTGAAGCGTTTACCGGCGAACCTGTTCGAAACACCATTTTCAGTCTCATTTCCAGGGTAACTCGACAAGATTATATTCTATCCACAATTCTGAATCTTATTCATCCGCTCATTCTGACCGACAATCATCCTGGAGTAATAAGTCAACAAACTTCGCGCTCGAATAATCAATTCGGAGAATATGGTGCAAAATGTACCAGCTTCAACAACATCACCGGCACCAACAATATCATCAATAACAGCATCAGTACCATCAACAATCCATGCTTCAATATCATCATCTGTACTTTGAGTATGATCTTCATTCTACGTATCGTTCTACCTCATTTATCTTCGTTCGACATGGCGAATATGTAATCTCTAAAGTTTTAGAGATTATTTATTCTAGTTCCAACCGAAAAGCAAATGAGTCTAATATCATATTAACTCATTAAATCCATGAATACATCTGAAGAAAATATATATGTATATATGTTTTCATAAAGATTGTAATTAAAAATTCTTTTGTACAAACTGTTAATGGTGAAAATATTTTAACGGGTAGGTAATACCCGAGGAACATTTAAATTTCATATTAATAAGTTACACTGTACAATCTTCGAATCTGATTCAACAGTCATTTACAATCCTACTTACATCCACTGATATACGTATCCGTTCACCACAGAATAACCATTTCATCCAATTTTATATTGGGATTTTGATTTATCAGAATCCAACAAGTGGCATAATGAAGAAAACATTTGATGGAATAAAATTTGTTAGAAACAAACAAATTAACTATGAGAAATTTTGTTAAGAATCCACGCTAACAAAATCCTAGCTAACTGTTCCTAGCTAACTGTGGACTAATCAACTAAAGACTACCAACAGTGGATAATTAAAATGAATTAAAATATTGATTATAACTTATGAAACTAAACAATACTTCAAGTTGCCACTTGATTTCATCTTAAACCTCATTTGTATCTTGACGATTACAATCTGCGTTCAAACCTTTCATGATTCTTGAAAACACCTCAATCGATAGGATGAATCAACCGCACTTCATTAACGGAAGGAAAGATTTATGCATATAGTTATGCACCTGAGAAACTCTCGACAACTGAGTAAAAGTTTAACACGTAGCCGCGTCAAATCCTTTGACATTTATTAGCAAAAATAACTTTGCGATCCCTTTTCAAAGTAGCCAATTTTGTCACAGCTCCAGCAGGTCAACTTCGACTTTTCATTCGAAGTAGCCTTACTATAATCCTGATATATACAATTACCCTTTTGATACCGGAGAATTCTTTTATATTCCACCATATTATCAGCAGACGTACCAGCAACCTCGTTGCTTTTTGGCTTAAATCTCTCTGATAAATCATTATATTTAATCATTGAAACCCTATCATATACTCATCCGCATCTTATAACGAGAACTGCCATAACAATTACCGGGAATCAGCAATCAGTACTTTGAAAACTCACAACATATCTACATCAACAGTTATATATATGACATTTATCTCTTGGAATTATGATCTCTCATTCTGAAATTCTGAAAAGCACTCAGTCACAAATCAATACTCTGAATGTTAAAAAAAAAAAAAACTGAATGAAGCAGCAGAAACTGTAGATAACTGTAAACGACCATAATCATCGAAAGTTTGATGATAAAGATTAGTATGAAAAGCTCAGAAAAGTTGAAACTGGAAAGCGGATTGAGTTAACCATAAAGGAAACCAAGGAGAAATACAAGTAACATACCCTAAATTCATAGAACCCAGATAAATCTATATCCGTTGAAATCTTTAGCGAATACCTTGCTTCCGAACCTAAACCTTTACGGATAAATCTTCTTCATCATCCATCGATATTAGAAATTCCAAGATATCATCGTATCTTTCATTATAAATATCCTTCATATTTCTGAAGATATTTTCATAACTATTCTTATCTGAAATCATTAATCTCTTCGTGCTATCAGTGTTACATCATATAGAAACTGTTAGTTTCTATATTCTATAAACTTTCGAGCTTAAAATATGAATGTTATTGAAGTAATGTTAGGAACTGATGCATGAGTTAGTATAATATAATGACACTTGATCAACGTGATTATATTACAGTAAGTCATGCTGAGTTCTAACGGGACATGATGGTTCACAGTAGATCATACCACCATCATGTGTCATGTTACATAACTCTTTTATTCTAATTAACTTCTGAACATATCAAGAAAGTATATTCTTGATAGCTCTATTCTCAATGATCCTGGTAATTTGACGAATCAAATCGTGCTATTACGTCCTTTCTTGACTATAACATTAAATTCATTCGAAACTCCATACTTACAAATTTTAGACCATTACTCGTTTTACTAGAGATCGAGAGGAGATTAAAAAGACGAAGAGCTTCGAAACATAAAGGAAGATATGAAACTCGAAAACAACACCGAAATTACAATAATTAAAAATTTAAAACATCACGACAATTAAAAATTTAAAAGACTACAATCAAACTACTCGTCATCGTCAATTGTCATCTGCAAAGTAGCGTTCACCAGTCATTTCACCATCCGTGAGGTACTCTGGAGACATCGGTATTTCTCTTGATGCCTCAACTGCTGGTTCAGCTGATTCATCGAGGTAACGATAACCCAACGTCTCTTCATCTTCAAGAACTGCATACAAAGAAATGCGTTTACCGCGATCTTCAATGGTATCTTTTATAAAGTACCATTGATCATCGGTACACAGAAGACTTGCCCTACAATCCGCATCATAATCGTCTTTATAAAAGAACACAGACGTGAATTCACACGGAATTTTTTCCTTCAGAAAGGATAGCAAATCTTGTAAACCAACATCACGAATGTCGATATCTTCAAAGGAAATACTGTCGCCCCACTTATATTCCTTCATTTGATTACGGAAATCACCTCCGTAATGAACATTGAATGAAACAATCATTAGGGGAAGTGTTAACATTTTGCAGTTTGGGAGTGTTTGATTTTGATTTTGAGAAAGGTGGAAATATAAAAGAAATATATGTTTGAGTGTATAAAATGAAGTATATGGTTGGTGTTTATATAGTGTAAAAGTGACCGTTGGGATAGCCGTTGGAATTTTTTTTTACTAACGGCTAAAAATTTGGGCAAGTTTTTGGGCGAAGGTGGAGGATGCCCGTTGAGACCTCTCTCTTGATAGTTTCATTCGTGTTCTTCGAATAATCGAATTGTTTTATCTGTATTACTCAGTAATGATAAAACTCTATTTATCAACTCATATTCGTCAGGGAAACATATTTATTGTTAGCCATGACGACCTCACTCAAATTTCGGGACGAAATTTCTTTAACGGGTAGGTACTGTGATGACCCGGGAATTTTCGATCAAATTTAAACTTTAATCTTTTATATGTTTCCGACACGATAAGCAAAATCTGTAATGTTGAGTCTAGAAAGTTTTGAAATCTATATTCATGTAATCAATTACCCTTTGACTAGTCCCGACGATTCACGAACAGTTGTGTATAGATAACTAATAAGATTATTACTATCAATTATAATATTATTATTATTATTAGTAATTAAAATTATCATTTTTAGTATTAATATTTATCATATTATTATTTGTCATTTATTATTATTGACCTTTATTAAGTAATATTACTATTAAAAATATTATTATTAGTATTATTAATATTAATATGTATTAGAATAATTATATTAGATAGTTAATAAAAATAGGAATTTGATACATATATATATAAACACATATACGACTAAATATATAAATATATAAATCTTTATTAATATTATTAATTTTGATTAATTGGATATTGAAAACACAAAATCAATTAAGGATTTATATCACTCTCAAACTGTATCAAATTGAAGAATTCGTACAAATCATGACATCAAGATAACAAAAAAAAAAAAAGTCCAAATTCTGTTGACTGTCATTTTCTCCTTTTATTTTTTTTTGTATTCTTGTTCTTGGATGAAGAATTCTGTCGACACAACTAATAATATGTAAGGATCGAGCAATACAATTGTTAAAGTATTCATACAACCTTCTTCCTTCTTCAACCACTGCTCGAAATATTTCTTTTCTTTCTGATTCCATTTGAATCTGCTACACTTGATATTAGCTTTTCAAAACTACTTGGGTTGTTGTTAGGAGAAGACCCATAAACCAAACCACAAACCGAAAACCATGGTTCATGGCTACACCTTATTGGCTTTTGTTAAAAACACCAAACCCATCACCACAATTAACCCGACACTTGATCACCACCTATCCCTACATTTTTTTTCATCTCTTTCTTTCCTTTTCTCTTGACCAAAGCATGAACCACCTTCACACCATAGAAATCATTTCTCTCTAATATATACATATATGTACATAAATATACGTACTAGATATATAGATTACATACCTTCTATTTTTTGAGTAACCGAAAAACCATCACTTTGCCTTCTGTTTCTTACTTCATTCGTGAACCTCAAAATATTGAACCCTTACACTGCCTTACTACTACTCATATCTCCCTGTTTGCACCATCATGAACTGCATAACACTTGCTGCTATACTTGACATTGATTTCCTTTCTGTTTCATTCAAAATTCATCAAGAACCATCGGTCAGTATTACTTCCTGCCATTTGTTTCGATTACAAACCCACACACCACCCTTTCCTTCTCTCTTGATCCTCTTCATGAGAACCACCACCTTCAACTCATCTTGGAAACCATTTTAAACGACCCACCAATACCTTCATACTCAATTTATTTCCTGTTTTAATCACATAATAAACACCCATTTTCGATATATATATTTTTTTTGTTTACAATGATTATAGTAAAATTATGATGGGGTATCCAATATATAATATCTCTTTACAGCTCATATTATAAAAAGTTATTATGCAAGTGGATCATTATGGAACCTATTGACCGACACTTGATATTCTCTACATTTTCTGTTTTAAAAACCGAACCCCACATTCACTAAAGGTGTTACACGATAGTATTGTTCCAGCTTTCTGTTTTGTTGAGCTGTTAAGGCGACAGGTCTGTTCCAGAATTCTGCTTCAGTTGGGCCATTTAAGTTGGTGAGTTTACTAATTGGGTTTAAGAAATTCAGTTGGGCCATGATTCAATTACGTTATCTGTGGCCGAAGTAAAAAGGGATCAGATCATAGAACTTGGTGACATCCAAGTTAAATGATATTTCATTCGACTTGGGTTATATTTTTATTTTTTGGTGTAAACAATTAAGATATTGATGGTGATTAGATAGTCAAATGATATTAGTTATGAAATGATGATGACTAGATGATATACAAGTATTCAGATGTAGTTGTTAAGATGAGATTATTATGATAATAATCATGATTTGATGATAAACGGGTATGATGACGAATGATGATATTCGATTATGATAATATTGATAATGATAATGATAGGTGGATACGAGTATTATGATCATAAGATCATGATGATAATGATGATTAGTTTACGATGATAATATTATGATAGATTAGGATTAGATAGAATGATGATGCCGCATGTATATTAGTTATAGTTAAGAAAATGATGTCGATAATAATATGAATTTGATGATGGTAATGACAATCGATAATATTGAAGAGGATGATGCAATTAAATGAAGATCAGACAGAAACTGGATATATAGATGTAAACTGGAAAATAAAACAAATAATAGGAAACAGAGGAATGGTTGAGTATGTGTTTGGGGAATGAGAGGTCGTGGGATCGAGCCTGGTGTCTGCTATTTTTTTTGGGAAAAGCTTGGAAGGTAGTTATTTATCAAAATTATTATTTTTATGGTTATTATTATTATTAATTATTAATTGTTATGAATACTATGATGATTATTATTATTATCATTAAGTATTAGAATTATAATCGTTACTAGTATTATTATCATTAAATATTACGAACATTAGTTATTATTATTATTATTATTATTATTATTATTATTATTATTATTATTATTATTATCATCACTTTTTATTAAAATTAACATTTTTATTAAAGTTATCATTTTTATTAAAAGTATCATTGTTATAAAATTATCATTTTTTTTGTTATTTTTACTATTATAATTATAAAATAAAACAGCTTATATTTACTACTATTAATATTATTTTACCAAATAACTACTAGTTATATAAGACTATACTTAATACATATTACATAACTATCTTAATATTACATATAACAAATTATTGATTTTTGATATAATATCAATCACAAATATATAAAAATTAATATAACTATATGCATAAATATTTATTAGTTTACAAAATAATTATAACTACAGATATAATATATAAAACTGTTCGATTCCGATTATATGTGTTAATATATATATAATAAATGATATAGGTTTGTGAATCCGAGACCAACCCTATTGTTGTTCAATGTCGTTCTATGTATTTTTACTACAAAATACATTAGGTGAGTTTCATTTGCTCCCTTTTTACTCATTACATTTTTGGGCTGAGAATACATGCAAATGCTTTATTAACTGTTTTTACAATATTTATATGCGTGAGTTTCATTTACCTTTTTACCCTTTATATTTTTGGGCTGAGAATACATGCGCAACTTTTATAACTGTTTTACGAAATAGACACAAGTAATCGAAATTACGTTCTATGGTTGAATGATCGAAACTGAATATGCCCCTTTTTATTAAGTCTGGTAATCTAAGAATTAGGGAACAGACACCCTAATTGACGCGAACTCTAAAGATAGATCTATCGGGCCCAACAAGCCCCATCCAAAGTACCGGATGCTTTAGTACTTCAAAGTTTATATCATGTCTGAAGGAGGATCCCGGAATGATGGGGATATTCTTATATGCATATTGTGAATGTCGGTTACCAGGTGTTCAATCCATATGAATGATATTTTTGTCTCTATGCATGGGACGTATGTTTATGAGAAATGGAAATATGAAATCTTGTGGTCTATTAAAATTATGAAATGATTATTTATGTCAAACTAATGAACTCACCAACCTTTTGGTTGACACTTGAAAGCATGTTTATTCTCAGGTATGAAAGAAATCTTCCGCTGTGCATTTGCTCATTTTAAGGACATTACTTGGAGTCGATCATCGCTCTGGAATCAAATGTTGATGACTTCGTCCAGATGAATTAGGACGGGGTATTACAGTTGGTATCAGAGCGGTGGTCTTAGCGAACCAGGTCTGCATTAGTGTGTCTAACTGATAAGTCGTTAGGATGCATTAGTGAGTCCGGACTCCGACCGTGTCTGCATGTCAAAAGTTTTGCTTATCATTTCATGTCAAAAATTTCCTGCTTATCATTCTTAGGGAATCACTTGCTTATCATTCTTAGTCTAGACACGTTTTACTGCATTGACTGCATGAATAGTGTATAGACAAAATTCATATCTTAGCATATCTGCTACTTTATATCTTAGCGTATCTGTTACTGTAACTTTGCCTGACAACTTCCGTAGATTCCTCCGTAACTTATGGGATTTTAGTATTATATATGCATATGTAAATGATGTATAGCAGGGTACTAATCTACATTCTATAATCCATTTCCTATCAAAGTATGTTCAAAATATATTTACAACACTTTTAATATATTTTGATGTTTTAAGTTTATTAAGTCAGCTGTCCTCGTTAGTAACCTACAACTAGTTGTCCACAGTTAGATGTACAAAAATAAATCGATAAATATTATCTTGAATCAATCCACGACCCAGTGTATACGTATCTCAGTATTGATCACAACTCAAACTATATATATTTTGGAATCAACCTCAACCCTGTATAGCTAACTCCAACATTCACATTTAGAGTGTCTATGGTTGTTCCGAAATATATATAGATGTGTCGACATGATAGGTCGAAACATTGTATACGTGTCTATGGTATCTCAAGATTACATAATATACAATACAAGTTGATTAAGTTATGTTTGGAATAGATTTGTTACCAATTTTCACGTAGCTAAAATGAGAAAAATTATCCAATCTTGTTTTACCCATAACGTCTTCATTTTAAATCCGTTTTGAGTGAATCAAATTGGTATGGTTTCATATTGAACTCTATTTTATGAATCTAAATAGAAAAGTATAGGTTTATAGTCGGAAAAATAAGTTACAAGTCGTTTTTGTAAAGGTAGTCATTTCAGTCGAAAGAACGACGTCTAGATGACCATTTTAGAAAATATACTTCCACTTTGAGTTTAACCATAATTTTTGGATATAGTTTCATGTTCATAATAAAAATCATTTTCTCAGAATAACAACTTTTAAATCAAAGTTTATCATAGTTTTTAATTAACTAACCCAAAACAGCCCGCGGTGTTACTACGACGGCGTAAATCCGGTTTTACGGTGTTTTTCGTGTTTCCAGGGTTTAAATCATTAAGTTAGCATATCATATAGATATAGAACATGTGTGTAGTTAATTTTAAAAGTCAAGTTAGAAGGATTAACTTTTGTTTGCGAACAAGTTTAGAATTAACTAAACTATGTTCTAGTGATTACGAGTTTAAACCTTCGAATAAGATAGTTTTATATATATGAATCGAATGATGTTATGAACATAATTACTACCTCAAGTTTAGTAGGTAAACCTACTGGAAGTGACAAGAAATGATCTAGCTTCAAAGGATCTTGGATGGCTTGAAAGTTCTTGAAGTAGGATCATGACACAAAAACAAGTTCAAGTAAGATTTTTACTCGAATTAAGATAGTTTATAGTTATAGAAATTGAATCAAAGTTTGAATATGAATATTACCTTGAATAAGAAAGATAACCTACTGTATATAACAAAGGTTTCTTGATCTTAGATGATTACTTGGAATGGATTAGAAAGCTTGGAAGTAAATTAGTAAACTTGAAGGGATTTTTGAAGTGTTCTTGAAGTGTTCTTCCTATGATGATTATAGCTTGATTCTTGAAGTGATTTTTGATGAAGATGATGATTAACTACTGGAAAAATACGTTCATAATAGTGTGTGTGTGTTGAGAGAGAATTAGAAAGAGAATTGGAAGTGAAATGGAGTGAATGATGAGTGGTAATTGGTGAGTGGTGAGTGGGGTTAAAAGGAGTTCTAGTTAGTTGACTAGCTCATGGTATAAGTTAAAATTGATTAGTCATAGATGACATAATCAAGAGTGGAATCCCATGTTAGTTCCTATTGGTATATACTCATAGTAAGTACGTTTTGAAGCTGTGTATAATACGGGTAAGAATACGACTAGAATTCTTGATGAAAGAAAAGAATGGAAAAGTAACTGTAACCATTTTTGTTAAGTATGAGTGTTTTGATATATGTCTTGAAGTCTTCCAAAAGTATTTTAATACATCTAAATACACTACATGTATATACATTTTAACTGAGTCGTTAAGTCATCGTTAGTCGTTACATGTAAGTGTTGTTTTGAAACCTTTAAGTTAACGATCTCAATTAATGTTGTTAACCCATTGTTTATTATATCTAATGAGATGTTAAATTATTATATTATCATGATATTATGATATATTAATATATCTTAATATGATATATATACATTTAAATGTCGTTACAACGATAATCGTTACATATATGTCTCGTTTCGAAATCCTTAAGTTAGTAGTCTTGTTTATATGTATATAACTCATTGTTAATATACTTATGGAGATACTTACTTATCATAATCTCATGTTAACCATATGTATATCCATATATATATCGTCATGTCGTTTTTACAAGTTTTAACGTTCGTGAAGCGCCGGTCAACTTGGGTGGTCAATTGTCTATATGAAACATATTTCAATTAATCAAGTCTTAACAAGTTTGATTGCTTAACATGTTGGAAACATTTAATCATGTAAATATCAATCTCAATTAATATATATAAACATGGAAAAGTTCGGGTCACTACAGTAAAGATCTTCATGATCTTCACGGGGATGAAATAGATCAGTGTCAATATTGAGTGATATATCAACCAATGGTTTTATCTTTAAAAATGTTTTAAAATATTTTCGGTATAGTTTATTTGATGTACAAGTAAACCATTAGGCATATGCTCAATTTGCAATCCAAGGCAATACTTGGTTTTTTTTTTCTTCAAGATCTTTCATTTAAATTTTTTTAGAAGTTGAATGATTTCATAGATCTCTTTATTTGTTCATATGATGTTATGATCATTGACATAAACAACTTACAATCACATATCCGGACATTGTTTTCTTAATAAGAACACATGTTCAAATAAGATTATTTGTATACCTTTTTTCTTATCAAGTAATCACTTAATCAGTTATACTATTGTATCAACCCATAAAAATCTTTGTGATTCAATGGAATACATTTCTTTGGGTTTTACATTAGATGTTTCTGATACCTTAAACCCTTCATGGATATTCATGTATATATCACTATCAAGTGATTCATTTAAATAAGTAGTAATAACATCTATGAGATGCATTTCTAAATTTTTAGAAACTGTTAGGCTGATTAAGTATCTAAAAGTAATTGCATCCATAACAGGAGAATAAGTTTTTCTCATAATCCATTCATGGTCTTTGAGAGAAATCTTGAGTTACAAGTCTAGCTTTATCATGTAACTTCATTTTTTCTCATTTTTTTTTCGGATAAAAATTCATTTTTTATTTCATACATTTCACATCTTTAAAAGTGATAACGATTGATCCGAAAACTTTTCTTTTATTGAGCGATTCTAATTTAGCTCGTATTGCTCCTATCCATTGAGTCCAATCATGTCTATTTTGACATGCAATGACAGATTTTGGTTCCAGATCATCATCTTTATTCATGATGTCATTGTAAGATTATATGAAAAATCAATATTTGTTATTTTGTTTCGGTTCCATAATATTGCATAATTTGTAACGACCCGACTTTTTCGACTTGCTTTTATGCCTTGTATTTTAGCGAAACTGCGTATTTGTGCGTACTGTGTTACTTTATTACTCCGGAACCTTGGTACACGTGTTTTATATTCATATATACTTAAAAACGTGCCCTGGGGTATGTAGAATGCTTAACTTGTCCATTGGATGCTTTATAACCGTTAGTGTTACTTGCCGTTACGAATAAATCGCGGACTGCGCGCACGTTTGACTTTTTCAGAACCGGAACTTTTGGACTGCGAAATATTAATTATTATTTTTTAATAATAATTACCTGGGCTTTTGGATGCTTAATTTTATTTATTTAATTGCTAAAGCCCAATAGTTAGTCTTGTTGGACTTTCTACCTTGTTGGGCTCAAGCCCACCCTACTCTAGCTAGTGACCCAATTAATTAGCCCAAGTATTATTACTAGTGGCCCATAATAATAAATAAATAATAAATAAATTAATTAATGAGTCATACTAGCATAATGGATAAGGTTTATCTAAATGTTACATAAGATTCTAGCAAAAGGACACACTTTAGACACCATTAGCCAAAAAGCAAGTTTTTGTTTCCCCCTCCCCCCTCTAATGCCATCCACCACCACCACCATGGTCTTGGCTACCTCATCAATCCATGTGATCTTCATTTGCCTATAAATACTAGCCTTTAGTCCCTCATTCCAACACTTGATCATTTTAACTTTTCACACACTTATTCTTTCTTTCTTTCCTAGCTTGTAAGTTTTTCTTTTCCTTCCTCTTTTCTTCTTAAATTCGTGTACATCATCATCATTATGTGGAAGATCAAGTTCCTTCTAGCTTTGATCTTACTTATATCTTGTTGATTCAAGCATGAATCTTTCAAGAACATGGAAGATTCAAGCTTTTTAGCTTGAATCTTCATATCTTTTGTAGATCTACTTCTTTTATACTTTAATCTTTCTATTTTATGATAAAGATTCAAACTTTTGTTTGTAATCTTCATGCATCTTCAAGATCCAAGCTTTATGCTTCAAGATCTTTAAGAACAAACAAGATGCAAGCTTTCTAGCTTGGATCTTCATATCTTTTTGTTAGATCTAAGTTCTTTTTGCTTTGATCATGTTGTTTTGTGAAAAAGATTCAAACTTGTGTTTGTTATCTTCATATATCTTAAAGTTCCAAGCTTTATGCTTCAAGATCTTCAAGAACACTTAAAGGTTCAAGTTTTCTAGCTTTGCAACCTTGTAACTTGTGTGAAATGGATCCAAGCTCTCTAGCTTAGGGTTCCATCACCTCATTTGACTTATATTGTGCTATTACTTGTTGAATTAATGTAAAGTTTGTAACTTTAGTTGTTATTGTGAATTGAAATTGTGTTAAGCCTAAGGATATGATGTAACCTTGGTTCATCATCCATCTAAGCCTCATGAATGAGTTGTGTTCTTACTTGGTCTTAACATATTGTGTATTGATGGTGAATCTTGGTCAAAAGTGATGCTAAACCATCAACGAGTTGTACACTTGAAGCTACAAGCATCAAGGATGAGAACCGTGATGAGCATCAAGCACCAAGAACCCCACCAGAGCACTTATCCACTGATTTTCGTATCTGATCAGACCACCTGGCTACTGGAAAGTTAATTTTCAGTTAGTTCGGTTCGAGTAGATGATTTTCCGTTTAGGCCTCGTCTTAATCCGAGTTACGATTTTGGATTTATGGCCCTCCGATAGTCACTACACCCTATTAACGTTGTGCTGAAATTTCTGACCTACTCGCACTTAAACCATCTCCACGGTCAAACGAAGATGAGTTAGGTTCTGAAAATTGGTCAACTGTTAGGGGACTCATATACGGAGCCATAGCCACGGACCATGAATCTTTTCGATTTACGTAGAGGTCGTAGCAGCTGACCGCAGTCAGCCTATTGTTTCGATCTCTATTCTCGTCAAACTTACTTAGCTTTTATGATGATGAATGATGATGATGATGATGACACTTAAACTTATTTTATGCACTATTAGAATTTATAAAGACAACCTACTGACCTAGTAAGATTTTATTTAGGTTGACGACCTTTCGAACCTACTTACTACTTGCGTACTTTCATTACCGACTTTACCGCTTTTATCATTGTGAGTTATAGCATCCCTTTTTACTTTAATTATTTTGGGACTGAGAATACATGCGCTTTTTACGTTTTACATACTAGGCACGAGTACTTAAACTTTATATGTGTGTGGGTTATACAACGGCATAAACATTCCCTTAGCACGGTAACGTTTAGTCATTGGTTTTTGAACCGGTGAACGCGAATCTTAGATATGGATCCATAGGGTTTGACATCCCCACTCGGGCTAGTCGCGCTAGCATTTAACGGGTGTTTAATACTTTGTGAACATACGCACTCGCCAAGTGTACTTTTAGGGGGGTTATAAACGTTAAGTCTAGTTACCGGGTGCCCACGGTTATGCATATACTTTTCATACTATTTTGATACGCTGTTGCAGCACTGAAATCTCGTGGCCTAACTTACGTTACTATTACAACTTAAACTATAGCTCACCAACATTCGTGTTGACTTTTTAAGCGTGTATTTCTCAGGTGCCTAGAGGTTTATTGCTTCCGCTGTTAGACTTGATGTCATGCTGTTTCACTTGCTGTCATGCTGTTATTGAATTGCTATTATGGACCTACTGTACTAGTTATCCGCTGCATTGCTAGAGATGTCTCAATCATGGAACTTTTCTTTTGCATTCGTAGTCTATATTATTTTCAAATAAGGACTTTGTAATGACCTTTGTGTCTCGTTATCTTTTGTAAACGCTATCTTTTTATGAATGCAAAACTGGTTTTCAAACAGCATGTAGTACTTGACCGTGTAAAGATCCTGTTATTGATGAATCGTACACGATGGTTTTGTACGGGGTGTCATATTTGGTATCAGAGCATTGGTTGTAGGGAATTAGGTTGCATTAGTGAGTCTAGACCGGACCAAGTAGGATTCACTAATAGGACTAATCTACAACTTGCTAGTTTACCTGTTTCTGCGGACCGCTGCATGCTACTATGTTATATTACTGCATGTTACTGTTTACTACTACTGCATGCCACTGCTTACTTCTACTGCTGTATGAACTGCTGCATGCTACTGCTTACTCTTACTGCTATGTGATCTTACTGCATGCTATTGCTTATCTTTACTGCCATGCGAACTTGCTGTATGCATATTTCCGCTATTGCATGATTACTATCTACTTTCACATGTTATTTCTATTTAGCGTTGTTAATATTGCCATGCTATATACTGCTGTAGATGATCTAGGTTGCTGTAGTGCCTGATTACATGCTTGCTTCATGCCTGCTATTCGCTGTACCGACTTGGAGAATTTACCTTTCCTAGTTCAGATGTTTTTCTGAACCCTTTTCCCACACGTCTAACCCTAAGGATTGGTATTGTAATTCACCTGTTACTATCGTTCCACCGTACTGGAGATCGAAACGATTCTTCACACAATCTAGGAGGAGTACCCCTCGGATTACACGCTCACTAAGGTTGATCCTCAGAGGAGGAGATATGCGAGGTCTTGTCGGAGTAACCGCACCCCGAGCTCACCCTAATTAGCCACGTACAATGTATGAACATTAGAAAGATGTTTAGTTTCTGCAAGATGACTCGTATCTTGTACACTTTCACGACCGTCACTTATCTCTTTCATCTTTCACCGCTGCTCGACGATCTAACGACACTTCTGGATTTAGGTCCCCAACACTCTTAGAAATTGGAGAAGTCAGGAGGACATCTCCTTTCACAAGGTCAGAGTACCTTCTACTGATGCTCAGCCATATCCAAAGACTTGGGAGTCACCTCAAGACATATCATTATACTACTTGCTACACGTACAACTCGACACGAGACCCAGATTGAATTTCTAGAAAGGAACCTAACGACGTTACCCGAACCCAAATATTTTGAAGAAATTTCGGGACATTTAGGCATTGATGCATGACCTACGGAACCTACGCACCATATCGAGAAACCGAGAAATTAATTTCGTAGATTTTGTTTTGAGATAACATAGATAAAAAACCGTTAGACGAAATTGAGTAGAACTTGAGGTGATCATGTTACATTGACCATATGGAGTGATATTGGAATGAACGTACGATTTAGTACAATATAATGACGCCAGGCCAGCGTGATTATATTGAAGTAAATCATGCAGAAGTCTCAATGTTATTACATGAGGAATATGAAGTGATTCAAGAAAAATTTTGGTAGGAACCACTTGAGTATACTCATTATGGTCTGTTAGAGGTAGGGAAAGAATAACCACGTAGCCCAGATATTGTACAAATAGGACCTTGATTCAGATTGATAACCCGACAATATGTTATAGATATAGACACCCTGGACACTTAAGGGAACAGTTCTCAAATAGGAAAAACTTCGGACTTACCTGCGGTAGAGCAATCATTACCTCAGTTATGGAGACTCGCATAGATCCTGATTTTTGTTAGGGTACGTTTCATCACGACGTTTTCTTTGTCTCGAAATTGTTTAATACTAGAATGATAGAAACTTTATATCTAAGAACCTTAGTGTTATGACTAATAAGCCATTGACAACCATGAGAGTTAAGCATTCTATAGGATGAGCTAATGGTAAGCTGGCAGAGATAGAGGAATAATTTAAGGTAGTACCCTAAAATTAACAGGTGGGTCATTGGAGACGACCTCATGTCAACAAAACTTGGAAGTTTTATGGTAGTAGTTGGAAAGGATTAGTTACCTATGCACAAACAGATGTTATTTGAAATGATTGATAGAATTTTTCACGGTAGTATAATAAGATTAGTTGGAATGGACTTTAGGATTAACCTAATACTCATCAAGTTAGGAAGCTTTGATGAAATAGTTGAAACGGACTGGCTTTCAAGGATGAAAGTGAAAGTTATTTATAGTGAGAAGATTATTTGTATACCTCGCGAGAATGGCGAACCATTAATAGTTTATGAGGAGAGAAGTAGCCAAAGCTAAACCTTATTAGTTGCATGAAGGCACAAAAGGTCAAAGCCGAACACTAAAAGCCATCCGGGTTACTTCAACAACCCGAGATCCCACAATGGAAATGGGAAGGGATGACAATGGATTTCATCCCGAAGCAACTGAAAACAATAGGCAGTTATGACATTATCGGGATTATCGTTGACCGCCTCACCAAATTTGCTCACTTTTTAACCATGAAAGAAACCGATACAATGGACAACGATACATAAAGGAAATTGTATCCCGTCACTTCAGCAATTTAAATTCTATACTACCCAAGAATCTTATTTGATGCTCATTCTTATGCGATCCTGAATCCTAACTTATTACGAGGGAATTCTTAATCGATGATAATCACACCATCACCCTTCTTACGTCAATATTAGTCGTACCAGTTCGAAATTTCCAAAATCCATGAGTAGTTAATTCCCATCCTCATACTCTCCCACTCGTATCTCACTTATAAGCAACAACTTCACACTTAAGCATTTTTGGTCAAAGGACTTATGTCCTACTAAAAGTCATCAACCCCATTTAAAAATTCAATAGTTCTCATAACCTCGTGACATTGATGCTCAAATGTCACCCGAAATTTTCAAAATCTTTTACTCAATATTTTTCCAACTTGTAACCTCCGGAACATGAAAATTTTGTTTGCCAAAATTTTTCACACACTATTTTACTGTGCGATCCTCTCGATGTTTTACATTATTTTATTAGTCATTCGTACAAATTTTTTGAAATCGTATATGTTATATAAAATAAAGTAAATGATTACTTATTTTGACAAATACATATAAAATTTTACTTTCGCATTTACAAATCAAATCTTTTATTCAAAAGATATTTCACTTTGAATGGTACATGTTGTACATAACCCTAGTTTACTAAGAACTTCGTTTCTTTTCTTCCATTGTCACCTAAAACGGTTTCTATAAAACTTTCGTTGCTTATTATATAAAATTTTTCGTTGCTTATTCGTATCCAAGTCATCATGAAGACTTTACAACTGTCAAAATTGAGAGGTTCATGTGTGTATGTATGTGATGAAGGCACTTACTACCACGTCCTGCAGAGCCTTCGGGCATCCATTAACACTTAAACCATTCAAAATTACTGCGTTACCCTAAGGATCTTAATTGCCACGTCTGTTGGAACGATGCTCTTTCTTACATAACTCGAAGTCCTGACTTATTCCAAGAGATTCTCATCTAGCGATATTAACACCATTAGTATTCCGACTCTAGTATTAGTCATAACCTGTTTGGCATTTTGCAAAGTCAAGAAGCGATTAACTTCTCATCCTCATTCTCTATCCTTCATACCTAACTTTTTAGCAACGGCTTCGCACGTGAACATTTTTGACCCAAAGACTTGTGTCCTGATAATTATCAAAACTATATTTAATTCATTAGTTTTCATTATCTAGTAACATGTCACCCGACGATTCAAAGATTTTTCACTCAATCTTTTTCAACTCGTAACCTCTGAAATACGAAAAACTATGTTTATTAAAATTTTTACACGTTGCTTATTTGTGCGGTCCTCACGAGATTTATGGACAAATGAAAGTACTAAAAACTTTTCTGTCACTTATGCGATTTATAAAATCATATATGTATAAATCTACCCTTATTTTGGTTAGTACATACCAAATTATACATCCAAATTCTTTAAAAACCGCTCCTCTGTTGAGTTGTTTAACTTAAGACAAATAGTTTTGAGCAAAATGGTACACGTTATACATACTTCTAAAATTACTAGGAACTTCGTTCAGTTCATGTTGTCATATCGAACGTTTAAAGGTTTTTCAAAACTTTCTCGGTTGATTTTATTAAAGGTTTTCGTATTAGACTACACCATATAGGGATCACACTTCTTCTCGCCCTCCGTTAGGGATGAAGCTTACTATTAAAATCTTTGTTAAAAACTCTTGAGCCACTTTGGATGGCAGTTTTATAAAATTTGCTAAGAAGTCTTTGCTCTCATAAAATGTTCCTTTTAGGGTTAGTCTTGACAAAAACGCTGGCCGATAAATCAGTTTTCTGAAGTACACTCGGTGGCCACCCTATCGTAGGAAAGGCGCTAGACAGATTTCTGCTCTCAATATTTCACGACTAATCGCAACACCCTCGTAAACATCGTCTCTATGAGACAGTAGGTTGAGGTACAATAAATAATTTTTGGAAGTTCTTTTCATTTGGAGTAAACCATTCTTTAGGACCAAAGGTTCACTTATCTTTTCATCCGCGCATCCCCTTAAGTATAAGGATAAATTCAGGACAAACCGCTCGAAGAGTTCCCTCTCGTTCAAATATCACACCTTTCGTGCGATTTTCTTTCAGAAATGTAGTATAAAATACTTTAAAAATCTATGAATCTTGTTACCCTCTTGGAAGGGACTGCTTAAAACGTCTGTAACACGGATATGGTTACTCTACACATTCCTTCCTTCATTGGTTGCAACTATATGTTGTTCTAGTCGATGTTAACCCTAACTTCAACATGTAACTGAAAGGATAAAGTTGCATTATGGAACTGTGCTTCCATTCCATCTAAGGATAAGTTTACCTGCAGTATGGTAAACTGGGCGATATCCTTCATTGTTCGTTCAGACCGTCCTGAAGACATTATAAATATGGCTTGCATTGCATATAAGTCCGATTAGTCACTTTCAGTTAAAATTTCAGTTCATTTAGTCAAATGAAACATTCTTAAATATCGGGTTCTTCATACCTATGGTCTCCTTCCGAAATTAAGGGATTAGTACAAAATCCGTGGCTAACACTATCCAGACATCAAATCGCATGGTTATGATCACCATGTTTCCCATTCTATTAGTCAGCTTTGTATAGCGATATAAGCGTTCAATGTTTTAGATGAGTTTGGTAACATTCATGATGCATTTTACGCATCCAGCTTACTGAAGATGCCTGTAAGGCTAAAAACATCATATTTCTTTTTGTGGGTATATATTCGGATGACATATTCATGATATCAAGAAACGAAATCAATTTGTTGATCTCTTAGAATAAGAGACTTAATTAATGTCACATACCTATTCTTACTCTTATACGCCCAAGTACCTTTCGAGGTAAATAACTCACTTCTGAGCCCACAAGTCTCACGGAACCTTGATACGCTACTTCTTATTTAAATACGGTACCATTTTTTTAGTCACTCCTCAAATTTCGGGACGAAATTTCCATTAACAGGTGGGTAATGTAACGACCCGACTTTTTCGACTTGCTTTTATGCCTTGTATTTTAGCGAAACTGCGTATTTGTGCGTACTGTGTTACTTTATTACTCCGGAACCTTGGCACACGTGTTTTATATTCATATATACTTAAAAACGTGCCCTGGGGTATGTAGAATGCTTAACTTGTCCATTGGATGCTTTATAACCGTTAGTGTTACTTGCCGTTACGAATAAACCGCGGACTGCGCGCACGTTTGACTTTTGTCGGAACCGGAACTTTTGGACTGCGAAATATTAATTATTATTTTCTAATAATAATTACCTGGACTTTTGGATGCTTAATTTTATTTATTTAATTGCTAAAGCCCAATAGTTAGTCTTGTTGGACTTTCTACCTTGTTGGGCTCAAGCCCACCGTACTCTAGCTAGTGACTCAATTAATTAGCCCAAGTATTATTACTAGTGGCCCATAATAATAAATAAATAATAAATTAATTAATTAATGAGTCATACTAGCATAATGGATAAGGTTTATCTAAATGTTACATAAGATTCTAGCAAAAGGACACACTTTAGACACCATTAGCCAAAAAGCAAGTTTTTGTCTCCTCCTCCCCCTCTAATGCCGTCCACCACCACCACCATGGTCTTGTCCACCTCATCAATCCATGTGATCTTCATTTGCCTATAAATACTAGCCTTTAATCCCTCATTCCAACACTTGATCATTTTGACTTTTCACACACTTATTCTTTCTTTCTTTCCTAGCTTGTAAGTTTTTCTTTTCCTTCCTCTTTTCTTTTTAAATTCGTATACATCATCATCATTATGTGGAAGATCAAGTTCCTTCTAGCTTTGATCTTACTTATATCTTGTTGATTCAAGCATGAATCTTTCAAGAACATGGAAGATTCAAGCTTTTTAGCTTGAATCTTCATATCTTTTGTAGATCTACTTCTTTTATACTTTAATCTTTATATTTTATGATAAAGATTCAAACTTTTGTTTGTAATCTTTATGCATCTTCAAGATCCAAGCTTTATGCTTCAAGATCTTCAAGAATAAACAAGATGCAAGCTTTCTAGCTTGGATCTTCATATCTTTTTGTTAGATCTAAGTTCTTTTTGCTTTGATCATGTTGTTTTGTGAAAAAGATTCAAACTTGTGTTTGTTATCTTCATATATCTTAAAGATCCAAGCTTTATGCTTCAAGAACACTTAAATGTTCAAGCTTTCTAGCTTTGCAACCTTGTAACTTGTGTGAAATGGATCCAAGCTCTCGAGCTTAGGGTTCCATCACCTCATTTGACTTATATTGTGCTATTACTTGTTGAATTAATGTAAAGTTTGTAACTTTAGTTGTTATTGTGAATTGAAAATGTGTTAAGCCTAAGGATATGATGTAACCTTGGTTCATCATCCATCTAAGACTCATGAATGAGTTGTGTTCTTACTTGGTCTTAATATATTGTGTATTGATGGTGAATCTTGGTCAAAAGTGTTGCTAAACCATCAGCGAGTTGTACACTTGAAGCTACAAGCATCAAGGATGAGAACCGTGATGAGCATCAAGCACCAAGAACCCCACTGGAGCACTTGTCCACTGATTTTCGTATCTGATCACACCACTTGGGCTACTGGAAAGTCAATTTTCAGTTAGTTCGGTTCGACTAGTTGATTTTCCGTTTAGGCCTCGTCTTAATCCGAGTTACGGTTTTGGATTTATGGCCCTCCGATAGTCACTACACCCTATTAACGTTGTGCTGAAATTTCTGACCTACTCGCACTTAAACCATCGCCACGGTCAAACAAAGACGAGATAGGTTCTAAAAATTGGTTACCTGTTTGGGGACTCATATACAGAGCCATATCCACTGACCATGCATCTTTTCGATTTACGTAGAGGTCGTAGCAGCTGACCGAAGTCAGCCTATTGTTTCGATCTCTATTCTCGTCAAACTTACTTAGCTTTTATGATGATGAATGATGATGATGATGACACTTAAACTTATTTTATGCACTATTAGAATTTATAAAGACAACCTACTGACCTAGTAACATTTGATTTAGGTTGACGACCTTTCGGACCGACTTACTACTTGCGTACTTTCATTACCGACTTTACCGCGTTTATCACTGTGAGTTATAGCATCCCTTTTTACTTTAATTATTTTGGGACTGAGAATACATGCGCTTTTTACGTTTTACATACTAGGCACGAGTACTTAAACTTTATATGTGTGTGGGTTATACAACGGCATAAACATTCCCCTTAGCACGGTAACTTAGTCATTGGTTTTTGAACCGGTGAACGCGAATCTTAGATATGGATCCATAGGGTTTGATGTCACGACCCGGAAAATTTCGACTAATTTTAAACCACACTCTCGATACGATTTAATATTTTTGACACAATAAGCAAAGTCTGTAATGTTGAGTCACAAAAATTTTGAACTATTTTATATATTCGTTTGACTTTCGACCATTCCCGAAAATTCACGAACAACTATTTGTAAATAGATAGATATATATATTTAAAAAAAAATATAAATATATATATTAATTTAAAATATAATTTGAAATATTATATTCTTTAGTTATTAGAATAAATTTTGAAAAATAAAATAATAGAAGATATAATAAAATTTATTATTAATAAATCTTATATATATATATATATATATATGTATATGTATATATATGTAAAGTCTATCGAATATACATATAATGTTTCGAATTTATTTGGTAAATGATAATAACACACGTCTATTATTTCGATTGATATTATATAAGTTGCGAGCATGTGAGTGTAATAAAATAAATAATAGACGAGCCTACTCGATCATGTTTCGCACATTTTATGATTAAAATAAATACATGAACTTAATTTAAAATTTGGGATTTTTCAGTGTACTTTTATCCGCCACTAATTAACAATGGAGCGCGATATAGCACTTTGTTATAAAACTGTCGGTAGAAAAATTCACATGTGTGGCAGCTAAACTATTCTAATAATTAGAGTAATCAATTAAAGGTCATTGTTTACTGTTGTGGCTTTTTGACAAACGAATTATATATACATATGCCTACATGTACATTATTGAAGCACCACAATTAAAACATCAAACTAAAGTATGCTTTTGATCTATGATGTGTCTACTCGTCATCCTCAAAACCACCATGAAGAACCGCTATCACCACACCCGTAAAACCACCATGAAACTCTCATATATAAATATATACATAATCATATCGATATATATATATATATATATATATATATATATATATATATATATATATATATATATATATATATATATATATATATATATATATATATATATATATATATCTCCTCATGAATCAACTAACACCCATCTAAACTAGTGATGTTTTCTTACCTTGTGAACCACCACCATAAACCCACAACTATTCAGTCATCACTTTCAAAAACCATCATCTTTCACGCCATCGTTTTACTACTGCAACTTGTTGTAGCTACTACACTTGTGTTTCTACTTCTATTAATTCGTTAAACTACTCCCAAACCACCCTCACCAACAATTGCAAACTACTACTCACGCCCGTTTCTACTTCTAGTTCGGTTCAACAAACACCCAAGACAACTACCATAACGGGATCATGTTGCCACAGTTGCTTCATGTCTTCTGTTTCCTGTCCGAGAACAACCGAGAATCACCACCCTACAAACACGTAACCAAACACAACCACCTATATCTCTCTCTATACTTTGATATAAACTCGGACCCAAACCCCATCACTTCCGTTTTACCACAGACCCAAACCGAAGGTTGCTACTGCTAGAACCTATTTTTGTTTCAACGTAAAAACCATCACCAATTGCTTTTATTATTTATAATGGCTGTTGCTATCGACTTTAAAGGAGACAAAAGAGAAAAGGCTGGCGGATCCCACGCTTAGAATTCTTTTTAGGTTATGATGTTATTATCATTATAATTGTATGTTGGGATGTCGACAGAATATAGCAAATTAAAAAAAAACATGTATCGATGGGTTATTACATTGGAATGGGCTGTTTTCAATTACTTGTTGGGCCGTGGTTGGTTATCCAGTTGGGGCGAGATCCATTATAATCAGATTGGGCCGTGAACATACTTTGATTGTTGGGCCACGTCAAGATCCAAATTGATCGAGTAATTCTGCCATGCTATGCTACTTAGTTATTTTGATTTTTTCTTTCTTATTAGGATGATGCATATTACACAATAGAATGATGATGTTACGATTATTATCATGATGAATGATGATAGCGAGTTTGGATGATGAAACCGTAGGAAATTTATGAGGTGAAGATATATGAAAATGATGGGGATATAGTATAAGTGATGATGATGAGGTGATGATGTATGTATTATGATATGTGATCATTATGGTATGATTATGATGTTGATGTTATCGTAAAGATGACCACTTGATGATGATCATTAGGATATGAATAAAAGATAAAAACGATGATGATACTTTATGATAGGAATTATGATAAAACCGAAGGGTGATGATGATTAGAATTAGATGATAATTAAAATTTTGATACGATTAATTGGATGATGATATTAATAAATAAATAGGTGATGTTGTTACAATAATAATGATATACGAATGCTTTGATGATGTCGTGACAATAATGATGATGACGATAAGAAGAAGGGAGCAGATTCATTCGAGTTTAAATGATTTAGGGTAGTGGTTAAATCATAAATGAAATGGCGGTGGAATGTTTAGGATGTTATCGGGATAGCGGGACATCGCGGGTTCAAACCCGGACTTGGGTTTTTTTTTAAGAACTACTTATATGAGGTTCGTGATTCCGAGGCCAACCCTATACTTGTTCAATGTCGTCATATGTATTTTTACTACAAAATACAGTATGGTGAGTTTCATTTGCTCCCTTTTTAATTGCTTTTGCAATATATATTTTTGGGCTGAGAATACATGCGCTGTTTTATAAATGTTTTACGAAATAGGCATAAGTACTAAAACTAATTCTACGTGGGTTTAAACCAGAAATATACCCTTAGCTTGGTAACATTAAACTACTTGTCTATGTACGGTAGGCGCGAATCCTAAAGATAGATCTATTGGGCCTGACAAACCCCATCCTGACTATGGGATGCTTTAGTACTTCGAGGTTATTTTAAACACACATGATCTGGTGTACTTCAGAGGGTAAAACATGAACGTTAAGGCTTGTTTCCGGGTGCCTACAACTAATAGAATACTTTTATACACTTGCGAGTGTACATATATTTATAAACGGGAATCTTGTGGTCTATTAATATATTGAAATGATTGATATGATAAACCTATGAACTCACCAACCTTTTGGTTGACACTTTTAAGCATGTTTATTCTCAGGTATGAAAGAAATCTTCCGCTGTGCATTTGCTCATATTACATGGAGTCGTTTATGGCATATTTAGGTCAGTACCTCGCAATGGGACCAGATGTTGATGACTTCGTCCAGGTGGATAAGGACGGGTCGTCACAGGTGGTATCAGAGTGGTGGTCTTAGCGAACCAGGTCTTGCATTAGTGTGTCTAACTGATAGTTGTTTAGATGCATTAATGAGTCTGGACTTCGACCTAGTAGTTGTTAGGTTATATTAATGAGTCTGGACTTGAACCTGGTCTGCATGTTAAAAGTTTTTGCTTACCACCATTTGTCGAAAAATATCTACTTATCATTGTCAGTCTCGACACGTCTTATTGCAATTATTGCATAGATGATGTACAGACAAATTCATATCCCATCACATTAAGTCTTGTCTGACACGTTTCCTTAATTCCCTCCGTAATCTACGAGATCTTATGTACTATATACAGATAGTCTATGTAATTAAGATATCATCCAAAATTCAGCCCTCAATTTATATCAAGAATCATTTCATAACTTTCTGCGATCGCGTAAGATGGCCTCTACGAATCGACCAAGTTCCTCTGACTCCGAAGACAGCGTGACAGGAGCACACTAACCAATCAACTACCGTGATTACTGGAGAAAATGGGGGTGAGTTCGCGACATACTTACCCTATGGAGGTGGGAAGAAGGTACTCCATATCATGAGCCGAATCTACCGCCTAATGTCGGAGTACTCAACCCACTCACCGGCGAACGTGTTCGCAACACTGTTTATACCCTCTTTGCGAGAATTTTTCATCTTGAGGCTACCATTAACGGAACTAGAGAAGATATCCAACCTCCACCTCACACTGATAACCAGCCAGGGTTAGTAGAAGAAGTCAACGAACTTCGTGCTCGAGTAGTAGCTTTGGAGAATATGGTGCAAAATTTACCAGCTTCAACAACATCACCGGCACCAACAGTACCACCGACATCAACATCAGTACCACCAACAACCCAAGTTTCAACATATAACAACCCTCACTTTTCGACTTCCGATTTTACTAAAATACCTAGAGTTGTTATATACGAATAAATTTAACGTTGATCGAATAAACGTACGCTTAAAATAAATAATATAATTATAAATATTATAAATAAGATTATGATATATAATATAACATAATTACATCAATGAATATATATATAATATTTATATTACTTTTGTTATTTAGTTAATAGAATATATAATTAACTAAATGATACATAATATTATAACATTTATAAAACTAATAAAAACTATAAATTAATAATCATAAATTTTAATTTTTATAAAAACTAAATATAATAATAATTTTTATATAAAATTCGTATTTAATAATTAAACAAATATAGAAATAAAATGTTAAATGTTCTTAGAAATATATTAAACAAATTTTTTTTTTAGAATTTTATACAAAAAAAAAAATTAAAACTATATCTACTTTTAATAAATAAATACAAAAATACAAACTACTTTTTCTTTTAAGATTTACTTTTAATAAAAATACAAACTACTTTTATTTTAAGATTTACTTTTAATAAAAATACAAACTACTTTTTCTTATTTTAACTTTTAAGATTTACTTTTAATAAAAATACAAACTACTTTTTTCTTATTTTAACTTTTAAAATTTACTTTTAATAAAAATACAAAATACTTTTTCTTATTTTAACTTTTAAGATTTTACTTTTAATAAAAATACAAACTACTTTTTCTTATTTTAACTTTTAAGATTTTACTTTTAATAAAAAATACAAACTACTTTTTCTTATTTTAACTTTTAAGATTTACTTTTAATAAAAATACAAAATAATTTTTCTTATTTTAACTTTTAAGATTTACTTATTTTATTTTAAATTTTTTTTTACCTAACATTTTCAACTATAAATACCACATACATTTCTCATTTCAAACTTACACCTTAATCTCTCATTTCTCTCTTAAAGAACTACTTCTAGTTGATATCTCGGTCACTTACTTGCTTTACTTTCCTTTCTTGCGTGGAATACTTCAACTGCTATTTAAGGTGAGTTTCATTTGCTCCCTTTTTATATATATTTTTGGGCTGAGAATACATGCGCTGATTTATAAATGTTTTACGAAATAGGCACAAGTACTAAAACTAATTCTATGTGGGTTTAAACCAGAAATATACCCTTAGCTTGGTAACATTAAACTACTTGTCTATGTACGGTAGGCGCGAATCCTAAAGATAGATCTATTGGGTCTGACAAACCCCATCCTGACTATGGGATGCTTTAGTACTTCGGGGTTATTTTAAACACACCTGATCTGGTGTACTTCAGAGGGTAAAACATGAACGTTAAGGCTTGTTACCGGGTGCCTACAACTTATAGAATGCTTTTATACACTTGCTAGTGTACGGATATTTATGAAACTGAAATCTTGTGGCCTATTATTATAACGGAAATGATTGATTTTGATAAACTAATGAACTCACCAACCTTTTTGGTTGACACTTTAAGCATGTTTTGTCTCAGGTGACGAATAAGATGATTGCCATGATTGCTACCTGATGAATTGAATGCTGCTACATGGAGTCTTCATTTCATTACATTTACTTTGCATTAAGACTATTATTATTATTTCAGTTTAAATTTGATGTAAAACTTATAATGCTTCCGCTGTTTTATTAATAAATGTTTTATTCAAAACGTCTCATATAGAGTCGTTCTCGTTTATACAACTGTGATTTGATATAATTAGTCACAAATACCCTAGGCCCTAATTTGGGGGTGTGACAGATTGGTATCAGAGCAGGTTGTTGTAGAGAACCAGGATTGCATTTTATGTGTGCCTTATACAATTAGGTACCTTAGCAATGTAGGACTACAACTTTCCTTGACCATAGTGCCTTTAATTGTTGCCTTTAATTGATAAATGCTACACTATACCTTAGAAACTATACTTAAATCTTAAGATTATAACATACACGATAATGTGAAATTACTCGAACGTCAACGCTACTTAAGGCCTAGGGTGATCCTTGGTACCACTATGGGACGCTTGTGGATTTCGAATGCCAAACTTAGATTTTGGTCGAGAATTCCTGGGCCAACCGGTAACAATTGATCATTCAAGTGACTCGGCGGTGGCATAGATGTTTGGGTATGGTGCACAATATCAAACCTGACTATAGTGATCATACAACACTTAGTCACTTACGCACTTAATAAGTGGTGAACTTATTAAGAACAACTCACCTAGTCATCTATCCTGGTTTTGTGTATTACATATGTATTACATGAAATATTATCCAAGATTTTTGAAACTCCTATAATTCATACTCAAACGTATATAACTCCCTGTTATATCACGAACCTATATGCCTTATGCCTTTATGCATCGGTTTGCGAACCGGGAAATGTCATTGGGTTATCACAGTATACGAATTGAAAGTCTTTAATCGAAAGATTATTAGATTACATACTTATCATTTTATAATGTCGACACGTCATACTGCCATTATTAGAGTATAGACAAATCATATCTTAGCATATCTATTCCCAATAGACCTTGTCTAACACTTTTCCTAAATTTCCTCCGTAAATTACGGAAATCTTTCTGCTATATATACGTATTCAAGGAGATGAATATATCATTCAATATTCAACACCCATTTCATATCAAACCCTATTCCAAACACATAATATGGATTTCTCACCTAATTCCTCAAGTTCCTCTAGCTCCAAAGATAGCGTGACAGGAGCACACCCACCGATCAATTACCATGATTTCTTTAGAAAATGGGGATGGGTTCGCGAAATACTCACCCTATGGAGAAATGAAGAAGGTACTCCTTATCACGAGCCAAACTTACCACTAAACGTCGGAGTACTCGATCCTCTTACTGGCGAACCTGTTCGCAATACCGTTTTCACTCTTTTCGCAAGGATTTTCCGCCTCGAAGGTCGAATCGATGTAACCAAAGACAATATTCGTCCTCTAATCTCGAATTCTAACCAGAAAGGGTTATTAGAAGAAGTTAGAAGACTTCGAACTAAATATCAAGAATTGACAAACCTTACAGAGGAATGGGTAGAACAAATCCATAGACTCGAGCGTAAAGTAGAAACCCTGGAGGAAATAGTGTGCGATTTGGTAGCTAGGCTCACACTTACTAACCAAGTACCACAAGCAGCACCAACAGCAGCACCAGCACCACCAGTACTATCAGCATCACCACCAACAGCATCAGCTTCACCAACAACAACATCAACATCCCACGTCTCAACATCATAATCGGTACCTCAAACATCGACATCATACGCCCATAGATACTAAGGAATATTAGTAATAATGAGTTAAGATGTATTGACTCATTCTTCCTGAAGAATTATATATGTATACTTTATATATATATGGTTTGGAACAATAATAAATCTTTTCGTACTAAACTATTACGTGTGAATCTTAACTAGTATGTACTACTTGGTTAATTCATATCACTAATACGCTATGATGTACATCCTTCGTTAATGACTTAACAATTATTAATCACTGCTTCAGTACAATAAACTCCATTTCATAATAAACTAAGTGTATTATTCAAATGCATGTATGATTTTACACTCCTATTTTTCGATGTACTCGAAAATTTCTCGAAAACATCATTTGTGCCTTATGAATTTCACAAGAAATCCACGAGCATCAACATCATTTACTGAGATATATTAATAACAATGAACGATGAAGTATTGATTCATAACTTCATTAAAGAAATATTCCGCGACGATTATGTAATCTCTAAAGTTTTGGAGATTATTTATTCTCGTTTCAACCGTAAATCAAATGAGTTTAATATTATATTAACTTATTAAATCCATAATTACATCTGAAGAAAATATATATGTATGTATATTTTCATAAAGATTGTATTTAAAAATTCTTTTGTACAAACTGTTAATTGTGAAAATATTTTAACGGGTAGGTAATACCCAAGAAATATCTAACATTCACATTAATATATTACATTGTACATTCTTCAAAATCCTTGAAAACATATTAGATTGATAATCAATGATTCAGATCAGTTAACCTTGAGAATGCTGATGAAGCAGCAAAAGCTGTAGATGGCCTTAATGACCAGAAGCTTGATAATAAAGAATTGTGTGTTGGAAAAGCTCAAAAGAATATCTGGTATTGAAAGACGGATTGAGCAAAACATGAAGGAGACCAAGGACAAATCCCAAGGACTAAACCTATAACCAAAGAATCTAGATGATTCGATTTCTGAAGGAAATCACAGAAGATCTTTTTACGCATTCTAAATCCTTACAGAAGAATTTCTTCATTATCCATCGATTTTAGAAATTCTAAAATATCATCATATCTTTCGTTATAAATATCCTCGATATTTCTAAAGATATCTTCATAACGATTCTTGTCCGCAATTAATTATCTCTTTGCAATATCTTTATTACATCATAAAGGAAAACTGTTTAAGTTTCTATATTCCGTAAAATTTAAATTCAAATTTTGAATGATTTGAAGTAGTGTTGAGAATTGAAGCATGAGTTAGTATAATATAATGACGTCAGGCCAACATGATTATATTACAGTAAGTCATGCTAAATTTTTAATGGAAGATGATGATTCATAGACTTTATAATCATCATTTGCCATGTTACACGACTCTTACATTCTACTTAATCTCTGAACATATCAAGCAAATATATTCTTGATAGTTCTATCCTCAGTAATTCTGGTAATTTACCAAATCAAATCGTGATATTACGCTTAGAACAGTAGGTCCATTCGAAACTTCATACCTACAAATTCTGGACCATTACTCACTTTACTTAGAATCGAGAGGAGAATAAAAAGGCAAAGAGCTCCGACATATAAGGGAAAATATGTAGCCCGATAACGATACCGAAATTACAAACCGTGTATATCAATACGTATTGCAACATAAAGACATGGGAGAATTAAAAACACTATAACCCCAAGGTAATAGTAGAAGAAAACAAATTCCTCTAGTGGTAAATGAAAAAGAAGAATGACTGAAATGATAGTCAGAAAAATATCCAGGATAAGAACTGGATGGAGCATTCTCACAATCTTTGGAAGTATGAATTGAGGAAGAAAGTATAGAAGTGGTGAAGATAATGAAACGGAAGAAGCTAATTTATAGCAAAATTCCAAACACAGCAATTGAAGCAATTCACCTCATTTAATCAAAGAAAATTTCAAATTCCTTAATTACCGGAGAATCAAATCTTATGGATTACGAAGATTTCCTTTAATCTCTTGAATTCCAAAAATTAATCGTGACTACATCAAAAGTTAAGGCGAACATTTAATTTCTCATTCACTCTTTTACAATAGCTTCGTTTATACGCTTCCTATAATCAAATCGTTTTATCCATATTATTCAGTAGTGATAAAACTTTATTTTTTCAACTTATATTCATCATTACAATATTCTTGTTGTAAACAATGATGATCTCTATTAAACTTCATGACTATAATTTTCATGAACTACTCTCTGTTTTTGTCTACCCTAATATTGTGACATAAACACTCAAAGTTTTAAATAAGCTCAATACTATTCATAACACATTTCCTGTGTTCAGTATACTAAAATGCTCGTATAACACCATCATCCCTTTTGAGGATAACCTAGTCAAATGACACTCTTATTAATCCTTTAGATAACCTCCGCATTAATGATAAAATGTACTTTATAGAAGAACCTGTAAGAAATTAGGGTTCGTATTATTTAAATGCATGAAACAGAACAATATTCTATCCGTTGGAATTCACGAAAGGCCCCGAACCTACCTGGGAACGTGAAGACCAGATAAAACGTAAATATCCTCGTTTAGGTACGAACAACGCTGATTGATGGCAAAAACTAAATTTCGGGACGAAATTTCTTTTAACGGGTAGGTACTATAACAACCCTCACTTTTTGACTTCCGATTTTACTAAAATACCTAGAGTTGTTATATACGAATAAATTTAACGTTGACCGAATAAACGTACGCTTAAAATAAATAATATAATTATAAATATTATAAATAAGATTATGATATATAATATAACATAATTACATCAATGAATATATATATAATATTTATATTACTTTTGTTATTTAGTTAATAGAATATATAATTAACTAAATGATACATAATATTATAACATTTATAAAACTAATAAAAACTATAAATTAATAATCATAAATTTTAATTTTTATAAAAACTAAATATAATAATAATTTTTATATAAAATTCGTATTTAATAATTAAACAAATATAGAAATAAAATGTTAAATGTTCTTAGAAATATATTAAACAAATTTTTTTTTTAGAATTTTATACAAAAAAAAAATTAAAACTATATCTACTTTTAATAAATAAATACAAAAATACAAACTACTTTTTCTTTTAAGATTTACTTTTAATAAAAATACAAACTACTTTTATTTTAAGATTTACTTTTAATAAAAATACAAACTACTTTTTCTTATTTTAACTTTTAAGATTTACTTTTAATAAAAATACAAACTACTTTTTATTATTTTAACTTTTAAGATTTACTTTTAATAAAAATACAAACTACTTTTTTCTTATTTTAACTTTTAAAATTTACTTTTAATAAAAATACAAAATACTTTTTCTTATTTTAACTTTTAAGATTTTACTTTTAATAAAAATACAAACTACTTTTTCTTATTTTAACTTTTAAGATTTTACTTTTAATAAAAATACAAACTACTTTTTCTTATTTTAACTTTTAAGATTTACTTTTAATAAAAATACAAAATAATTTTTCTTATTTTAACTTTTAAGATTTACTTATTTTATTTTAAATTTTTTTTTACCTAACATTTTCAACTATAAATACCACATACATTTCTCATTTCAAACTTACACCTTAATCTCTCATTTCTCTCTTAAAGAACTACTTCTAGTTGATATCTCGGTCACTTACTTGCTTTACTTTCCTTTCTTGCGTGGAATACTTCAACTGCTATTTAAGGTGAGTTTCATTTGCTCCCTTTTTATATATATTTTTGGGCTGAGAATACATGCGCTGATTTATAAATGTTTTACGAAATAGGAACAAGTACTAAAACTAATTCTATGTGGGTTTAAACCAGAAATATACCCTTAGCTTGGTAACATTAAACTACTTGTCTATGTACGGTAGGCGCGAATCCTAAAGATAGATCTATTGGGTCTGACAAACCCCATCCTGACTATGGGATGCTTTAGTACTTCGAGGTTATTTTAAACACACCTGATCTGGTGTACTTCAGAGGGTAAAACATGAACGTTAAGGCTTGTTACCGGGTGCCTACAACTTATAGAATGCTTTTATACACTTGCTAGTGTACGGATATTTATGAAACTGAAATCTTGTGGCCTATTATTATAACGGAAATGATTGATTTTGATAAACTAATGAACTCACCAACCTTTTTGGTTGACACTTTAAGCATGTTTTGTCTCAGGTGACGAATAAGATGATTGCCATGATTGCTACCTGATGAATTGAATGCTGCTACATGGAGTCTTCATTTCATTACATTTACTTTGCATTAAGACTATTATTATTATTTCAGTTTAAATTTGATGTAAAACTTATAATGCTTCCGCTGTTTTATTAATAAATGTTTTATTCAAAACGTCTCATATAGAGTCGTTCTCGTTTATACAACTGTGATTTGATATAATTAGTCACAAATACCCTAGGCCCTAATTTGGGGGTGTGACACAACATCACACGCCTCAACATCTCATTCTGTACCTCGAGCATAATTTTCGTTCTACGTATCGTTCTACACCGATTATCTTTGTTCTACATATCGTTCTATATCAATTACCTTTGTTCTATATGACGATTATGTAATCTCTAATGTTTTAGAGATTATATATTATTATTCTAACGATAAATCAAATGAGTCTAATATCATATTGACTCATTAAAATCCATGATTACATCTGAAGAAAATATATATGTAAGTATATTTTCATAAAGATTGTAATTAAAAATTCTTTCGTACAAACTGTTAATGGTGAAAATATTTTAACGGGTAGGTAATACCCGAGGAATATTTTAATTTCACATTAATAAGTTATACTGTACATTCTTTTCAATATGATTCAACGGTCAATTACTATCCTACTTACATTCACCGATATACGTATCTGTTCACCACCGAATAACTATTTTCATTCAATTTTATATTTCAATTTTGACTCATCAAAAATTCAACAAGTGGCATAATGAAGAAAACATCGGACAAAGTAAAATTTGTTAGAAACAAACGAACTAACTAATTGAAATATTGTTAAGAATCTACGCTAACTGTTCCTAGCTAACTGGTTACATTTCATTTATCGCAATTTAATTATCGCAATTTACATTCTCTCAATTTTATTTATCGTCATTTAATTTCTGTTATTTACTTTACGCACTTTATTTATCGTCATTTAATTTTTGTTATTTATTTTTACGCACTTTAAATAACGGGACACGTATACAAGGTTTCGACATATCATATTGACCCATCTATATATTTATCTTGGAACAACCATAGACACTCTATATGGAAATGATGGAGTTAGCTATACAGGGTTGAGGTTGATTCCAAAATATATATATAGTTTGAGTTGTGATCAATCCTGAGATCGGTACACGGGTCACGATACGTATTAATTAATTCGAATGTTATATATTAAACTATATATGGACTATTGGACTATTAAATGTGGACTATCGACTGTGGACGAATAATATTGGACAATTAAAATGAATTAAAATACTGATTATAACATATGAAACTAAATAATTCTTCAAGTTTGCCACTTGATTTCATCTTAAACCTCATTGTATCTCGACGATTACAATCAACGTTCAAATCTATCATGATTCTTAAAAACACCTCAATCGAGAGGATAAACCAACCGCACTTCATCTACGGAAGAAAAGATTGATGCATATAGTTATGCACCTGAAAAACCCTCGGAAACTGAGTAAACGTTTAACACGTAGCTGTGCTAATTCCTTTAGTGTTATTATTACCCAAAATAATTTGGTAATCCCTTTCAAAGTAGCAAATTTTGTCACAGCTCCAGCAAGTCAACTTCAACTTTCATTCGGGTTTGCCTTATTATAACCTTGATATATATATATGCGTGCTCATTTATTGTTACCAGAGAACCTTTCATATACCACCATATTACCATCAGCGTTTAATCATCTAAAAATACTATTCTCCTGCAAACACTTCAGTTTGATAACCAATGATCCAGATCCGGAACTTTAAAAATGCTGACGAAGCAGCATGTAGTAAATGGTCTTAATGACCAAAAGTGATGATAAAAGAATGGAGCGTTGGGAGCACTCGATAGAAAATTTGATACTGAAAAATGGATTGAGCAAACCATGAAGGAGACCAAGGACAAATACAAGGACCAAACCCTATATTCAAAGAACCCAGATAAATCTGGATCCGATGAAATCTTTAGAGAATATCTTGTTCCGTACCCACGTTAAAAACTTGCGGAAAATTTTTCCTTATCAACTTTAGAACTTAGAAATTCCAAAATATCATGATAAATATCTTCTATATTTCTGACGATATTTTCATAAATATTCTTGTCCGAAATTTTTACCTCTTCGTGTTTTCTGTATCCCATTATATTAAAAACTTCTGTAAAATCTAAGTATAAATTATGAATAATTGTGGAGAAGTGTTGGGAATTGAAGCATGGGTTAGTATAATATAATGACGCTTGGCCAACGTGATCATATTACAGTAAGTCATGCTAAATTTCTAATGTAACGTGATGATGACTCACAGATCATACCCTCATCATGTGCCATGTTACATAACTCTTTCATCCTACTTAATCTCTAAGCATATCATGAAAATACTTCCTTGATATTTCTGATCTTCCGTAATTCCAACAGTTGCTAATAATTCGTGCTAATACATTTTCCTTCTGATTAGAAGATTTCCTTAAATCCCTTGGATTCCGAAAATCCAACCAAGACATCATCAAAAGTTAAGACGCATCTTATTTTCTAAATTCAACAGTAACTACGTCAAAAGTTAAGGCGAACAGTTATTTCCACATTTCACTCTTTTGTGACAGCTTCACTCGTACGCTTCACATAATCGAATCGTTTTATCTATATTACTCAATACTGATAAAACTCTATTTATCAACTCAGATTCATCATGAAAACATTTTTATTGTTAACCATGACGACCTCACTCAAATTTCGGGACGAAATTTCTTTAATGGGTAGGTACTGTCACGACCCGGAAAATTTCGACTAATTTTAAACCACACTCTCGATACGATTTAATATTTTTGACACAATAAGCAAAGTCTGTAATGTTGAGTCACAAAAATTTTGAACTATTTTATATATTCGTTTGACTTTCGACCATTCCCGAAAATTCACGAACAACTATTTGTAAATAGATACATATATATATTTTAAAAAAAATATAAATATATATATTAATTTAAAATATAATTTGAAATATTATATTCTTTAGTTATTAGAATAAATTTTGAAAAATAAAATAATAGAAGATATAATAAAATTTATTATTAATAAATCTTATATATATATATATGTATATGTATATATATGTAAAGTCTATCGAATATACATATAATGTTTCGAATTTATTTGGTAAATGATAATAACACACGTCTATTATTTCGATTGATATTATATAAGTTGCGAGCTTGTGAGTGTAATAAAATAAATAATAGACGAGCCTACTCGATCATGTTTCGCACATTTTATGATTAAAATAAATACATGAACTTAATTTAAAATTTGGGATTTTTCAGTGTACTTTTATCCGCCACTAATTAACAACGGAGCGCGATATAGCATTTTGTTATAAAACTGTAGGTAGAAAAATTCACATGTGTGGCTGCTAAACTATTCTAATAATTAGAGTAATCAATTAAAGGTCATTGTTTACTGTTGTGGCTTTTTGACAAACGAATTATATATACATATGCCTACATGTACATTATTGAAGCACCACAATTAAAACATCAAACTAAAGTATGCTTTTGATCTATGATGTGTCTACTCGTCATCCTCAAAACCACCATGAAGAACCGCTATCACCACACCCGTAAAACCACCATGAAACTCTCATATATAAATATATACATAATCATATCGATATATATATATATATATATATATATATATATATATATATATATATATATATATATATATATATATATATATCTCCTCATGAATCAACTAACACCCATCTAAACTAGTGATGTTTTCTTACCTTGTGAACCACCACCATAAACCCACAACTATTCAGTCATCACTTTCAAAAACCATCATCTTTCACGCCATCGTTTTACTACTGCAACTTGTTGTAGCTACTACACTTGTGCTTCTACTTCTATTAATTCGTTAAACTACTCCCAAACCACCCTCACCAACAATTGCAAACTACTACTCACGCCCGTTTCTACTTCTAGTTCGGTTCAACAAACACCCAAGACAACTACCATAACGGGATCATGTTGCCACGGTTGCTTCATGTCTTCTGTTTCCTGTCCGAGAACAACCGAGAATCACCACCCTACAAACACGTAACCAAACACAACCACCTATATCTCTCTCTATACTTTGATATAAACTCGGACCCAAACCCCATCACTTCCGTTTTACCACAGACCCAAACCGAAGGTTGCTACTGCTAGAACCTATTTTTGTTTCAACGTAAAAACCATCACCAATTGCTTTTATTATTTATAATGGCTGTTGCTATCGACTTTAAAGGAGACAAAAGATAAAAGGCTGGCGGATCCCACGCTTAGAATTCTTTTTAGGTTATGATGTTATTATCATTATAATTGTATGTTGGGATGTCGACAGAATATAGCAAATTAAAAAAAAACATGTGTCGATGGGTTATTACATTGGAATGGGCTGTTTTCAATTACTTGTTGGGCCGTGGTTGGTTATCCAGTTGGGGCGAGATCCATTATAATCAGATTGGGCCGTGAACATACTTTGATTGTTGGGCCACGTCAAGATCCATATTGATCGAGTAATTCTGCCATGCTATGCTACTTAGTTATTTTGATTTTTTCTTTCTTATTAGGATGATGCATATTACACAATAGAATGATGATGTTACGATTATTATCATGATGAATGATGATAGCGAGTTTGGATGATGAAACCGTAGGAAATTTATGAGGTGAAGATATATGAAAATGATGGGGATATAGTATAAGTGATGATGATGAGGTGATGATGTATGTATTATGATATGTGATCATTATGGTATGATTATGATGTTGATGTTATCGTAAAGATGACCACTTGATGATGATCATTAGGATATGAATAAAAGATAAAAACGATGATGATACTTTATGATAGGAATTATGATAAAACCGAAGGGTGATGATGATTAGAATTAGATGATAATTAAAATTTTGATACGATTAATTGGATGATGATATTAATAAATAAATAGGTGATGTTGTTACAATAATAATGATATACGAATGCTTTGATGATGTCGTGACAATAATGATGATGACGATAAGAAGAAGGGAGCAAATTCATTCGAGTTTAAATGATTTAGGGTAGTGGTTAAATCATAAATGAAATGGCGGTGGAATGTTTAGGATGTTATCGGGATAGCGGGACATCGCGGGTTCAAACCCGGACTTGGGTTTTTTTTTAAGAACTACTTATATGAGGTTCGTGATTCCGAGGCCAACCCTATACTTGTTCAATGTCGTCATATGTATTTTTACTACAAAATACAGTATGGTGAGTTTCATTTGCTCCCTTTTTAATTGCTTTTGCAATATATATTTTTGGGCTGAGAATACATGCGCTGTTTTATAAATATTTTACGAAATAGGCACAAGTACTAAAACTAATTCTACGTGGGTTTAAACCAGAAATATACCCTTAGCTTGGTAACATTAAACTACTTGTCTATGTACGGTAGGCGCGAATCCTAAAGATAGATCTATTGGGCCTGACAAACCCCATCCTGACTATGGGATGCTTTAGTACTTCGAGGTTATTTTAAACACACATGATCTGGTGTACTTCAGAGGGTAAAACATGAACGTTAAGGCTTGTTACCGGGTGCCTACAACTAATAGAATACTTTTATACACTTGCGAGTGTACATATATTTATAAACGGGAATCTTGTGGTCTATTAATATATTGAAATGATTGATATGATAAACCTATGAACTCACCAACCTTTTGGTTGACACTTTTAAGCATGTTTATTCTCAGGTATGAAAGAAATCTTCCGCTGTGCATTTGCTCATATTACATGGAGTCGTTTATGGCATATTTAGGTCAGTACCTCGCAATGGGACCAGATGTTGATGACTTCGTCCAGGTGGATAAGGACGGGTCATCACATTTGACATCCCCACTCGGGCTAGTCGCGCTAGTATTTAACGGGTGTTTAATACTTCATGAACATACGCACTCGCCAAGTGTACTTTCAGGGGGTTATAAACGTTAAGTCTAGTTACCGGGTGCCCACGGTTATGCATATACTTTTCATAATGTTTTGATACGCTGTTGCAGCACTGAAATCTCGTGGCCTATCTTACATTACTATTACAACTTAAACTATAGCTCACCAACATTCGTGTTGACTTTTTAAGCGTGTATTTCTCAGGTGCCTATAGGTTTATTGCTTCCGCTGTTAGACTTGATGTCATGCTGTTTCACTTGCTGTCATGCTGTTATTGAATTTCTGTTATGGACCTACTGTACTAGTTATCCGCTGCATTGCTAGAGATGTCTCAATCATGGAACTTTTCTTTTGCATTCGTAGTCTATATTATTTTCAAATAAGGATTTTGTAATGACCTTTGTGTCTCGTTATCTTTTGTAAACGCTATCTTTTTATGAATGCAAAACTGGTTTTCAAACAGCATGTAGTACTTGACCGTGTAAAGATCCTGTTATTGATGAATCGTACACGATGGTTTTGTACGGGGCATCACATAATTTATTGCAATTTATGTATTTACATCGTCAATATCCTCTGCAGAAGGAATATTGATTTGTTGTTCTTCTTGAACACCTTTTTTTTACCTCATTATCAGTTGATTTTCTTTTTCGAGGATTTTTATCTTTGGAACCAATTGGTCTCCCACGTTTCTGGCGTGGCAAAGACTCAAGAGTGACATTATTGCCAGCTTTTGAAATTTCAATTCGAGTTGGAGCATTTGCTGTTGGTATATATGATTTAGTCACTCTTTTTGTATCTGTAAATGCATCAGGCAATTTATTCGCAAGTTCTTGCATATGCATTATTTTTTGAACTTCGGTCTCGCATTCTTTTGTGCGAGGATCAAGATACATTAATTGAGGTTCACACCATGAAACATCATTTTCTTTATTTTTTATTTCTCCCCTAATCTAGGGAACAATGTTTCATTAAAGTGACAATCAGCAAATTGTGCTGTAAAAACATCACCCGTTATGGGTTCAATATATCTAATGATTGAAGATGTTTCATATCCAACATATATTCTCATTATTCTTTGAGGACCCATTTTAGTGCGTTGTGGTGGTGCGATAGGAACATGTAAATCACACAACCAAATGTTCTAAGGTGGGAAATATTTGGCTGATGGCCAAAAGCAAGTTGCAAGGAAGAATATGTATGACTTGTACTTGGTCTAACGCGAATTAATGATGCAACATGTAAAATTGTATGACCCCATACAGATACTGTGAGTTTTGTTCTCATTATCAATGATCTAGCTATTAACTACAATCGTTTAATTAGTGATTCGGCTAAACCATTTTGTGTATGCACATGAGCAACATGATATTCAACAACAATCCCTGTAGACATATAATAATCATTAAATGCTTGAGATGTTAACTCACCAGCATTATCAAGTCTCATCCTTTTAATGGTGTAATCAGAATAATGTGTTCTCAATTTAATAATTTGTGCAAGAAACTTTGCAAATGCCATATTACGGCTTGATAACACACAAACATGAGATCATCCACTAGATGCGTCTATTAGAACCATGAAATATCAAAATGGTCCACATGATGGATGAATTGGTCCATATATATAACCTTGAATTCTTTCAAGAAACATTGGTGATTCTTTCTCAATATTCTTTTCATTAATCACCATATGCGCTTTTCATCATATATCCTTTTCACCATATGCGCTTTTAATCATATGCGCTGCGCTTTTCATCATATGCACTTTTCATCATATGCATTTTTAATCATATGCGCTGCGCTTTTAATCATATGCGGTTTTCATCATATGCGCTTTTTATCATATATCCTTTTCACCATATGCGCTTTTAATCATATGCGCTGCCCTTTCATCATATGCATTTTTCATCATATGCGCTTTTAATCATATGCGCTGCACTTTTCATCATATGCGCTTTTTATCATATGCACTTTTAATCATATGCGCTGCGCTTTTCATCATATGCGCTTTTCGGTGCTACATAGGTATTTCTCATTTTCGGTTATCATTGACTGATAATCATATCCATTATGATATATATCAGAGAAACTTAACAAATTTCTCTTTGATTTGGAAGAAAACAAAGCATTGTTTATCAGAAAATTCGTACCATTTGGTAATATATTTTTTTGCCTTTTCCGTTCCTTATATCAAGTTTGCAAGACCTGATATAGTATTTATAATTCTTTCATTTGATTTAAATCAATGAAATATTTCTTAGATTTGATCATAGTGTGTATGTTACCACTATCTGCAATACATAGGTCTTTACCATTTAATTGATGTTTTATTTCAGCAGGATTCATACTAAAACTTCAAATAAGATAAGCAAATAATGAGTTATATTTCAGCAAGATAATCAAATTATATTACCTGCAAACAAGTTACAATCTGAAGTACATAAAAGATAACACTTAATAAACATATGCGTTATGGTCAAAAACCATTTATTTATGAGTGATACATAACACGCTAGACATCTTAGAAAATTCAAACCATTCAAGTCTCAAGATAGCTCAGGGTTTATTTAATCAAGATTTTTCAACAGATTCACTCTCGTTTTCTTTTCTTTTGGGACTTATTTGTAGAGATAAACAAGATGTTCATGTATTCAATAAATACTAGACTGATGATCCATGTTACCAGATCATTAATAAGAATCTCTGGGATTCTTATAAGAGCGTCTACTAACATCTTCAATTTTATTCTTTCATGGATCACCGTTATTTCTTGATAATTAATATCGTATCTATCTTTGAGTATTTTCCATAATACACTTGGATCTTTGATCATATAATATGTAGATTCTAAGGACTCGTCAATATGTTTGCTAAGAAAAATACTTGCTATTGCTTTCTCTTGTTTGAAACAATTGTTATTTTCATTCAGGGTTTCTAAAATACCGATTGATTCGAGATGTTTTTCTACATTCATAACCCATGTTAAGTAGTTTTTCCCACTTGATTCTAAAGGAGCAAATTTAAGCATTTTTAAATTTGACATTTTCTATTATCAAAAAGATGAACAACATAAATCATAATCATAATCAACTTCTATTCATAGACAAATAATAAAATGAAATTAGAATCATTTTAAATTCATAAGTAGCAAACAATAGAATAACGGCATGATTACAAATGATAAAATCACAAGAGCAGGATAGAATAAAGGTTCACCCGGTGGTATATTAGCAACAATGATGATAGTTAGTATGATCAATACAATAGGAAAAATCATCCTTGTGTGAATCATCTTTACAAAAAAACTTTTTGAGAGTGGTAATCTGAGAAAATGAAGATTGATTTGTGAAAATGTGAAAACGGAGATGTTTATTTTATATTTGAAAAATATAGTCGTTGTAACGTTGTCAGTTGACGTTAACAACCATTATGTATATATGCCCGTTGTAACGTCGTTAGTTGACGTTAACGACTGTTATGTACTCGTTGTATTAATAATAATTTTAATAAAAGAATTTTATTAGTACAAATACGATTACTATAAATACGTTTAGTATAAATACGAAGATTAAGAGAATAAACATATTATGCATAAATAATAAATTTTAAGAATAAACATTAGTATGCATGAAATAAATAATTATTAATTGCATAAGTAATCATAAATGTTAGATAACATAAATATAAATGTTAGTGAAGTTAATAAGAGTTAGATTACAGAAATATAATTCAGGCGATATAACCGACCATATATAACTTAAATAACATAAATATAAATGTTAGTGAAGTTAATAAAAGTTAGATTACATAAATATAATTTAGGCGGTATAACCGACCATATATAACTTAAATAACATAAATATAAATGTTAGTGAAGTTAATAAAAGTTAGATTACAGAAATATAATTCAGGCGGTATAACCGACCATATATAACTTATGATGATAATAATATTTACCTTACTAATAAATAATAGAAGATATCGTTAAAGAATTTCTTACCTTGATTAGTGACTTATGCTTGCTTAGATAAACCTTGATTATACGGAGCACTTCGTGCTGATAACGTGTTATAATTTAGGTGTTTATGACTACCTTTTAGGCTTGATTCTGGACTACAGACTACTAATAGACATTAAAGATGAAAGAAGTGAGTATATGAAATATATTCAAGTAAGAAGTGTATCGAATGTTTACATCTCATAAGTATTTATAATACTAGAATTTACTGTACGTTTATCATGCTCATTTGGATTCATATGAAATTGGCAGACACTTTTTCTGACTTTTATAACATGGTTATATATCTCTACTTTTTAGATATTATTTATTCCCTTTTAAATAACATCTAAGGGAGTGTTTGATTAGCGATTTGAAAATTGATTAATCGTTTTAAATAATTAGAATCAAATAATCAGCTGTATCAAAACGTGATTTGTTTAATAGTGTTTAGATTTAATTATGCTGTTTGATATCGTAATAATGAGATAATCAGTATTTTGAGTGTTTGGTAAAATAAGATTATTTGATAACTTAACATTAAAATTATCAAAAAAGACATTCTTTTTTTAATATATATTTAAAAGAAACTATCATATTATTTTTTAAAATATGCTAGACTAATAATTAAAATTATCATTATCATTTATCATGAATGGATAGACGGATATTCATTAACATCAGATACATGTAAACTAACAATTTTAACACTAAATATAAACATACAGAGTATATGACATGAAAGTTTAATAAATAACATAATAAAATAAACAATTTCAATATGAGAAGTCACAAAAAGGACAGTTGTAGCAACGTCAGACAAAACTCAAATTAAAATATTACGAGTAATTACTTTACACTACTACGACGAATGGGTCTAGCACTTATTATAATACAATTTTTTTATCATAGTCATGCAGGGATACTCATAACATAAATACCAAAAATTATTTTTGTAAAATCACATTTTCAAACATTAGAAATCCACGTTTTGAAAGCCCATAAACGTAAATAATTAATTTTTTGACTTTGTTTTCCAAACACTAGAAATGGATTAATTGCGATTTGTAAACGCAGTAATTAAAAAATCAACTTTAAATGGCCAATCCAAACACCCCCTAAATCTAAATCTAAATCTAAATCTAAATAAATAAATAATAATTATTACTATTAACATTGAATCAAAAAATATATAACTGTGATATCTTATTTTCTTCATTATCATCATCATCATAATTTTTCAGCATAATCAATATGGTTGAATCTTCATCCTTATCTTCTCCACCACATGAATAAAATGAGTCTTCTTTTACTTCACCTTTAGATGACAATGATTATTTATCAGAAACACACAATTATTATTTGGTTCCAAATAAATACATCTTAAGAAGATGGAGAAAAGATGTTAAGAGAATACATACTAAGGTGAAATAAAATTACACTGATTGGGTTGTCTCGGATGTTGGACGTCGTTATGATAAAATGTGTCACGCTTTTTCTGAAGTAGCAGATTTGGCATCCGAGCTAGACGAAAAATGTAGTCTTGTACTTGATCGAATTAATGATTTAAAAGGTGAAATTTTAGGTGGAATTAGCACTAGAAGCCTCTTGGATGCGCCACAAAGTAGTGCTTGTGTTAAAGTGACCGTTAAGATTTGTGATCCTCCAGTGGTACATAGAAAAGGTCGTCCCCCAAGTACGAGACGAAAGTCTCGGTCCGAACAAATACGTACAACCATTCAAAAAAAGAAGAAGGTATTGCATATATATAAAATATTACGATTGTAAAGTAAATGAATTGACTCTTGTGTAATTTTCTTGTGATGATAGAATTTGGAAGATTCTGGTGTTAATGAACTTGAGTGTGGAGCCTCATCAAAACAAACAACGAAGAAACGTTCCAAACAGGACAAAGAGGTAATTTTAGATCAAAATTAGTAAAAGTAGCATGATTTGTAATTTTTCTAGTATAGCTTCTGTCTTAAATTCCTTATATTGGTTCATGTCAATGTTATTCATGTGTAGGCCAATCAAAATAACTCGTATGTTCCAAGTGCGATAATCGATAATGGGTATACTAATTTGCCGCTTAACTATGGTGAATTCGTTCCGAGTTATGATATGCCACAACCATTTTATTCTTCGCTAAATAGTCAAGTTTTTCATCAAGTGTCTCCACAACTGAGAGATGTTCAAATGAATCAATCATCACATATCAACTTTATTGGTGCATCCTTGAACACTCAGAATATATCATTCGGCCCTCCAACTAAGCCATTTTACTTTCCATAGATGAAGTTTTCCAATTTAGTTTCTTAGCGTTTTCAGTTTCTTTGTTTATGAATTTATGTATGTTGGTTAGATACTTTTCTAGAAAGATTTAGCCATAGTATGTGTCCAAGAACTTTAATTTTGTGATGAATTCATGACGACTCTTATTATTCAGTATGCTTTTTAACTTTTGTTTGTTTAAATGCTCTATGTCATAGATTATAATGTTTATTATTTTTGTTGATTTACCAATTGCAACCAACATAACACCATGGTGTTGGACTGTTGGGTATTAGATTAATGCATCAAATTAGTCCAAATGTCTACATTTTGGTGGAGTTATTTGGTCTAAAACAAACCATTCTAAAATTATTGGTCACCAAGAAATTACAGTAGCTTTTTTCATCGTCCATTAATGAAAATTTAATAATTGTTGAAAAAACCTAAACTAGAAACTAATTAGAATAGTCGTAAATTTTCAAAAGGTAGTGTCCAGAAAAAAAAAATGTGTTTTATAGTAGGAAATTCAATTTAATGTAGGTGTTATTTAAAAGGATAATAAATAACGAAAAAAATAAGTAAGAAAATAGAGAAAAAAAAATCAAAGAATCACAGAGAAGAACAATGACATGCCTCGCAAACCCGTCAAAGTTAAAGGTAAACTTCTAAACCCTAAGAAATATAATAGGGATGGGGAGAAGGATGGCGTCTTTAGTAAATTTTTAGAGGGCATGTTTGATAGTAATGAAAAACCTAGTAAACAATGAAGGTAGTTACTTGAAAAAAAATCAAGACGTAGTACCAAGAAACCATGGTAAAAGAGGTGCCTTTTTGAATATTTAGAGAAAGGTGGAATTTATGGAATGGTGTGTGACGACCCGGAAAATTTCGACTAATTTTAAACCAAACTCACGATACAATTTCATAATTCTGACACGATAAGCAAAGTCTGTAAGGTTGATTCTCAAAATTTTTGAACTGTTTCATATATTCTATTGACCTTCGACAATTCCCGACGATTCACGAACAATTACTTGTAAGTAGATACGTATATATTTAAATATATATATATATATATATATATATATATATATATATATATATATATATATATATATATATATATATATATAATTTGAAATATATTATGTGAGAATTAACTATGTAATATAAAACAATATATAATAATTATTATTTAAAAACATATCTATATATATAAATAAAGTATATTGAATAAATTTATATAGTTTCGAATTCATTTAGTAAACGACAGAAGCAATCGTTATCATTCAATAATTATTTAAACAAGTTAAATTCCAACTTATGTGATTTGTAAAAATAAACGGTGATTTGAAAATAAGTTATATCAATATTAGCTCCATTAAAAAAATAATAATAAATATATACATATTTAGAATCTATTTGATTAATTTTAAAAATATTTAATTTTGAGTTGGGATTGAGCTCGAATGACAGGTCAATTTTTATTATTAATATTAAATAAGTCTAAATACAAATTCATGATGAGATAAAGATAAACGTTGATCCATAATTAAGTTATATAAGATTTAGGATTATTAAGAATATTTTTTGTGATGCCCCGTACAAAACCATCGTGTACGAATCATCAACAACAGGATCATTACAAGGTTAAGTACTATATGCTGTAATTAAAGAAGTTGCATTCACGATAAAAAGGTGATGTCATAACCGACATCAAATGTTTTACATTTCAAAAGCATGCTTCACTAAGTAGAAGCAAATAAATAAGTGTACGTGACCCCAAAGGTCGTTACATAACATAGTTTCAAAAGTAAATAAGTTTGAATGCAAGATAAGTAGTCATGCGATAACAACTCTAAGCAGCGGGTTCTACAGCACGACTAGTACACAGCGGAAGCAACCTCAAGCACCTGAGAAATACATGCTTAAAAACGTCAACACAACGGTTGGTGAGCTATAGTTTAAGTATAACAGTATGTAAGGTAGGCCACGAGATTTCAGTGCTACAAAGAGCGTTTCAAAACAGTATGATAAAGTATATGTTAACCGTGGGCGATTGGTAACTAACTTAACGTTTATACCCCCTGAAAGTACACTTGGCAAGTGCGTATGTTTACGAAGTATTAAACACTCGTTAAATGCTAGCGCTACTAGCCCGAGTGGGGATGTCAAACCCTATGGATCCATATCTAAGATTCGCGTTCACCGGTTCAAAAACCAATGACTAAACGTTACCGAGCTAAAGGGAATGTTTCTGCCGTTGTATAACCCACACATATATAAGTTTAAGTACTCGTGCCTAGTATGTAAAACATAAAATCCGCATGTATTCTCAGTTCCCAAAATAAGTTAAAGTAAAAAGGGAATGCTATAACTCACAATGATATGTAGCGGTAAAGTAGTAGTCGGGAAAGGTGTGCAAGTAAATGGTCCGAAGTCCTCAACCTAAGTCAAATAGTACTAAGTCAGTAAATCGTCTTAATAGGTTTAAAAGTATGTAATTAAGGTCTTAAGGGTCATCATCATTCATCATTAAACAAAAGGCGTAAGGTAAGTTTCGTTTATGAAAGTAGTTTTCAACAAAGTCTGAATTCAGTCAGTCGCCACGGCCTCTACCCTTACTGAATTAAGGTGATACCAGTGGCCACGGCTCCGTCTATGAGTCCCTTAAGTGTGGTAAAATTTACAGAAGCAAACTCGTCTTGGTTTGACCGTGGCGACGGTCTAAGTGCGAGTAGGTCAGAAATTTCTGCACAACGTTAAAGGACATAGTAACGATCGGAGGGCCATAAATCCTAAACCGTAACTCGGATTAAGACGAGTCCTATATGAAAAGTTATCTAATCGAAAAGTTCTATCTAAAAATCAAGGTTATAACAGCCCAGGTCTACTGGTCTGTTCCAGAAGCATCAGGTCAGTAGGTTTTGGACAGAAGCAGTGAGTTTAAAAGGGTTCCGGTGGTCTTGGTGCTTGATGTTCATCATGGTTCTCATCCTTGATGCATATAGCTTCAAGTGTACAACTCATTGATGTATCTACATCATCTTAACCAAGTCGTGACCATCATAACCCATGTGCAAGTCTAAGACATGAAGCACAACTCACTTAAGAGTTGTATGAAGTTTGATGAACCAAAGTTGCATCAAAGTCTTAGATCTAACACATACATGGACTTTAAAGCTAATAACAAGTTACAAACTTGAAAGTAAACTAACTAATCAAGATCATAAATAGTAGAACATAGTTCTTAGTTTGATCTTGAAGATCCAAGACTCAAAAGTCTAGATCCAAAGTTATATTTAATGAAAACTTATTTGTGTGTTCTTGAACTTCCAAGGTTAACTTAATTTGTTCAAGAGATATGAGATCAAGACTAACTTGTAGTACTTGACCATATAAACTAACTACATGAAATTAAAGTGCAAGAAGAAGTAAACTTAAATAAACAAGAAAAAGATTCAAGGTTGTTCATACTTTTTAAAGATTCAACCAAAGTTGATCTTTAAGTAAAGTAAACATTAAGTTTACTTCCATGACTTACAAGTATGATTTTATACAACCATGAACTTAAATCTTTTGATGCAACATATGTAGAACATAAACTAGTAAGCTTAGTTCTTGTTTGTTCTTGAAAACACAAGATATTATGAAGAATTCAAACTAGTAAGTTTGATTCTTGAAAGCTAGTAATTAAGTAACAAGAAACTACAAAGTAAGTAACAACAACATGATTTAAATAACTAGTAATCAAAGACAAGTAACATTTAAATAAAAGAATGATGATGATGAAGATGTAGAATTCAGTTTTTAGAAGTAAAAAGAGAAGAGAATTAATTGTTTCAAGTCACTTACAAGATGAGAGAAAGAGAGAAAATGAAGCAAGTAAAGTGTGTGTTTGAATGGGAGGGAATACAAGTGAAGTAGTATTACATAAAATGAAACAAAAAGGCACTCCCAAGGCCTCAAAATTTTGGCCAGCAGCAGCTCACAAAGGGGGGGAGGGCTTTGTTTGGTGGTCTCTAGCATGTAAAGCTTCAAACGTTGGATAAAATGGGTGTTTGCATGGGAATGAACAAGTAACCTGATTCTTTACTAAGTTAACTAACTAGTTACATGTTAAATGGTGCTTACAAGTTGAAAGAGTGGGCTAAATGGTCCATTACAAAATGTAGGGTGGGCTTGGAAGTCCAATAACATGAGTCCATTACACTAACAAAGCCCAAGTTCAAATAAATCACAAGTTAAACCAATTAAAGCCCAAGTAACTAACTAATAGCCTTAGTTAATTAAAATGATTAATAAATTTAATCATGAATGTAAATAATATCTAAAAATATTATTCGTGAAAGTTCCGGGTGTCACAAAGACGTTTCGGGCACTTAAAAGTCAAGTACGGGCAATCATGGCAACATGTAAATGTAATAACGTACATTCTTTTAAACACGCGTATTAATAATAATAATTATTAATAAAATAACGTTGGAAATTTCAGGGTCGTTACATTACCCACCTGTTAAAGAAAATTTCGTCCCGAAATTTTAAGCTGAGGTAGATGGAGGAGTCGGGAAAAGGTGAGGATACTTTCGCATCATTTGATCCTCTCGCTCCCAAGTAAACTCAGGTCCTCGTTTGGCATTCCATCGTACTCGTACAATCGGAATCTTGTTGCGTTTCAAAGTTTTGATCTCACGATCCATGATTTCAACAGGTTCTTCCACAAAGTGGAGTTTGTCGTCAATAGTAAGTTCTTCCAATGGTATGATAAGTTCAAGTGTAGCAAGACACTTTTTCAAGTTCGATACATGGAAGGTAGGATGAACTGAGCTCAATTGTGCTGGTAAGTCCAAACGATAAGCAACGGGTCCAACACGTTCCAAGATTTCAAAAGGACCAATGTATCGTGGGTTCAACTTTCCACGTTTTCCAAAACGGATCACACCTTTCCAAGGAGCAACCTTCAACATTACACGATCACCAACATTAAATTCAAAGTCCTTACGTTTAAGATCGGCATAACTCTTTTGGCGATCACGGGTAGTCTTAAGTCTAGCTTGAATCTGAGCAATCTTCTCCGTGGTTTCGTGGACCACCTCGGGTCCGGTGATTTGCTTTTCGCCTACTTCGGCCCAACAAATAGGAGATCGGCACTTACGGCCATACAATGCTTCAAAAGGTGCAGCATTAATGCTTGAGTGATAACTGTTGTTGTACGAGAATTCGGCGAGTGGCAAATGCCTTTCCCAGGCCTTTCCAAAATCAATAACACATGCACGCAACATGTCCTCCAAGGTCTGAATCGTTCATTCACTTTGCCCGTCAATCTGAGGGTGATATGCAGTGCTCATGTCGAGACGAGTTCCCATAGCTTCTTGCAAAGAACGCCAAAATCTAGAAGCAAATCGGGGATCGCGATCTGAGATGATCGATAAAGGTACACCATGACGAGACACTACCTCCTTGATGTATAATTGAGCAAGTCTCTCCATTGTATCAGTTTCCTTCATCGCTAGAAAGTGTGCAGATTTGGTAAGGCGGTCAACAATAACCCAAATAGTATCGTATCCGCCCACCGTCTTCGGCAGCTTAGTAATGAAATCCATTGTGATCCTTTCCCACTTCCATTGTGGGATTTCCGGCTGTTGAAGTAACCCAGAAGGTCTCTGATGTTCGGCCTTAACTTTCGAACAAGTCAAACACTTTTCAACATAAGTTGCAACGTCCTTCTTAAGATTCGGCCACTAATACTGTTCTTTAAGGTCGTGGTACATTTTACCCACTCCAGGATGAATCGAATATCTCGACTTGTGTGCTTCATCAAGTATCAGGTTCCGTAGATCTCCATAAAGAGGTACCCAAATTCTTCCGGCATAACATCGGAGTCCAGACTCCCTAACCTCGAATTGAGAGACAAGTATGTTCAAATGTTCGTGAGATATGTTCTCCTCCTTGAGAGCCTCAACTTGGGCTACTATGATCTGGCTGTTGAGGTTCGAATGGATGGTGATGTTCAGAGCCCTAAAACGAAGAGGTGTCATCCTCTCCTTTCGGCTTAAAGCGTCAGCTACAACATTGGCCTTGCCAGGGTGATAACGGAGTTCACAATCGTAGTCGTTGAGCGTCTCGATCCATCGACGCTGTCTCATATTTAGTTGCTTCTGATCAAAGATGTGCTGGAGACTCTTGTGATCGGTGAAAATAGTGCTCTTAGTTCCATACAAATAATGTCTCCACAATTTGAGCGCAAAGACAACGGCTCCAAGTTCAAGATCATGTGTAGTGTAGTTCCGCTCGTGAATCTTCAATTAGCGGGAGGCATAGGCAATAACCTTTGATCGTTGCATCAGTACACAACCAAAACCACTCTTCGATGCATCACAATAAACAACAAAGTCGTCACTGCCTTCAGGAAGTGATAGGATAGGTGCGGAGGTTAACTTCTTCTTCAAAGTTTGGAATGCTGATTCGTGTGCAGGTTCCCAAATGAACTTCTTGTCCTTGTGAGTCAGCGCGGTCAAAGGACGCGCAATCAGAGAAAATCCTTCGATGAATCTTCGGTAATAACCGGCGAGACCTAGGAATTGGCGAATATGCGTCAGAGTAGTGGGGGTCTCCCACTTGCTGATGGCTTCAATCTTGGCGGGATCAACTTTGATACCCTGGTCGCTTACAACATGACCCAAAAATTGTACTTCCTTCAACCAAAATTCACACTTGGAGAATTTGGCGTAAAGTTGCTCTTGTCTTAAGAGTTCAAGCACTAATCAGAGGTGTTGCTCATGTTCTTCTTCGCTCTTAGAGTAGATGAGGATATCATCTATGAAGACGATAACAAACTTGTCCAAGTAAGGCTTGCAGACACGATTCATGAGGTCCATGAACACGGCAGGTGCATTTGTCAAACCGAATGGCATCACGAGAAACTCATAATGACCATAACGGGTCCTGAATGCAGTCTTCATCACGTCACTTTCCTTCACCCTCAACTGGTGATAGCCGGATCGCAAATCGATCTTTGAGTAGACACTCGATCCTTGTAGTTGATCAAAAAGATCGTCAATTCGTGGAAGAGGATACCGATTCTTGATTGTCAATTTATTGAGCTCACGGTAGTCGATACACATACGAAAGGATCCATCCTTCTTCTTCACAAACAGAACAGGTGCGCCCCAAGGCGAGAAACTTGGTTGGATAAACCCTCGATCTAACAGCTCTTGTAGTTGACTCTGTAATTCTTGCATCTCAGAAGGTGCGAGTCTATAAGGTGCGCGAGCTACAGGTGCAGCTCCTGGCACTAAATCAATCTGAAATTCTACGGCTCTCGGCGGTGGTAATCCAGGCAATTCCTCTGGGAAGACATCGGAAAATTCGTTCACAATTCGAACGTCGTTCACGCTCTTCACCTCAGTTTCTACCGCTTTCACATGTGCTAGGACAGCAAAACGTCCCTTCTTCATAATCTTTTGCGCTTTCACGCAACTAATGAGGTTCAACTTCGAGGTACATCTCTCTCCATAGATAACCAGTGGTTCGCCATCTCCTTGTGGTATGCGAAGTGCTTTATCTCCACAGATAATATCGGCCTTTATCTTGCTCAACCAATCCATACCGACGATCACGTCAAAACTTCCCAGTTTGATAGGTATCAAATCAATTTCGAAATCTGCACCAGCTATGTTGATAATAGCTCAACGACTAATATGGTCAACCTTTTCAAGTTTTCCATTGGCGACCTCGACAAGCATACTCTCTTTTAACGGAACTAATGACCAATTAATCTTATCGCAAAAATGTCTACATACATAACTTCTATCCACACCAGTATCAAACAAGACAAAAGCTAAAAAATTGTTGATTTTAAATATACCTGTCACCAAGTCGGGGTTATTGCGTGCATCCCTTGCATTAACATTGAAGGCTCTACCTCAGGGTGGTCCTCCGTCTTTTCGCTTGTTTGGGCACGCGTTTCTGAAATGGCCCGTCTGTCCACATTCGTAGCACTTCTTCGGTCCATTGGTGTTCGGTTTCCCATTCAAGGTGGTGACCTTGCAGTCCTTTCCGATATGCCCAGCCCGTTGGCACTTCTCACAGACAACATTACAATATCCAGTATGGTGCTTGTAGCACCGCTTGCATTGTGGTAAGGTTCCTTTGTAGTTCGGGTTGGTGTTGGTGTTGTTGTTGGGATTAGGGTTTCCACCGTTGTTGTGCCTCTTGGCGGGGGTTTGATCGTAGTTTCTCCCCCTGTTGTTGTTGTTGTGGTTGTTGTGGTTGTTATCCCATTTCCTCTTTTCACTACTACCGGCTTCAAACTTAGCCTTCTCCGGCTCGTCAAGGATGATTTGATTTAGGAGAGTATGCGCCATGCGCATTGCTTCGGGAACATTCGGTGGTTTGGATGAGGTGACATTTCCTTTGATGGACTTAGGGAGTCCCGAGAAGTATTTCTCCATGCGCTTGAATTCGGGGGTGACCATGGTCGGACACATAAGAGCCAACTCCAAAAACCTACGGTTGTAACTGTTAAGGTCGTTCCCTACGGCCTTTAACTGCATAAATTCGATTTCCATCTTCTGAATTTCGGTTCTCGAACAATACTCATCAATCATAGCCGCCTTGAATTCCTCCCATGGCGTAGCATACACCTCATCGATACCTTTCGCTTGAGCTAACGTGTTCCACCACGTTAGCGCGCCGTCAGATAGCGTGCAAGATGCAAACTTGGTCTTATTATCCTTCGAACAGTTGCTAACTCGAAATACTGATTCAAGTTTTTTGAACCATCTGGTGAGACCAACTGGTCCCTCGGTGCCGCTGAAGTTATGCGGTTTGCAGCTCTGAAATTCCTTGTATGTACACCCATTTCGAACGGGTGGAATAACCGGTGGTGGTGGCGGTGGAGCTTCGAGATTTCTTTCTGCTAGGGCTGCAGCGACCCGTTCGTTGATCATGTCCTCAATCTGGGCAGCGGTAGGTGTGGATCTTCCGTTAGCCATGGTATTCTAAACAAAAATTTTGACCCAAGTCAAAATCCAGCATGCAAGTAGTAATAATACAGTATATAGTAACCAACATGGAATCAAAACATCACATGTTATTAAATAATGCATCTTGGTACAAATACCACAGAATCATCGTACAGCAATGTAAATAGAACATCGTGCAAGAATTAAATAATGCAAAGTTCCATTCATTAATAATAATAAGTTTCATACATCTGAATAAGTTCGTACAATACATATGAAATACATGAAACTATATCTAGATTACATCATGAAATCTAAATACAAAGTCCTACGGTGAAGGCGGGTGAACTGCTCCTCGAGCCAACTGCTCCTCGAGCTCAGTGACTCGAGCTCGGAGAGTCTCAACCTCCCTCATCAGTTCCTCGTTAGAGGGAGCTGGTGGGGCAGGCGGTGCAGGTGGGGCGGGTGGTGCTGATGTAGATGGTCCGGCTCCGGATGTAGACGGTACGTCCCTAGATGTAAGTGGTCCGTATCTAAATCTAGGTGGTACGGTTCCAGGAATAGTCAATACGTAACGGGGAACCTTACGTATCTGTGGGTCAGCAGGGTATGGCACAACTCATTTACGAGCAGTAACCCTACGACGATGGCCAAAAGCGTCAGTAAAAGCACGACCTCGATTCACCCCTGCAATGACGGTGCCGTCGAAACGGTACCGCTTCTTCGGCGGGGTGGAGGGTGCCTGAATAGGTCTATCAGCAGGATCCTCATCATCGCTGGAGTCGTCTGATGATGAAGAATCGGCGGATGATGAGTCATCTGAATCGTGTGGTGGTGACACTGGTGGCTGAGCTGGTAATCCGAAGCGCCCGAAGGCGGCCAACATCTGTCTTTGTCTGCCTGGAGGAATCACGACTAAACGTCCGTCGGGAGTGCATCGGCAAGGCGTGCGCATGTGGTTACGAAACGGCCCTTCCCCGAACTCCACGGGGATCTCAATACCACCAATGCAGGGCTGTGACCTCGAGGGTCCGGGAGCAGACACTGGGGCAGGTGCACTAGTACCAGCTCCGGAAGTAGAAGGGCCGGGATCACTAGTGGGTGTCGGGGCCGGTGTATCGGCAGTAGCAGCAGCAGGTGTAGCAGTAGGTAGGGCGACGGGGTCTGAGTCTGTACTGCCCGAAATGCCAGCAGGTGGAACATCCGACATCTGAACAAGGAAAAATAAATTTTCCATGTCAGTATGTCATAAAGCAAGCAAATAATCGGCCAACAGTTTAAATCATGTATAACAATAAGTAGCATGGCAATATCAGTAATCGTACGAAACTAGCATGCAATCGAAAGCAAGTAATAGCATGCAGTAGTGAAATCATGTAGTAGCATACGGCATATAGCAGTAACAGTAAGTAGCAGCATGCAGTAAGTTCAGCGGAAACAAGTAAACTAGCAAGTTGTAGATTAGTCCTATTAGTGAATCCTACTCGGGTCGGTCTTAGACTCACTAATGCAACCTAATTCCCTACAACCAATGCTCTGATACCAAATGTGATGCCCCGTACAAAACCATCGTGTACGAATCATCAACAACAGGATCATTACAAGGTTAAGTACTATATGCTGTAATTAAAGAAGTTGCATTCACGATAAAAAGGTGATGTCATAACCGATATCAAATGTTTTACATTTCAAAAGCATGCTTCACTAAGTAGAAGCAAATAAATAAGTGTACGTGACCCCAAAGGTAGTTACATAACATAGTTTCAAAAGTAAATAAGTTTGAATGCAAGATAAGTAGTCATGCGATAACAACTCTAAGCAGCGGGTTCTACAGCACGACTAGTACACAGCGGAAGCAACCTCAAGCACCTGAGAAATACATGCTTAAAAACGTCAACACGACGGTTGGTGAGCTATAGTTTAAGTATAACAGTATGTAAGGTAGGCCACGAGATTTCAGTGCTACAAAGAGCGTTTCAAAACAGTATGATAAAGTATATGTTAACCGTGGGCACTTGGTAACTAACTTAACGTTTATACCCCCTGAAAGTACACTTGGCAAGTGCGTATGTTTACGAAGTATTAAACACTCGTTAAATGCTAGCGCTACTAGCCCGAGTGGGGATGTCAAACCCTATGGATCCATATCTAAGATTCGCGTTCACCGGTTCAAAAACCAATGACTAAACGTTACCGAGCTAAAGGGAATGTTTCTTCCGTTGTATAATCCACACATATATAAGTTTAAGTACTCGTTCCTAGTATGTAAAACATAAAATCCGCATGTATTCTCAGTTCCCAAAATAAGTTAAAGTAAAAAGGGAATGCTATAACTCACAATGATATGTAGCGGTAAAGTAGTAGTCGGGAAAGGTGTGCAAGTAAATGGTCCGAAGTCCTCAACCTAAGTCAAATAGTACTAAGTCAGTAAATCATCTTAATAGGTTTAAAAGTATGTAATTAAGGTCTTAAGGGTCATCATCATTCATCATTAAACAAAAGGCGTAAGGTAAGTTTCGTTTATGAAAGTAGTTTTCAACAAAGTCTGACTTCAGTCAGTCGCCACGGCCTCTACCCTTACTGAATTAAGGTGAGACCAGTGGCCACGGCTCCGTATATGAGTCCCTTAAGTGTGGTAAAATTTACAGAAGCAAACTCGTCTTGGTTTGACCCTGGCGACGGTCTAAGTGCGAGTAGGTCAGAAATTTCTGCACAACGTTAAAGGACATAGTAACGATCGGAGGGCCATAAATCCTAAACCGTAACTCGGATTAAGACGAGTCCTATATGAAAAGTTATCTAATAAAAAAGTTCTATCTAAAAATCAAGGTTAGAACAGCCCAGGTCTAATGGTCTGTTCCAGAAGCATCAGGTCAGTAGGTTTTGGACAGAAGCAGTGAGTTTAAAAGGGTTCCGGTGGTCTTGGTGGTTGATGTTCATCATGGTTCTCATCCTTGATGCATATAGCTTCAAGTGTACAACTCATTGATGTATCTACATCATCTTAACCAAGTCGTGACCATCATAACCCATGTGCAAGTCTAAGACATGAAGCACAACTCACTTAAGAGTTGTATGAAGTTTGATGAACCAAAGTTGCATCAAAGTCTTAGATCTAACACATACATGGACTTTAAAGCTAATAACAAGTTACAAACTTGAAAGTAAACTAACTAATCAAGATCATAAATAGTAGAACATAGTTCTTAGTTTGATCTTGAAGATCCAAGACTCAAAAGTCTAGATCCAAAGTTATATTTAATGAAAACTTATTTGTGTGTTCTTGAACTTCCAAGGTTAACTTAATTTGTTCAAGAGATATGAGATCAAGACTAACTTGTATTACTTGACCATATAAACTAACTACATGAAATTAAAGTGCAAGAAGAAGTAAACTTAAATAAACAAGAAAAAGATTCATGGTTGTTCATACTTTTTAAAGATTCAACCAAAGTTGATCTTTAAGTAAAGTAAACTTTAAGTTTACTTCCATGACTTACAAGTATGATTTTATACAACCATGAACTTAAATCTTTTGATGCAACATATGTAGAACATAAACTAGTAAGCTTAGTTCTTGTTTGTTCTTGAAAACACAAGATATTATGAAAAATTCAAACTAGTAAGTTTGATTCTTGAAAGCTAGTAATTAAGTAACAAGAAACTACAAAGTAAGTAACAACAACATGATTTAAATAACTAGTAATCAAAGACAAGTAACATTTAAATAAAAGAATGATGATGATGAAGATGTAGAATTCAGTTTTTAGAAGTAAAAAGAGAAGAGAATTAATTGTTTCAAGTCACTTACAAGATGAGAGAAAGAGAGAAAATGAAGCAAGTAAAGTGTGTGTTTGAATGGGAGGGAATACAAGTGAAGTAGTATTACATAAAATGAAACAAAAAGGCACTCCCAAGGCCTCAAAATTTCAGCCAGCAGCAGCTCACAAAGGGGGGGAGGGCTTTGTTTGGTGGTCTCTAGCATGTAAAGATTCAAAAGTTGGATAAAATGGGTGTTTGCATGGGAATGAACAAGTAACCTGATTCTTTACTAAGTTAACTAACTAGTTACATGTTAAATGGTGCTTACAAGTTGAAAGAGTGGGCTAAATGGTCCATTACAAAATGTAGGGTGGGCTTGGAAGTCCAATAACATGAGTCCATTACACTAACAAAGCCCAAGTTCAAATAAATCACAAGTTAAACCAATTAAAGCCCAAGTAACTAACTAATAGCCTTAGTTAATTAAAATGATTAATAAATTTAATCATGAATGTAAATAATATCTAAAAATATTATCCGTGAAAGTTCCGGGTGTCACAAAGACGTTTCGGGCACTTAAAAGTCAAGTACGGGCAATCATGGCAACATGTAAATGTAATAACGTACATTCGTTTAAACACGCGTATTAATAATAATAATTATTAATAAAATAACGTTAGAAATTCCAGGGTCGTTACATTTTTACTATGATGAGTTGAGTTTTAACACTCCGTACATATTATTTGGGACTACAAATAAATATTAGGCGAACCTTTTTGATCAGGTTTCAAACAATTAATGACCAGAATAAATAAATAGACTTAATTTAAAATTTTGAGATTTTTAGAAACACTTTTATATTTCAACTGTTTAGCAAAGGACACGGTATACTCCTCGAGTTAAAAACTGTCGGCACCTAACTATGGCTGCTAAACTGTATCACACGTTCTTAATTCTTCAATTGAGAATATAATAATTATTATTATTATTATAATACTTTATGTTGTTATTATATATATATATATATATATATATATATATATATATATACATATATATATATATATATACATGTATATATGTTTACATGCTTATGATCAACCTTGAATCATCTCACATCTTCACCACCAACATCCGATGACACCCAAGACAACCACCACTTCACCACCGTCTTTCATAACCACCACCTCACTGGATTCACCACCACCACTACTACAACTGTTTTTATTTTCTGTTTTAATCATACCCGTCACCATGATCCGCCATTCACCACCACTTGCTATATATATTTTGTAGTGACCCGAACTTTTCCATGTTTATATATATTAAATAAAATTGTTATTTACATGATTAAGTGTTTCTAACATGTTAAGAAATCAAACTTGTTAAGACTTGATTAATTTAAATAGGTTTCATATAGACAATTGACCACCCAAGTTGACCGGTGATTCACGAACGTTAAAACTTGTAAAAACTATATGATGACATATATATATATGATTATATATATAGTTAACATGATATTATGATAAGTAAGTATCTTATTAGGTATTTTAACAATGAGTTATATACATAAAATTGATTTTATTGAATTAAGAAACTCGAAACGATATATATAACGATTATCGTTATAACAACGTCTTACTAAATACATATGAATCATAATAAGATATTGATACACTATGTTTAATCATGATAAATTATAAGTAAACATGTCATTAAGTGTATTAACAATGAACTACATATGTAAAAACAAGACTACTAACTTAATGATTTCGAAACGAGACATATATGTAACGATTATCGTTGTAACAACATTTAACTGTATATATATTATACTAAGATATATTAATATATCATAATATCATGATAATGTAATAATTTAACATCTCTTTAGATATAATAAACAATGGGTTAACAACATTTAACATGATCGTTAACCTAAAGGTTTCAAAACAACACTTACATGTAACGACTAACGATGACTTAACGACTCAGTTAAAATGTATATACATGTAGTGTTTTAATATGCATTCATACACTTTTGAAAGACTTCAAGACACTTATCAAAATACTTCTACTTAACAAAAATGCTTACAATTACATCCTCGTTCAGTTTCATCAACAATTCTACTCGTATGCACCCGTATTCGTACTCGTACAATACACAGCTTTTAGATGTATGTACTATTGGTATATACACTCCAATGATCAGATTTTAGCAGCCCATGTGAGTCACCTAACACATGTGGGAACCATCATTTGGCAACTAGCATGAAATATCACATAAAATTGCAAAAATATTAGTAATCATTCATGACTTATTTACATGTAAACAAAATTACACATCCTTTATATCTAATCCATATACCAACGACCAAAAACACCTACAAACACTTTCATTCTTCAATTTTCTTCATCAAATTGATCTCTCTCAAGTTCTATCTTCAAATTCTAAGTGTTCTTCATAAATTCTATAAGTTCTAGTTTCATAAAATCAAGAATACTTCCAAGTTTGCTAGCATACTTCCAATCTTGCAAATCCACTTTGAGTGATCATCCAACCTCAAGAAATCTTTCTTATTTACAGTAAGATATCTTTCTAATATAAGGTAATACTCATATTCAAACTTTGATTCAATTTCTATAACTTTAACAATCTTATTTCGAGTGAAAATCTTACTTGAACTTGTTTTCATGTCATGATTTTGCTTCAAGAACTTTCAAGCCATCCAAGGATCCTTTGAAGCTAGATCTATTTTTCTCATTTCCAGTAGGTTTATCCACAAAAACTGAGGTAGTAATGATGTTCATAACATCATTCGATTCATATATATAAAACTACCTTATTCGAAGGTTTAAACTTGAAATCACTAGAACATAGTTTAGTTAATTCTAAACTTGTTCGCAAACAAAAGTTAATCCTTATAACTTGACTTTTAAAATCAACTAGACACATGTTCTATATCTATATGATATGCTAACTTAATGAATTAAAACCTGAAAGCACGAAAAACACCGTAAAACTGGATATACGCCGTCGTAGTAACACCGCGGGCTGTTTTGGGTTAGTTAATTAAAAACTATGATAAACTTTGATTTAAAAGTTGTTCTTATGGAAAAATGATTTTTCTTATGAACATGAAACTATATCCAAAAATCATGATTAAACTCAAAGTGGAAGTATGTTTTCCAAAATGGTCATCTAGACGTCGTTCTTTCGACTGAAATGACTACCTTTACAAAAATAATTTGTAACCTGTATTTCCGACTATAAACTTATACTTTTTATATATAGATTCATAAACTTAAGTTCAATATAAAACCATAGCAATTTGATTCACTCAAAATGGATTTAAAACGAAGAAGTTATGGGTAAAACAAGATTGGATATTTTTACTTGTTGTAGCTACGTGAAAATTGGTAACAAATCTATATTAATCATATCCTAGCTAATTTATATTGTATAATACATATATTCTAATATATTATGTAATCTTGAGATACCATAGACACGTATGCAAATATTTTGACATATCATATCGACCTATCTATATATATTATTTGGAACAACCATAGACACTCTATATGCAGTAATGTTGGAGTTAGCTATACAGGGTTGAGGTTGATTCCAAAAATATATATAATTTGAGTTGTGATCTAGCCTAAGACGTGTATACACTGGGCCATGGATTGATCCAAGATAATATATATCGATTTATTTCTGTACATCTAACTATGGACAACTAGTTGTAGGTTACTAATGAGGACAGCTGACTTAATAAACTTAAAACATTAAAACGTATTAAAAATGTTGTAAATATATTTTGAACATACTTTGATATATATGTACATATTTGTTATAGGTTCGTGAATCGACCAGTGGCCAAGTCTTACTTCCCGACGAAGTAAAAATCTGTGAAAGTGAGTTATAGCCCCACTTTTAAAATCTAATATTTTTGGGATGAGAATACATGCAGCTTTATAAATGTTTTACAAAATAGACACAAGTACATGAAACTACTTTCTATGGTTAAACGATCGAAGTCGAATATGCCCCTTTTACTTGGTAACCTAAGAATTAGTAAACCAGTCTACTAATTGACGCGAATCTTAAAGATAGATCTATTAGTCCCAACAAACCCCATCCGTTGTAGCGGATGCTTTAGTACTTCGAGTTTTTATATCATGTCCGATGGATGTCCCGGAATGATGGGGATATTCTTATATGCATCTTGTTAATGTCGTTTACCAGGTGTTCACCGTATGAATAATTTTTATCTCTATTTATGGGATGTATTGAAATATGAATTCTTGTGGTCTATTATTATGATTTGATAATATATAGGTTAAACCTATAACTCACCAACATTTTTTTTGTTGACGTTTTAAGCATGTTTATTCTCAGGTGATTATTAAGAGTTTCCGCTGTTGCATACTAAAATAAGGACAAGATTTGGAGTCCATGCTTGTATGATATTATGTAAAACTGCATTCAAGAAACTTATTTTTGATGTAATATATTCATATTGTAAACCATTATGTAATGGTCGTGTTTAAACGGTATATTTTAGATTATCATTATTTGATAATCTACGTAATACTTTTTAAACCTTTATCGATAAAATAAAGGTTATGGTTGTTTTAAAAATGAATGCAGTCTTTGAAAAACGTCTCATATAGAGGTCAAAACCTCGCGACGAAATCAATTAATATGAAATGTTTATAATCAATATGAACGGGACATTTCAGTTAGTATCCGAGCATTGGTCTTAGAGAACCAGAAATTTGCATTAGTGTGTCTTATCGAGTTTGTTAGGATACATTAGTGAGTCTGGACTTCGACCGTGTTTTCTTTAAAAACGATTGCTTAACACATTTGTTGAAAACTATATATTATTAACATGTAAATATTATGTGATATATTAACCTCTTAATGTGTTTGATATTGTATGATAGATGTCTACCACTAGTACAAATCCCATCGATTCACCTATTAATAATGAAGAGTCGAATATATTTTGGGAAGATTCACAAATTCCCGAAGAGGAACCAGAAGAAGAGGAACCGGAAGAGGAGGAACTGGAAGAAGAGGAACCGAAAGAGGAGGAACCGGAAGAAGAAGAGGTTCCGGAGGAAGAAATATTGATACCTATAGTAAATTGATTAAATAAAAGAAAATCCTCAACCAACGGTCCAAAGTTAATAATGGTCAATGGTGTTTCCGCCGAGGAAGCAAAATATTGGGAAGATTATCAATTTTCCGATGAATCGGATCCCGATGAGGATTCCGATGATGTTATAGAAATTACCTCGACCCAATTTAATAAAGCAAAAGAAAATAATAAGGGAAAAGGTATAAAAATAGAGAAATCCGATTCCAACCCCGATGAACTTTATATGTATCGGCAACATCCGTATTTCTTAAAATGTAACAATGACCCGGGAACCTTTAAACCACCGAGTTTTTCTAAACCATTGTGTAAAATGACGGCTCGTATTAGAGGAACACCATATATTCCTAGAAAATTAGGAAAACGAACCAAGTCCGAAGAAGAAGAAACCAGTGATTCAGATTAGAGGGTTGTAATCATGTTGTGTATTATATGTATTGTAGTGTGCTTGTACTTTTATGTTCTATGTAAAAATTTGCTTGTATTGTTTGTTAATTATCTTTTACGAATCTAATCCTTGTCTATTTTACAGTATAAAAACAAAATGGACGTTAAGGATAGACAACCGAATATTTTAGAAGACTTACCAGAGGATATGATTGAGGAAATCTTGTCTAGAGTCGGTCAGAATTCATCAGCACATTTAGTTATGGTGAAATTAACTTGTCAAACATTTGAAAGACTTTCCAGAAATGCCTTAGTTTATAAAAGGATTTCCTTTGATAGGTGGGGTATATCACATTGGGGAGATCGTAAGTTACGCCGTGTTTTCTTTAAAGCATTAAATGCGGGGAACCCAAATGCAATTTTACGCTACGGGTTAAGAACATATTTTGACTCAACATATCCAACATAGGATTTTGTGAATTAGAAAGAGCTTCTAACATGCAACATAAAGAAGCATGTTATGTTTACGGGTTAGTGATGTTCGCTTCTTACCAAAGTGAGAAAAAGAACATCGGATTGCAGATTTTAAATAAAACCTTCCCACAAGTGACGGATTCAGTAGTTGGGGTGAGAAACAAGGTTTTTATATTATTACGGGGCTGTTGGACATTACGAAACCCTCGTCCTTTTGACGACATTACAACATGCTGCCTAGCCAATGGTCATAACGGTTATTTTTCACAAGATCAATGATGGGAAGTCGTCTTAGTAAAACCTGAATGCATGACTTGTTTCTGGACTTATGAATTACGTGTCTTTATTTCTTTTGCTGAACAACTTGCGTATTAACTAGAATTGCCTTCATAGCTGCCGAGTAGCAAAGTTATTATGTGCTATATTTTATCCTATATGTATTATAGCGGTATTGTAAGTTTGTAAAATATTGTATAAAGTTTGAATGCGAAATATTATTGTAATAAGTTTTTCATATAGAATCGTAGTAGTTGAATTGTATAATAGCTGCTAAGTATGAACTTAACTGGTAGGTACTACCCAAATTAAAACTATAAAATGCTAATATGAAGACAAAGCTTTTATAAATAAGTTCATATTATGCTATGAAATACTATTGACTACTCTTAAATTCTATATGATTAACTCAATTCTTTTGGCTATTTTGAAGGAAATGGCACCGGCGACTCGTCAGAACTTGAACATGAGTGAGGAAGACTTCCGTGTTTTCCTTGCTGCGAACATCGCCGCAGTGCAGGCTGCAATGCAAAATAACAATAACTCTGGATCTAGCAGTGGAACTAATTCCGCAAGAAATCGTGTAGGATGCTCCTACAAAGAATTCACTGCCTGCAAACCTTTGGAATTTGATGGAACCGAAGGACCAATTGGATTGAAACGGTGGATAGAGAAGGTCGAATCGGTGTTTACCATAAGTAAGTGTACTGAAGAGGACAAAGTTAAGTGGCTACACATACCTTCACAGGTACGGCGTTAACGTGGTGGAATACCTATCTCGAGCAGGTAGGACAAGATGCTGCTTACGCACTACCATGGTCAGCATTCAAGCAATTGATGAAGGGGCAGTATCGTCCCAGGAACGAGGTCAATAAGCTCAAGGTAGAGCTTAGAGGATTACGAACGCAAGGTTTCGATATCACCACGTACGAACGACGATTCACAAAATTGTGCCTATTGTGTCCCAGAACGTTTGAAGACGAAGATGTAACATCCCGCCTTTTTCCATTTACTTCTCCGTTATACTAATATAAAGTCCGTTATATGTTTATAACATCTCCCGTTATACGCGTTTTAAATTATCTCGTTTAGGTAATTCACGCACCCGAACGAAAGTTGAGGGACTAAACTTGACAAGGGATCAAACCCTTGACTAGGTCAAAGAGTCAAACCCCTTTCACCCATTCATTATCATCTCCATCTCTCTCTCTTTCTCTCTAGCAAGAACACACACCCATTTACCAAATTCATTCAATCATCATCTAAATTCGATCTAGGAGGCTTACAACAAAATAAACTACATATTTGTGATCCTCTCTTCATCCTCTTCATTTTGGTACCAACTTCATCTCATTTGGGTAACATTTCTAAAACTCTAGATTTCTCTAAATTCGTGTTTTTAACTTATAAAAGTGTTAATTAGTGTCTATGGCTCAAGTCTAACATGATTATATGATTTATATGCTCGATCTCGTTGTTTTAGTGTAACTAGCATGAACTTGAATTTTGGTGTGTTGTTCTTGAATTTTGGATGATCATATGTTGTTAGATGTTAAAAGTTCATGTTCTAATTGTGTTCCTAGTATCACTAGCTTCAATTTGATGTGTAGGTTGCTTTAGAAAAGTTCATGAACTTGATTTATGATTTTGGTGAATTTGGGTTAGGGTTTGATGAGCTTGAAATGGATTTTTGATGCATTGAATGCCATGAATTATGGTTGGTAAGTGTTTAGTTGGATTGTATGCTTGATTACCTTCGAAACGGCATATCATTCATGTAAATTGGTTGCCCGAATCATTGAATTACATTTATGAACATGTATGCGATTAATGTTGAGCATTAGATGCGGTTTTGGTTGTTATAACAGGTAGATTGATTGATGAAATGTGTTTAGTTGTCTTCCTCGTCAAATTACCTTCCCAACGGTATAAAATACTTGACTTGATTGTTTGCGGATCATAAATTGTGTTTATTTGGTTTTTGGTTCGTGCACTTAGGAGTTCTACATCAGACTTGAAATCCAACCTGGACGCCGTCCAGATACTTGGACGCCGTCCCATCCTTCAAAGCTGGACGCCGTCCAGAAAATCTGGACGCCGTCCAGATGCACTGGCAGGCTACTGTCCTCGTTGGTCATTTTACGGAAAATGTTTGCTATGCTATGGACCTCCGATTCACATGTAACTTGTTCTAACATGCTCATATATGATTAAAAACCTCAGAAAATAGTTCGGGACCCGACCCGAATGTGTTGACTTTTTCGTTGACTTTGACCCGGCCTAAGTTGACTTTTAATCAAACTTAACCAAATGTTTGTGCAATCGTTCTAACATGATTTTATACTTGTACCTTGCATGAAACCTGACAATTTGATTCACATGCTATTATGATCGAGTCTTAACGAGCCATAGGACTAATTGAACATCTTTGACCTATCGTGTTTACCGTTATTGATACAACCTATTGTTTAGGTCAAGACTAGCATTGTTCTTTGCACACGTTTACTTGTTGAAGTACTTTACTACTCGTGCACTCAAGGTGAGATCATAGTCCCACTTTTACTCTTTTTGAACTTACATTTGGGATGAGAAAACATAAACATTTCTTTTACTAAGTGAACACAAGTACAGGAAAACAAACATTCTACATACGAGTTTAGAACAAAATCCTCAATTCGATTATCATTAGTTACACTTGCCGGGTGTAAGCGAGAACTTATGTTGTATGGATCCATATGGGTTTGACAAACCCTCATTCAAACGGTTCACTACCGTTTACGAATGAAATATATTTTCGAGAAACAGTGTATGTTCTAGCACTAAGTGATGGGGTTCAATGGGATAAATGTTAAGCATTGATAATTGGGTGCTCGTGAAACAAACTTTTGGAATGTATTACTATTATCTCATTGTTGCAAATCTTGTGGTTCACTTGTACTTACTTACTCAAACCTATGATTTCACCAACGTTTTCGTTGACAGATTTCTATGTTTTTCTCAGGTCCTTGAACGATACGTGATACATGCTTCCGCTCATTATTTTGATACTTGCATTGGATGTCGAGTATATATGCATACATGGAGCGTCTTTTGGCTACTTTTAAATTGTGTCGCATAAGTTTCATTTGTACTTATAACTTTGTAACGTAACTTGTGGTGGAACTATTCTTGTGAAAGTTGAACCATCTTTACATTTGAAATGAATGCGACATATCTTTTGGTCAAACGTTGTTTTAAAGACTTATGACCACGTAACGGGACCTAAGTAGACGGCGCCGTCAATGACGATTTTGTCGGGTCGCTACAGATGGTATCAGAGCGTTGGTTGTAGGGATTTAGAGTTCATTGGTGTCAACCTCGAGTCATAGGGTACATTGGAGAGTCTAGACTACAATCTGCATATAGACTTGAAGTAGGAATTACTTGACTACTTGTGCATTTATACTCGAACGCTTCTACTCATATCTACTCTTAGTTCATCTTAATCTCACGTTGTTTAATTTGATTGACACGCCACCTTGACTTTATAGAATAATGTCGAATGCACATATGAATCAGGGTAATATAATTGCCGGGATTATATTACGGTGACTCATATGAACGTTCCGACATTATGGCATAAAGAATTTAAGGCGAGTCGAGGAAAAACTTCTCTTTATCTTTATTCTATATCACGGTTAGTATTATTGAGAATACTAATCAATGATATTCTTGTGTCTTGAAGGAACAATGGCTCCTCGTCGTGTACGCCGCAATGAAACTCCCGAACAAGCTCTCGAACGGATGATAGCCACCGCCGTAGATGCGGCCATGGCCGGTCGCTCATCCAACAACAATAATAATAACAACCACAACAACAACAACAACAATGGAGCCGGAAACTCAAACGAGGGATGCTCCTATAAAGCTTTCATGGGGTGCAAACCTCACACTTTTGATGGAACCGGGGGACCGGTCGTGCTCACCCGATGGTTTGAGCAAACGGAAGCCGTCTTTAGCATAAGCGGTTGTCGGGACCAAGACAAGGTTAAATACTCCACTCACACCTTTGCCGGTGTCGCTCTTACATGGTGGAATACTTATGTACAATCGGTGGGTACCGATGAAGCTCACGCCCTCTCTTGGGCCGACTTGAGGGAAAAGATGATTGTCGAATATTTCCCTCGTGAAGAAACCCAAAGGCTCGAACAAGAGCTAAGAACTTTAAAGGCAATTGGAAATGATCTCAAGGCTTATAATCAACGATTTTCCGAACTAGCCTTGATGTGCCCAAATCTTGTGAACCCCGAAGCTTTAAGGGTTGAACTTTACATGGATGGTCTTCCAAAGAGTATCAAACACGGAGTAATGTCATCCAAACCCACTAATCATCAAGAAGCTTTGAACATGGCCCGCAAATTGATAGAAACGGTTGACGAAATTGTAGTTCCGGCATCTAAGGCCGAGGATAAATCGGGCGGCAACAAAATAAAGTGGGAACCCTCCCAATCAAGCAACAACAACTTTGCTAAGAAGCCTTACACCTCCGACGGCAAGAAGGGTTATGCCGGGAACCTACCTCTTTGCAACAAATGCAACAAACATCACTTTGGTGAATGTGGCAAGTTAATTTGCCACCGGTGCCAAGGAGTTGGTCATAAGGCCAATGAGTGTAAAAGTGTTGCCCCCATCGCTCGAAAGGGGCCCAATGCACCAAAAACGGGCACTTGTTATGAATGTGGCCAAACGGGCCATTATAGAAATGCATGCCCGAAGAGGAAAGATAACCCCAATACGCGCGGCCGAGCTTTCAACATCAACACCGAGGAAGCCCGAGATGATAATGAATTAGTCACGGGTACGTTTCTTCTCAACAACACTTATGTTACTTGTTTATTCGATTCGGGTGCTGATAAGAGTTTTGTATCCAAGACTTTGACTCATTCTTTTAATACTCCACCACGTCCACTAGATACCACTTATACCATTGAAGTGGCCAACGGAAAACTATTGAGTTCCGACACATATTACCGGGGGTGTACGTTAAACATTTTGGGTAATGAGTTTGAAATCGACTTGATACCCATGGAACTAGGTAGCTTCGATGTAATAATCGGTATGAATTGGCTAGCCAAAACGAAATCTCACATCCTTTGTGATCTTAACGCAATCCGAATCCCTATCGAGAATGGTGAACCTTTGATCGTCTATGGCGATAAGAGTTGCACCGGACTCAACCTCGTTTCGTGTATTAAAGTTAGAAAACTACTCCGTAAGGGTTGTTTTGCGATCCTTGCTCACGTTAAGAAAGTCGAGTCCGATGAGAAGCACATCGATGATGTGCCAATTGTTAGTGACTATTCCGATGTATTTCCCGACGAATTGCCGGGTCTTCCACCTCATCGACCGGTTGAATTCCAAATCGATCTTATTCCGGGAGCCGCACCCGTAGCACGTGCACCGTATAGACTTGCTCCATCCGAAATGCAAGAATTGCAAAGTCAAATCCAAGAACTACTTGATCGTGGTTTTATCCAACCTAGACATTCACCTTGGGGCGCTCCGATTTTGTTTGTTAAAAAGAAAGACAGATCCCTACGAATGTGCATTGACTATCGTGAACTAAACAAATTGACAGTTAAGAACCGATATCCTCTTCCTCGCATCGATGACCTCTTTGATCAATTACAAGGGTCTTGTGTATATTCAAAAATCGATCTCCGCTTGGGTTATCATCAATTGAGGGTTAAGGGGGAAGATGTCTCCAAAACCGCTTTCCGAACTCGTTATGGTAGTTATGAATTTCTTGTAATGCCATTTGGTCTCACTAATGCACCGGCGGTGTTCATGGATCTTATGAACCGCGTGTGCAAACCGTATCTCGATAAATTCGTTATTGTGTTCATCGATGACATATTGATCTATTCTAAAAACGAAGAAGAGCACGAACAACATCTCCGACTTGTGCTTGAACTCTTGAGACGAGAACGACTTTATGCCAAATTCTCCAAGTGTGAATTTTGGTTAAAGGAAGTTCAATTTCTTGGTCAAGTTGTAAGTGACCAAGGTATTAAAGTCGATCCAACGAAAATCGAAGCCATTAGTAAATGGGAGACTCCTACTACTCCTACTCACATCCGTCAATTCTTGGGTCTCGCCGGATACTACCGTAGATTCATCATGGATTTTTCTTTGGTTGCTCGTCCTCTAACCGCATTAACTCACAAGGGAAAGAAATTCATTTGGGCGACCGAGCAAGAATCCGCGTTTCAAATCTTGAAAACGAAGCTAACCACCGCTCCTATCTTGTCACTTCCCGAAGGCAATGATGACTTTGTTGTATATTGCGATGCCTCGAAACATGGTTTTGGGTGTGTATTGATGCAACGGAAGAAAGTCATTGCTTATGCCTCTCGACAACTAAAAATTCATGAACGGAATTACACGACTCATGATCTCGAACTCGGAGCCGTTGTCTTTGCACTTAAAATGTGGAGACACTATCTTTATGGAACCAAGAGTACTATCTTCACCGATCACAAAAGCCTTCAACACATTTTCGATCAAAAGCAACTAAACATGAGACAACGAAGGTGGATTGAAACCTTAAACGATTACGATTGCGAGCTTCGTTACCATCCCGGGAAGGCAAATGTAGTAGCCGATGCCTTAAGTCAAAAAGAAAGAGTGGTACCTCTTCGTGTCCGAGCCTTAAACATCACCATCCACACAAACCTTAATAGCCAAATTCGGGTAGCCCAAGATGAGGCTCTCAAGGATGAAAACCTTTCACACGAGCTCTTGAACATTCTCGTCTCTCGATTCAAAATTAGGGAGACCGGACTCCGATATTACGCCGGAAGGATTTGGGTGCCTAGTTATGGGGACCTACGAAGCCTTATTTTAGATGAAGCCCATAAGTCACGATACTCGATTCACCCCGGTGCCAATAAGATGTACCACGACCTTAAACAACTATATTGGTGGCCGAACATCAAAAGGGACGTAGCTACTTATGTTTCCAAGTGTTTGACATGTTCCAAAGTCAAAGCCGAACACCAAAGACCGTCCGGACTACTTCAACAACCCGAGATCCCGCAATGGAAGTGGGAAAGGATAACGATGGATTTTATCACCAAGCTACCAAAAACGACGGGCGGTTATGATACCATTTGGGTTATTGTTGACCGTCTCACCAAATCTGCACACTTCCTTGCCATGAAAGAAATGGACAAAATGGAGAAACTTGCACAACTTTACATTAAGGAGATCGTAGCCCGACACGGTGTACCTTTATCGATTATCTCCGACCGAGATGGCCGTTTCGTTTCTAGATTTTGGCGTACATTGCAAGAAGCGTTGGGAACGCGTTTAGACATGAGCACCGCATATCATCCTCAAACCGATGGACAAAGCGAACGTACAATTCAAACCTTAGAGGACATGTTACGAGCTTGCGTGGTTGATTTCGGAAAAGCTTGGGACAAGCACTTACCTCTCGCCGAGTTCTCTTACAACAATAGTTATCACGCGAGTATTAAAGCCGCACCTTTTGAAGCGCTATATGGCCGAAAATGTCGTTCACCTCTTTGTTGGGCCGAAGTAGGCGACGTGCAAATCACCGGGCCCGAAATCATTCACGAAACCACCGAGAAAATCGTTCAAATCCTAGATAGGCTTAGGACGGCCCGAAGTCGTCAAAAGTGCTATACCGACAAAAGATGCAACGACCTTGAATTTCAAATCGGTGACCGCGTCATGTTAAAAGTCGCACCTTTGAAGGGTGTAATCCGTTTTGGGAAACGCGGGAAGCTAAATCCGCGGTATATTGGTCGTTTCGAAATCTTGAAGGGTGTTGGAACCGTTGCTTATCGTTTAGATCTTCCGCCTCAACTGAGTTCCGTTCATCCTACTTTCCATGTATCTAACTTGAAAAAGTGTCTTGCCGAACCCGATATCGTCATCCCTCTCAAGGAACTTACTATTGATGACAAACTTCATTTTGTGGAGGAACCGGTTGAAATTGTGGACACCTCCGTCAAGACATTGAAACAAAGCCGAATTCCGATTGTTAAAGTCCGTTGGAACGCCAAAAGGGGACCCGAGTTTACTTGGGAAAGACAAGATCAAATGCAAAGGAAGTATCCTCATCTATTCGTGAATTCGGAAACGCAAGATCTCGAGGAAGAAACAACGACTACTACGCCTACTTAAATTTCGGGACGAAATTTCTTTTAAGGAGTAGGTAATGTAACATCCCGCCTTTTTCCATTTACTTTTCCGTTATACTAATATAAAGTCCGTTATATGTTTATAACATCTCCCGTTGATACGCGTTTTAAATTATCTCGTTTAGGTAATTCACGCACCCGAACGAAAGTTGAGGGACTAAACTTGACAAGGGATCAAACCCTTGACTAGGTCAAAGGGTCAAACCCCTTTCACCCATTCATTATCATCTCCATCTCTCTTTCTTTCTCTCTAGCAAGAACACACACCCATTTACCAAATTCATTCAATCATCATCTAAATTCGATCTAGGAGGCTTACAACAAAATAAACTACATATTTGTGATCCTCTCTTCATCCTCTTCATTTTGGTACCAACTTCATCTCGTTTGGGTAACATTTCTAAAACTATAGATTTCTCTAAATTCGTGTTTTTAACTTATAAAAGTGTTAATTAGTGTCTATGGCTCAAGTCTAACATGATTATATGATTTATATGCTCGATCTCGTTGTTTTAGTGTAACTAGCATGAACTTGAATTTTGGTGTGTTGTTCTTGAATTTTGGATGATCATATGTTGTTAGATGTTAAAAGTTCATGTTCTAATTGTGTTCCTAGTATCACTAGCTTCAATTTGATGTGTAGGTTGCTTTAGAAAAGTTCATGAACTTGATTTATGATTTTGGTGAATTTGGGTTAGGGTTTGATGAGCTTGAAATGGATTTTTGATGCATTGAATGCCATGGATTATGGTTGGTAAGTGTTTAGTTGGATTGTATGCTTGATTACCTTCGAAACGGCATATCATTCATGTAAATTGGTTGCCCGAATCATTGAATTGCATTTATGAACATGTATGCGATTAATGTTGAGCATTAGATGCGGTTTTGGTTGTTATAACAGGTAGATTGATTGATGAAATGTGTTTAGTTGTCTTCCTCGTCAAATTACCTTCCCAACGGTATAAAATACTTGACTTGATTGTTTGCGGATCATAAATTGTGTTTATTTGGTTTTTGGTTCGTGCACTTAGGAGTTCTGCATCAGACTTGAAATCCAACCTGGACGCCGTCCAGATACTTGGACGCCGTCCCATCCTTCAAAGCTGGACGCCGTCCAGAAAATCTGGAAGCCGTCCAGATGCACTGGCAGGCTACTGTCCTCGTTGGTCATTTTACGGAAAATGTTTGCTATGCTATGGACCTCCGATTCACATGTAACTTGTTCTAACATGCTCATATATGATTAAAAACCTCAGAAAATAGTTTGGGACCCGACCCGAACGTGTTGACCTTTTCGATGACTTTGACCCGGCCTAAGTTGACTTTTAATCAAACTTAACCAAATGTTTGTGCAATCGTTCTAACATGCTTTTATACTTGTACCTTGCATGAAACCTGACAATTTGATTCACATGCTATTATGATCGAGTCTTAACGAGCCATAGGACTAATTGAACATCTTTGACCTATCGTGTTTACCGTTATTGATACAACCTATTGTTTAGGTCAAGACTAGCATTGTTCTTTGCACACGTTTACTTGTTGAAGTACTTTACTACTCGTGCACTCAAGGTGAGATCATAGTCCCACTTTTACTCTTTTTGAACTTACATTTGGGATGAGAAAACATAAACATTTCTTTTACTAAGTGAACACAAGTACAGGAAAACAAACATTCTACATACGAGTTTAGAACAAAATCCTCAATTCGATTATCATTAGTTACACTTGCCGGGTGTAAGCGAGAACTTATGTTGTATGGATCCATATGGGTTTGACAAACCCTCATTCAAACGGTTCGCTACCGTTTACGAATGAAATATATTTTCGAGAAACAGTGTATGTTCTAGCACTAAGTGATGGGGTTCAATGGGAGAAATGTTAAGCATTGATAATTGGGTGCTCGTGAAACAAACTTTTGGAATGTATTACTATTATCTCATTGTTGCAAATCTTGTGGTTCACTTGTACTTACTTACTCAAACCTATGATTTCACCAACGTTTTCGTTGACAGATTTCTATGTTTTTCTCAGGTCCTTGAACGATACGTGATACATGCTTCCGCTCATTATTTTGATACTTGCATTGGATGTCGAGTATATATGCATACATGGAGCGTCTTTTGGCTACTTTTAAATTGTGTCGCATAAGTTTCATTTGTACTTATAACTTTGTAACGTAACTTGTGGTGGAACTATTCTTGTGAAATTTGAACCATCTTTACATTTGAAATGAATGCGACATATCTTTTGGTCAAACGTTGTTTTAAAGACTTATGACCACGTAACGGGACCTAAGTAGACGGCGCCGTCAATGACGATTTTGTCGGGTCGCTACAGAAGAGAAGATCGACGCATTTGTAAAAGGGTTACCGGAAAGAATTCAAGAAGATGTGAGTTCACACGAGCCCGCCTCCATATAAAAGGCAAGTCGAATGGCTCACAAATTAGTGAACCAGATCGAAGGAAGGATTAAAGAGCAGGCGACCGAAGAGACTAACATGAAACAAGTCAAGAGAAAGTGGGAAGAAACCAATGACAAGAGTCACCAATACAACAACAACAATCACAACCAAAATCGCAACAACTATCCCAATAACCGCAACATCAATCGCAACAACAACTTCAACAAACGTCCCAACAACAACTACAATAACCGGCCCAACAACAATAACAACAACAACAGCAATAATAACAATCCCAAAAACAATCTCAAAAACAACAATGGCAACAAAAACCAAAAACAGCCATGCCAAAGATGTGAAGAGCATCACCTGGGGTTCTGCACGACATTTTGCAATAGGTGTAAAAGAAATTGTCATAGCGCGAAGAAGTGCGAAATCTACGAACCAATGCATAATAGAACTAAAGGAACAAATAATGTCGGAACAAATAATACCGCCATAGTTTGTTTTGGATGTGGAAAACCGGGCCACTTTAGTAGAAATTGCCCGAATCAGGGGAATACTAATGGGCAGGGCCGCGGAAGAGTTTTCAATATTAATACGGCAGAAGCGTAGGAAGACCCAGAGCTTGTTACGGGTACGTTTCTCATTGACAATAAATCTGCTTATGTTTTATTTGATTCGGGTGCGGATAGTAGCTATATGAGTAGAGATTTTTGTGCTAAACTAAGTTGTTCACCGACGCCCTTGGATAATAAATTTTTACTCGAATTAGCAAACGGTAAATTAATTACAGCAGATAATATATGTCAGAATCGAGAAATTAAACTGGTTAGCAAAACATTTAAGATTGACTTGATACCAGTAGAGTTAGGGAGTTTTGATGTGATAATCAGTATGGATTGGTTGAAAGAAGTAAAAGCAGAGATCATTTGTTACAAAAATACAATTCGCATTATACGAGAAAAAGGAAAACCCTTAATGGTGTACGGAGAAAAGAGCAACGCGAAGTTAAATCTTATTAGTAACCTGAAAGCACAAAAAACTAATAAGAAAAGGTTGCTATGATGTGCTAGCACACGTCGAGAAAGTCAATTCCGAAGAAAAGAACATCAATGATGTTCCAGTCGCAAAAGAATTTCCCGATGTATTTTCGAAAGAATTACCGGGACTACCTCCACACCGATCCGTTGAATTTCAAATAGACCTTGTACCAGGAGTTGCACCAATAGCTCGTGCTCCATACAGACTCGCACCCAGCGAAATGAAAGAATTACAAAGTCAATTACAGGAACTGTTAGAGCGTGGTTTCATTCGACCAAGTACATCACCATGGGGAGCTCCTGTTCTGTTTGTCAGAAGAAAGATGGTACATTCAGGTTGTGTATTGACTACCGAGAGTTGGACAAACTTACCATCAAGAACCGTTACCCACTACCGAGAATCGACGACTTATTTGATCAACTACAAGGCTCATCGGTTTATTCGAAGATTGATTTACGTTCTAGGTATCCTCAAATGCGGGTGAAGGAGGATGATATTCCAAAGACTGCTTTTAGGACGCATTACGGTCATTACGAGTTTATGGTTATGCCGTTTGGATTGATGAATGCACCAGCTATGTTCATGGACCTCATGAACCGAGTGTGTGGGCCATATCTTGACAAGTTTGTCATTGTTTTCATCGATGACATACTTATTTACTCGAAGAATGATCAAGAGCATGAAGAACATTTAAGAAAAGTGCTAGAGTTGCTGAGAAAAGAAAAACTGTACGGTAAGTTTTCAAAGTGTGCATTTTGGTTGGAAGAAGTTCAATTCCTCGGTCACATAGTGAACAAAGAAGGTATTCAGGTGGATCCAGCAAAGTTTGAAACCGTTGAATAATGGGAAACCCCGAAAACTCCAAAGCATATAAGCCAATTTTTAGGACTAGCTGGTTACTACAGAAGGTTCATCCAAGATTTTTCTAGAATAGCAAAACCCTTGACTGCATTAACGCATAAATGGAGGAAATTTGAATGGAAGGATGAAAAAGAGAAAGCGTTTCAATTGTTAAAGAAAAAGTTAACTACGGCACCTATATTGTCATTACCTGAAGGGAATGATGATTTTGTGATATATTGTGACACTTCAAAGCAAGGTCTCGGTTGTGTATTAATGCAACGAACGAAGGTAATTGCTTATGCGTCTAGACAATTAAAGATTCACGAGCAGAATTATACGACGCATGATTTAGAATTAGGCGCGATTGTTTTTGCATTAAAGACTTGGAGGCACTACTTATATGGGATCAAAAGTATTATATATACCGACCACAAAAGTCTTCAACATATATTTAATCAGAAACAACTGAACATGAGGCAGCGCATGTGGATTGAATTGTTGAATGATTACGACTTTGAGATTCGTTACCACCCGGGGAAGGCGAATGTGGTAGCCGACGCTTTGAGTAGAAAGGACAGAGAACCCATTCGAGTAAAAGCTATGAATATAATGATTCACAATAACCTTACTACTCAAATAAAGGAGGCGCAACAAGGAGTTTTAAAAGAGGGAAATTTAAAGGATGAAATACCCAAAGGATCAGAGAAGCATCTTAATATTCGGGAAGATGGAACCCGGTATAGGGCTGAAAGAATTTGGGTACCAAAATTTAGAGATATGAGAGAAATTGTACTTAGAGAAGCTCATAAAACCAGATACTCAATACATCCTGGAACGGGGAAGATGTACAAAGATCTCAAGAAACATTTTTGGTGGCCAGGTATGAAAGCCGATGTTGCTAAATACGTAGGGGAATATTTGACGTGTTCTAAGGTCAAAGCTGAGCATCAGAAACCATCAGGTCTACTTCAACAACCCGAAATCCCAGAATAGAAATGGGAAAATATTACCATGGATTTCATCACTAAATTGCCAAGGACTGCAAGTGGTTTTGATACTATTTGGGTAATAGTTGATCGTCTCACCAAATCAGCACACTTCCTGCCAATAAGAGAAGATGACAAGATGGAGAAGTTAGCACGACTGTATTTGAAGGAAGTCATCTCCAGATATGGAATACCAATCTCTATTATCTCTGATAGGGATGGCAGATTTATTTCAAGATTTTGGCAGACATTACAGTAAGCATTAGGAACTCGTCTAGACATGAGTACTGCCTATCATCCACAAACTGATGGGCAGAGCGAAAGGACGATACAAATGCTTGAAGACATGCTACGAGCATGTGTTATTGATTTCGGAAATAGTTGGGATAGACACCTTCCGTTAGCAGAATTTTCCTACAACAACAGCTACCATTCAAGCATTGAGATGGCGCCGTTTGAAGTACTTTATGGTAGAAAGTGTAGGTTTCCGATTTGTTGAAGTGAAGTGGGGGATAGACAGATTACGGGTCCGGAGATAATACAAGAAACTACCGAGAAGATTATCCAAATTCAACAACGGTTGAAAACCGCCCAAAGTCGACAAAAGAGCTACGCTGACATTAAAAGAAAAGATATAGAATTTGAAATTAGAGATATGGTCATGCTTAAAGTTGCACCTTGGAAAGGCGTTGTTCGATTTGGTAAATGAGGAAAATTAAATCCAAGGTATATTGGACCATTCAAGATTATTGATCGTGTTGGACCAGTAGCTTACCGACTTGAATTACCACAACAACTCGCGGCTGTACATAACACTTTTCACGTCTCAAATTTGAAGAAATATTTTGCTAAAGAAAATCTCACTATTCTGTTAGACGAAATCCAAATCAACGAAAAACTTCATTTCGTCGAAGAACCCATCGTAATAATGGATCGTGAGGTTAAAAGACTTAAGCAAAACAAGATACCAATTGTTAAAGTTCGATGGAATGCTCGTAGAGGACCCAAGTTCACCTGGGAATGAGAAGATCAGATGAAGAAGAAATACCCGCACTTATTTCCAGAAGATACGTGAACACCTTCAACTGCTTAAAATTTCGGGACGAAATTTATTTAACGGGTAGGTACTGTAGTGACCCGAAATTTTCCATGTTTATATATATTAAATAAAATTGTTATTTACATGATTAAGTTTTTCCAACATGTTAAGCAATCAAACTTGTTAAGACTTGATTAATTTAAATAGGTTTCATATAGACAATTGACCACCCAAGTTGACCGGTGATTCACGAACGTTAAAACTTGTAAAAACTATATGATGACATATATATGATTATATATATAGTTAACATGATATTATGATAAGTAAGTATCTCATTAGGTATTTTAACAATGAGTTATATACATAAAATTGATTTTATTGAATTAAGAAACTCGAAACGATATATATAACGATTATCGTTATAACAACGTCTTACTAAATACATATGAATCATATTAAGATATTGATACACTATGTTTAATCATGATAAATGATAAGTAAACATGTCATTAAGTGTATTAACAATGAACTACATATGTAAAAACAAGACTACTAACTTAATGATTTCGAAACGAGACATATATGTAACGATTATCGTTGTAACAACATTTAACTGTATATATATCATACTAAGATATATTAATATATCATAATATCATGATAATGTAATAATTTAACATCTCTTTAGATATAATAAATAATGGGTTAACAACATTTAACGTGATCGTTAACCTAAAGGTTTCAAAACAACACTTACATGTAACGACTAACGATGACTTAACGACTCAGTTAAAATGTATATACATGTAGTGTTTTAATATGTATTCATACACTTTTGAAAGACTTCAATACACTTATCAAAATACTTCTACTTAACAAAAATGCTTTCAATTACATCCTCGTTCAGTTTCATCAACAATTCTACTCGTATGCACCCGTATTCGTACTCGTACAATACACAGCTTTTAGATGTATGTACTATTGGTATATACACTCCAATGATTAGCTTTTAGCAGCCCATGTGAGTCACCTAATACATGTGGGAACCATCATTTGGCAACTAGCATGAAATATCTCATAAAATTACAAAAATATTAGTAATCATTCATGACTTATTTACATGTAAACAAAATTACACATCCTTTATATCTAATCCATATACCAACGACCAAAAACACCTACAAACACTTTCATTCTTCAATTTTCTTCATCAAATTGATCTCTCTCAAGTTCTATCTTCAAGTTCTAAGTGTTCTTCATAAATTCTATAAGTTCTAGTTTCATAAAATCAAGAATACTTCCAAGTTTGCTAGCTTACTTCCAATCTTGCAAATCCACTTTGAGTGATCATCCAACCTCAAGAAATCTTTCTTATTTACAGTAAGATATCTTTCTAATATAAGGTAATACTCATATTCAAACTTTGATTCAATTTCTATAACTTTAACAATCTTATTTCGAGTGAAAATCTTACTTGAACTTGGTTTCATGTCATGATTTTGCTTCAAGAACTTTCAAGCCATCCAAGGATCCTTTGAAGCTAGATGTATTTTTCTCATTTCCAGTAGGTTTATCCACAAAACCTGAGGTAGTAATGATGTTCCTAACATCATTCGATTCATATATATAAAACTACCTTATTCGAAGGTTTAAACTTGAAATCACTAGAACATAGTTTAGTTAATTCTAAACTTGTTCGCAAACAAAAGTTAATCCTTCTAACTTGACTTTTAAAATCAACTAGACACATATTCTATATCTATATGATATGCTAACTTAATGATTTAAAACCTGAAAACACGAAAAACACCGTAAAACTGGATATACGCTGTCGTAGTAACACCGCGGGCTGTTTTGGGTTAGTTAATTAAAAATTATGATAAACTTTGATTTAAAAGTTGTTCTTATGGGAAAATGATTTTTCTTATGAACATGAAACTATATCCAAAAATCATGATTAAACTCAAAGTGTAAGTATGTTTTCCAAAATGGTCATCTAGACGTCGTTCTTTCGACTGAAATGACTACCTTTACAAAAACGACTTGTAACCTGTATTTTCGACTATAAACTTATACTTTTTTTGTATAGATTCATAAACTTAAGTTCAATATGAAACCATAGCAATTGGATTCACTCAAAACGGATTTAAAACGAAGAAGTTATGGGTAAAACAAGATTGGATATTTTTACTTGTTGTAGCTATGTGAAAATTGGTAACAAATCTATATTAATCATATCCTAGCTAACTTATATTGTATAATACATATATTCTAATATATTATGTAATCTTGGAATACCATAGACACGTATGCAAATGTTTTGACATATCATATCGACCCATCTATATATATTATTTGGAACAACCATAGACACTCTATATGCAGTAATGTTGGAGTTCGCTATACAGGGTTGAGGTTGATTTCAAATATATATATACTTTGAGTTGTGATCTAGCCTGAGACGTGTATACACTGGGTCGTGGATTGATCCAAGATAATATATATTGATTTATTTCTGTACATCTAACTATGGACAACTAGTTGTAGGTTACTAACGAGGACAACTGACTTAATAAAATTAAAACATTAAAACGTATTAAAAATGTTGTAAATATATTTTGAACATACTTTGATATATATGTACATATTTGTTATAGGTTCATGAATCGACCAGTGGCCAAGTCTTACTTCCCGACGAAGTAAAAATCTGTGAAAGTGAGTTATAGTCCCACTTTTAAAATCTAATATTTTTGGGATGAGAATACATGCAGCTTTATAAATGTTTTACAAAATAGACACAAGTACATGAAACTACTTTCTATGGTTGAACGATCGAAGCCGAATATGCCCCTTTTACTTGGTAACCTAAGAATTAGTAAACCAGTCTACTAATTGACGCGAATCCTAAAGATAGATCTATTGGGCCCAACAAACCCCATCCATTGTAGCGGATGCTTTAGTACTTCGAGTTTTTATATCATGTCCGATGGATGTTTCGGAATGATGGGGATATTCTTATATGCATCTTGTTAATGTCGGTTACCAGGTGTTCACCGTATGAATGATTTTTATCTCTATGTATGGGATGTATTGAAATATGAATTCTTGTGGTCTATTATTATGATTTGGTAATATATAGGTTAAACCTATAACTCACCAACATTTTTGTTGTTGACGTTTTAAGCATGTTTATTCTCAAGTGATTATTAAGAGCTTCTGCTGTTGCATACTAAAATAAGGACAAGATTTGGAGTCCATGCTTGTATGATATTATGTAAAACTGCATTCAAGAAACTTATTTTTGATGTAATATATTCATATTGTAAACCATTATGTAATGGTCGTGTGTAAACGGTATATTTTAGATTATCATTATTTGATAATCTACGTAATGCTTTTTAAACCTTTATCGATAAAATAAAGGTTATGGTTGTTTTAAAAATGAATGCAGTCTTTGAAAAACATCTCATATAGAGGTCAAAACCTCGCGACGAAATCAATTAATATGGAACATTTATAATCAATATGAACGGGACATTTTATATTTCGGTTGAAGAAACAAGTCACCATCACCGAAACTAATCACCATCACCATATTTGTTTCCTGTTTTTCTAGTTTGAGATCACCATCGAGCTTCCACTAAACCACCACAATCAATCGCCTTCACTTCCATAACCACCGGCAACCTTCATCTCTCTATCCCTTCTCTCTCTCTCTATCCTCTTAGTGATCGTAAACCACCACTCTCATCATCATTCCTGCCCTCTGCTTTGCTACTGTTATGATTGAATCGTAACACTAACACAAACCCAGGAACACCCACCATTGAAACCACAACCTTAACACCACCATTGACTTTTTGTTTTGCTACCACCACAGCCCACAAGTCATTATGTTAACCACCCTATCACCATCACAACACCATCTATGAACCATCATAATTCGCAGCTGTTATTTGTTTATGTTCATCACCAATATCACCCTTAAACCCATCAAGAACGATAATTGATGCATCGGTTGTCTGTTGATATTCGAAGGTGAATGATGATGATGATGTACGAAGATTAACTGACAATGATGATAGAAAAATAATGAAGATGGTAGTGATAAATGATGATGACAGAGATAATGATGTTAAAGGTTGCTGTTGCTGCAGTAATTCTGTTTCTATTACAATCACCATCGGAGATCATTGATAACCATCACCATCGATCACTTATTACAGCTGTCTTCATTGTTTTCTGTTTCGAATCAATGAAAACCATCACCGTTTCTGTCAAACGAACAAAACCCAACAAAAACCTACGAATTCTGTTGCCTTTGACCTTGTCGGCTGGAAAAGAAAAAGGAACCGAAATCCTTTTTAATTTTTTGATTAAAATAATAACTGGGTCGATTAAACTGTGGTTGGATTGGGCTACTAGTAGCTATTTATGGTTTTAATTGGACGTATATCTTGGACTAGACTTGTTGGGCCGAAGTTCATTTTTCTGTTGGGCCGAAAAGTTTGATTTAGGAGTTAAAAAGATTTAAAGTATAAATTAAATCAAAAAATTTCAAGCAGTGCAATGGTTTGTGTTGTGTGTGTGTCAAGCGAGAGGTCGGAAGTTCGAGCTTGGTCTGCGGCAATTCTTTTTAGATAAAACTTTTAAAGGGTATACTCTTTTATTTTTATTTCTATTATTATTATTATTATTATTATTATTATTATTATTATTATTATTATTATTATTATTATTATTATTATTATTATTATTATTATTATTATTATTATTATTATTAGTATTATCATTATTATTAGTATTATAAGTATTTTCATTTTTATTAACATTATTATTATCATGGTTATTATTATTACTATAATTATTACCGTTATTAAGTATATTTACTATTTGTTAAAATTTAGGAGTTTATAACTACCTTTAGTGACGTGTTATAATTCAATAGGCTTATAACTACTTTAGTGACGTGTTATAATTCAGTAGGCTTATAACTACCTTTAGTGACGTGTTATAATTCAGTAGGCTTATAACTACCTTTAGTGGTTGGCTTTTGGCTATAAACTATTAATGATTATTAGAGAGAGAAGAGGGAATATATCTTTTTGTATATATGTAAAAATTGTTGCACCTACTGATTACAATCGATCACATATTTATAGTACAATAATTCACTGTTCAGTTAGGTGGATTATTAATATCTCCATAAATTTGATCAATCAAATTTTAACTTTAACATAATATGTCGGCCACCATGACTTATAACACTCCCCCTTGGACGCCAATTTTGTTTAAAAAAAATCAACTACATGTTTTTGCCTCGTTAAAAACCTTGCTAAAGAAAACACATTGGGAAAAAACTTTAGCTAAGGGAAAAAGAGTGCAGCATAGAGTTGACTCCCCCTCAAGTAGACATCGTTGATCTTTTACATCTTTTGAACATGCCTCATGCCAATATTATGAACATGCCTTCTAAAAATAGCAGTTGGAAGTGCGTTGGTGAAAAGATCGACAGAGTTTTTGCTAGATTGAACATATCTCATTTCAATCTGTTTGTCTTTGATGAGATTTTGAGTATATGAGAAGAATCTAGGAGGTATGTGTTTTGTTCGGTCACTTTTGATATACCTTTCTTTCATCTGTGCTATGCAAGCTGCATTATCTTCATAGATAGTTGTTGGACTTTATCGCGTTCTAGTCCACAAGAATCAGTAATGAGTTGTGTCATTGATCTCAACCAAAAATATTTCCGAGTAGCTTCATGTAATGCAATCACTTCGGCATGATTTGATGATGTTACAACAAGTGTTTGTTTTTTAGAACGTCATGATATTGCAGTACCTCCATTTAAGAATACATATCCATTTTGAGATTTAGCTTTATGTGGATCAGATAAATAACCTGCATCAGCATAACCAACCAAATCTTGTTTTGATTCGTTAGAATAAAATAATCCTAAATCAGTAGTTCCTCGAAGGTATCTAAATACGTGTTTGATCCCATTCCAGTGTCTTTTGGTAGGAGCTGAGCTGAACCTTGCCAACAAATTAACTAAAAAAGAAATATCAGGTCTTGTACAATTTGTAAGATACATAAGAGCTCCAATTGCACTAAGATATGGTACTTCTGGTCTCAGGATATCTTCATGATCTTCACATGGACGAAATGGATCAGTGTTAACATTAAGTGATCTAACAATCATAGGAGTACTTAATGGTTTTTCCTTGTCCATATTGAAACGTTTTAAAATCTTTTCTGTATAAGTTGTTTGATGTACAAGTAAACCATTAGGCATATGCTCAATCTGCAAACTAAGGCAATACTTGGTTTTTTCGAGATCTTTCATTTCAAATTCTTTCTTTAGAAGTTGAATGGCTTCATGGATCTCTTTATTTGTACCTATGATGTTAAGATCATCGACAAAAACGGCTATGATCACATATCCGAATGTTGTTTTCTTAATGAATACACATGGGCAAATAAGATTATTGGTATACCCTTTGCATATCAAGTAATCACTTAATCGTTTATACCACATGCATTGTTTCAACCCATATAAAGACCTTTGTAACTTGATTGAGTACATTTCTTTGAATTTTGCATTGGTTGCTTCTGATACCTTAAATCCTTCAGGTATCTTCATATATATATATATATATATATATATATATATATATATATATATATATATATATATATATATATATATATATATACATACATATAGATATATATATATATATATATATATATATATATATATATATATATATATATATATATATATATATATATATCACTATCAAGTGATCCATATAGATAAGCAATCACAACATCCATGAGATAAATTTTTAGAAACTGCCAGACTGATTAAGTATCTAAAAGTAATTGCATCCATAACAGGGGAATAAGTTTCATCATAATCAATTCCCGGTCTTTAAGAAAAACCTTGAGCTACAAGTCTAGCTTTATACCTTGTAACTTCATTTTTTTCATTTCTTTTTCGCACAAAAACCCATCTATATCCCACTGGTTTCACAACTTTAGGTATGAGAACGATAGATCCGAAAACTTTTCTTTTATTGAGCGATTCAAATTCAGCTCGTATTGCTTCTTTCTAATGATCCCAATCATGTCTATTTTGACATTAGATGACAGATTTTAGTTCTGGATCATCATCATCATTCATGATGTCATATGCAACATTATATGAAAATATCTCATCAAGATTTTTCATTTCATTTCGGTTCTATAATATTTTTGAATGTGCATAATTGATTGAAAATTATGTATTGACATCATCAATCTCCTCTGCAGAAGGAGTATTGATTTGTGGTTCTTCTTGAACACTTTCTTTTACCTCATTATCAGCTGATTTTCTTTTTCGAGGATTTTTATCTTTGGAACCAATTGGTCTCCCACATTTCTAGTGTGGCAAAGAATCAAGAGTGACATTATTGCCAGCTTTTGGAATTTCAATTCGAGCTGGAGCATTTGCTGCTGGTATATATGATTTAGTCACTCTTTTTGTATCTGTAAATGCATCAGGCAATTTATTCGCAAATTTTTACATATGCATTATTTTTTGAACTTCGGTCTCGCATTCTTTTATGCGAGGATCAAGATACATTAATTGAGGTTCACACCATGAAACATCATTTTCTTTATTTTTTATTTCTCCCCCTAATCTAGGGAATAATGTTTCATTAAAGTGACAATCAGCAAAACGTGCTGTAAAAACATCACCCGTCATGGGTTCAATATATCTTATGATTGAAGATGTTTCATATCCAACATATATTCCCATCCTTCTTTGAGGACCCATTTTAGTTCGTTGTGGTGGTGCGATAGGAACATAAACCGCACAACCAAATGTTCTAAGGTGGGAAATATTTGGCTGATGGCCAAAAGCAAGTTGCAAGGGAGAATATGTATGACTTGCATTTGGTCTAATGCGAATCAATGATGCAGTATGCAAAATTGCATGGCCCCATACAGATACTGGGAGTTTTGTTCTCATTATCAATGGTCTAGCTATTAGCTGCAATCGTTTAATTAATGATTCAGCTAAACCATTTTGTGTATGCACATGGGCAACGGGATGTTCAACAATAATCCCAATAGACATGCAAAAGTTATTAAATGCTTGAGACGTAAACTCACCGGCATTATCTAGTCTCACCCTTTTAATAGTATAATCAGGGAAATGTGCTCTCAATTTAATAATTTGAGCAAGAAATTTTGCAAATGCCATATTTCGACTTGATAATAGACAAACATGAGACCATCTACTAGATGCGTCTATTAGAACCATAAAATATCTAAATGGTCTACATGGTGGATGAATTGGTCCATATATATCACCTTGAATTCTTTCAAGAAACATTGGTGATTCTTTTTCAACCTTAAGAGGTGATGGTCTTATTATCAACTTTCCAAGTGAGCATGATGTACATGGAATAAGTGCATCATGAGGGATCCTTTGATCCACCAATGGATGTCCATGTGTATTTTGTATTATTCTTTTCATCATTGTTGATCCTGGGTGGCCTAATCTCTCATGCCATAAACTGATCATTACAGGATCACATGACTTTTCTTTAACTACCACATTTACTTAAGGTACATTTATATGTGTATAATGTAAACCAAAATGAAGTCTTGGTAGTTTTTCAATTACACGATTCTTATCAGTGATACTTAAATATTTTTCATTTTCTGTTGTCACTGACTGATAATCATATCCATTTTGGTATATGTCAGAGAAACTTAATAAATTTCTCTTTGACATGGGAGAAAATAAGGCATTATTTATCAGAAAATTCGTACCATTTGGTAACATGAATTTTGCCTTTCCCATTCCTTTTATTAAGTCCACAGGACTTGATATAGCATGTATAGTTCATTCGGTTGCTTTCAAGTCTGTGAAATATTTTTTAGATTTGAGTATGGTGTGAGTGGCACCACTGTCTGCAAAAACAAATATCTCCACCATTTGACAATTTTTCACTCCAGCAGTATACATGATGAACTTCAAAAAAAATGAGAAACAAATAATGAGTACATAGTTCATCAATATATTATATTCAAAATATGTTACAAACGATAGCACATAATAAGAAAATATGTAGTAAACTAGATATGGTGTAGATTGAAAGTCTACAACCATTTATTTAACGCGAACATATAATAGGATATATATATATATATATATATATATATATATATATATATATATATATATATATATATATATATATATAGATATTAGAAATTTATTCATTAAAGTAGTCACAAGTTGGCTCAGTGATTTTTGTATCAAGGTCATCCACAAGGTTTGCTTCTTTTCCTTTTCCCTTTAGGGATTCTTGATACCGATTAACAGTATGCTGATTTGTTCGGCAGTTTTTAGACCAATGGCCAATTTTACCACATAGGTAACAAGAATTTTCAACATTTTTTGAAGAGCCTTCTTCAACATTGTGATTTGTGGGATTGTATGGTGTTTGGATTTTATAATTTTGTGGATTATTATTTCTTTCTCCACGATTGCGACCACCACGACCACGACACGACCACCACCATGACCATTACCATAAGGGTGATTTCGAACATAGTTATGATTTTTATTATTGTTATGGTAATTTCCATGATGATGGTTTTGGCCAATATGACCACGACCTTGTCCACGTCCTCGTCCATTTGTATTTCTTCTTTTATTATTATTATTGTTAATAGCATTAGCTTCAGGAAATGCTAGCGCACCGGTAGGACGAGATTCTTGATTTTTCATCAGTAATTCTTTATTCACTTCTGCAACTAAGAGATAAGTTTGAAGTTTGGAAAAAGTTTTGTAATTCTGCAATCTTAAATTTTCTTGCACAGTTATGTTTGCAGAATGCGTTGTGGAGAAAGTTTTCTCCATCATATAAGCAGCACTTATTTCTTGACCACAGAATTGAAGCTTTGAATGGATTTTGAACATGGCTGAGCTGTATTCACTTACCTTTTTGAAATCTTGGAACCTTAGATTTCTCCATTCTTCCCTCGCAGCTGGGAGTAATATTTCCTTTTGATTATCGAATCTACTCTTGATACTTTCCCATAAAACATGTGGATCTTTGATAGTGAGAAACATATGTTTTAAGGTGGTATCAATATGTTTGCGAATAAAAGCAATTGATTTTAATTTATCTTGATTGGAACAAGTATTGTTTTCTTTTAAAGTTTCTAAAATACCCAATGATCCAAGATTTATTTCTACGTCCATAACCCATGATGTATAGTTTGTTCCCGATACGTCTAAGACATCAAACTCAAGCTTTGATAAGTTTGACATTTTCTATTTTCAGAAAGATGAACAACATAAATCATAATCATAATCATAATCAATTTTTTTTTCATAGACAAATAACAACATGAAATTAGAATTAGTTTAGATTCATAAGTAGCAAACAACAGAATAATGGTATGATTACAAATAATAAAACCATAAGGGAAGGATAGAATATACGTTCATCTAGTGGTGTACAAGCAACAAGGATGATAGCTATTATGACCAATAAAGTAGGGAAAATCATCCTTGAGTTAATAATTTTTTTAAAAAAAATTTTTGAGAGTAGTAATTTGAGAAAATGAAGATTGATTTGTGAAAATGTGAAAACGAGGATGTTTAATTTATATTTGAAAAATATAGTCGTTGTAACGTCGTCAATCAATGTTAACAACCGTTATGTGTATATATGACCGTTGTACCATTGTTAATTAATCTTAATGACCGTTATGTTGCCGTTGTATGAAAATAATTTTAATAAAAGAATTTAATTAGTATAAATACGGAGATAAAAATAAACGTATTATGTATAACTAATAGTTTTAAGAATAAACATTAGTATGCAATAAATAAATGTAAGTAACAAGAAATAAATGTTAGATAACATAATTGTAAATGTTAGTATTCAGAAATAAATGTTAGATAACATAAATGTAAATGTTAGTATTCAGAAATAAATGTTAGATAACATAAATGTAAATGTTAGTATTCAGAAATAAATGTTAGATAACATAAATGTAAATTAGTCGACAGTGTCGACCATATATTATTTAGGCGGTATAACCGACCATATATTATTTAGGTGGCAGAGCCAACCATATTATAAATGTTGAGATAATCGTGCTGATAACGTGTTAAAATTTAGGAGTTTATAACTACCTTTAGTGACGTGTTATAATTCAGTAGGCTTATAACTACTTTTAGTGATGTGTTATAATTCAGTAGGCTTATAACTACCTTTTGTGACGTGTTATAATTCAGTAGGCTTATAACTACCTTTAGTGGCTGACTTTTGGCTATAAACTATTAATGATTATTAGAGAGAGAAGAGGGAATATATCTTTTTCTATATATGTAAAAATTGGTGCACCTACTGATTACAATCGATCACATATTTATAGAACAATAATTCACTGTTCAGTTAGGTGGATTATTAATATCTCCATAAATTTGATAGATAAAATTTTGACTTTAACATAATATGTCGGCCACCATGACTTATAACATTATTATTATTCTTATAAAATAATACAACTTTTTATTTATTACTATTAATATTATTTTATCAAATAAATATTAGATATATAAAACTATACTTATTACATATAACTTAACAATATTAATATTTTTATTTATTTAAAATATATGAAATGAATATATTTAATTTATTAAGGAAACCTATAAGTTATTAATTTAAAATTTATATCACTAATAAATATATATATAAATTTGTTCGATCACAATTTTATGTGTTATTATAATATACATATAAATGACATAGGTTCGTGAATCCGAGGCCAACCTTGCATTGTTCAGTTCCGTCGTATGCATATTTTTACTACAAAATATCGTATCGTGAGTTTCATTTGCTCCCTTTTTAAATTCTTTTGCAATATATATATTTTTGGGACTGAGAATACATGCGCTGCTTTTATAAATGTTTTACGAAATAGACAAAAGTAATCAAAACTACATTCTATGGTTGGATTATCGAATCGAATATGCCTCTTTTTAGTCTGGTAATCTAAGAATTAGGGAACAGACACCCTAATTGACGCGAATACTAAAGATAGATCTTTTGGGCCCAACAAGCCCCATCCAAAGTACCGGATGCTTTAGTACTTCGAATTTATCATGTCCGAAGCTTGTCCCGGAATGATGGAGATATTCTATATGCATCTAGTTAAGGTCGATTACCAGGTGTTCACCATATGAATAATTTTTATCTCTATGCAGTTTGCAAAATTCCTGATATGAGAATGATGTTTATGAAAAATGAAATCTTGTGGTCTAATATATTATTGGAAATGATTGATTATGATAAACTAATGAACTCACCAACCTTTTGGTTGACACTTGAAATCATGTTTACTCTCAGGCATGAAAGAAATCTTCCGCTCTGCATTTGCTCATTTTAAAGATATTACTTGGAGTCATTCATGACATATTTCAAAAGACGTTGCATTCGAGTCGTTGAGTTCATCAAGATTATTATTAAGTCAATTATAGTTGGATATATTAAGAAATGGTATGCATGCCGTCAACTTTCGATGTAATGAAAGTTGGTCTTTTAAAAACGAATGCAATATTTGTAAAATGTATCATATAGAGGTCAAATACCTCGCAATGAAATCAATTATTATGTAACGTTTATAATTGATATGAACGGGGCATTTCAGTTGGTATCAGAGCGGCTGTCTTAGCGAACCAGGTCTTGCATTAGTGTGTCTAACTGATAGCTGTTTAGACGCATTAGTGAGTCTGGACTTCGACCGTATCTGCATGTCAAAAGTTTTACTTATCATTTCGTGTCAAAAATTACTTGCTTATCATCCTTAAAGTTTAGACACGTCTTACTGCCTCTATTGCATAGATAGTGTATAGATAAATTCGTATCTTAGTGTATCTGTTACTTTAAAATTTGCCTGACAGCTTCCGAAAATTCCTCCGTAATCTACGGGAACTTCTTTACTATATATAGGTATTCTATGTAATTAGAATATCATCCAATATCTGAAAATTATTTCATATCGAAAATCCCTTTATCTAACCATACCAGACGGAACTCGCAACTAGTTCAAATTCCTCGGATTCCGACAGCTATTCCGATATGGATTTCCACACGAGCTCCGGCTGTAGTATAACCGGAATGGATAAATTAATTAGTCATCTTCAGTTCTGGATGAATTAGGGATGAGTTCGTAGTCGACTCAATCAACGGAAACGAGAAGAAGGCAATTCCTATCCACCAACCAAATTTCCCTCTTGGCGAAGAACCTGAAACACTTACCGTCGAACCCATTCGAAACACCATTTTCACACTCATTTCCAGAGTATCTTGCCACGATTATATTCTATCTAAAATTCTAAACCTTATTCATCCACTCGTTCGAACCGACAATCATCCCAGTGTAATAGAAGAAGTCAACGAGCTTCGAGCTCGGGTAGTAGCTCTGGAGAATATGGTGCAATATCTACGAGCATCAGCAACACCAGTAGCATAACCAGTACTACCATCTACAACAACTACATCCACACCGCAAACCTCAACTTCACAATCTGTTCCATGAACATCAATGTCGTACGCACCATAGATACCAAGGAGTACTAATAAAAATCAACGATGAAGTATTGATTTATAACTTCATTGAAGAAATATTAGGCAGCGATTATGTAATCTCTAACGTTTTATAGATTATTCATTCTAGTTCCAACCGAAAATCAAATGAGATTAATATCATATTAACTCATTAAATCCATGATTACATCTGAAAAAATATATATGTATATATATTTTCATAAAGATTGTAATTGAAAATTCTTTTGTACAAACTGTTAATGATAAAAATATTTTAACGGGTAGGTAATACCCGAGAAATATTTAGATTTCACATTAATAAGTTACATTGTACATTCTTCTAATCCGATTCAACAGTCGTTTACTATCCTACTTACATCCCCAAATATACGTATCCGTTCACCACAGAATAACCATTTTCATTCAATTTCATATTTGAATTTTGACCTATTAGAATTCAACAAGTGACATAATGAAGAAAACAATTGATAAAATAAAATTTGTTAGAAACAAACCAATTAATTGCGAGAAATTATGTTAAGAATCCACGCTAATAAAATCCTAGCTAACTGTTTGATAATGCTAAAAACGAACATATATTTCATAGCATTATCCCTCAAGAAAGACAAGCTTTTAGTTGCAATTGTCCTATTTAACAAGTGATATTCGTTTAAATAATAAAAGGTGAAGACAAAAGACAGATTCGACGAATTGAAGACGCAAACGACCAAAAAGCTCAAAAGTACAAAATACAATAAAAGAGGTTCCAATTATTAATAAGAAACGTCTCGAAAATTACAAGAGTACAAGATTCAAAACGCAAAGTACAAGATATTAAATTGTACGCAAGGACGTTCGAAAATCCGGGACCGGGACCAGAGTCAACTCTCAACGCTCGACGCAACGGACTAAAAATTACAAGTCAACTATGCACATGAATATAATATAATATATAATTAATTCTTAAAATTAATATATATATTATAATATATTTAAAAATCGTCGACAAACAAAGAGCCAAAGCTGGGTGAGCTGTAAAAACAAACTCCGCGACTCGCGGAGTTTGAAGAAGAAAAAGGCCGCAAGTCGCGGAGATCACCTGGACTCAATTCCCTATAAAAGCCAGTGCAGTTCGACGTAAAAAAATATCATATAATCTATCTCTCTCTAAATATATACGTAATATATATATATTTATATTTTAATTTTAATTTTAATTTTGAATTCTAATAATAAGGGTATGTTAGCGAATGTTGTAAGGGTGTAAGTCGAAATTCTGTCCGTGTAACGCTAAGCTATTTTTAATCATTGTAAGTTATGTTCAACCTTTTTAATTTAATGTCTCGTACCTAAGTTATTATTATGCTTATTTAATCCGAAGTAATCATGATGTTGGGCTAATTACTAAAATTGGGTAATTGGGCTTTGTACCATAATTGGGGTTTGGACAAAAGAACGACACTTGTGGAAATTAGACTATGGGCTATTAATGGGCTTTATATTTGTTTAACTAAATGATAGTTTGTTAATTTTAGTATAAATATTTACAATTGGACGTCCCTATAAATAACCATATACACTCGATCGGATACGATGGGCGGGGTATTTATATGTACGAATAATCGTTCATTTAACCGGACACGGGAATGGATTAATAGCCACTAGAATTATTAAAACAGGGGTGAAATTATGTACAAGGACACTTGGCATAATTGATAACAAAGTATTAAAACCTTGGGTTACACTCAGTCGACATCCTGGTGTAATTATTAAACAAAGTATTAAAATCTTGTTACAGTTTAAGTCCCCAATTAGTTGGAATATTTAACTTCGGGTATAAGGATAATTTGACGAGGACACTCGCACTTTATATTTATGACTGATGGACTGTTATGGACAAAAACCAGACGGATATATTAAATAATCCCGGACAAAGGACAATTAACCCATGGGCATAAAATTAAAATCAACACGTCAAACATCATGATTACGGAAGTTTAAATAAGCATAATTCTTTTATTTCATATTTAATTTCCTTTATTTTATATTTAATTGCACTTCTAATTATCGCACTTTTATTTATTGTTATTGTATTTAATTGCACTTTTAATTATCGTATTTTTTAATTATCGCAATTTTATCGCACTTTTATTTATCGCAATTTCCTTATCGTTATTTACTTTACGCTTTAAATTAAGTCTTGTATTTATTTTTAATATTTTACATTAGGTTTTAACTGCGACTAAAGTTTTTAAAATCGACAAACCGGTCATTAAACGGTAAAAACCCCCTTTATAATAATAATATTACTTATATATATATATATTTGTATTTTTATAAAATAAAACTAATATAGCGTTAAGCTTTGTTAAAAGATTCCCTGTGGAACGAATTGGACTTACTAAAAACTACACTACTGTACGATTAGGTACACTGCCTATAAGTGTTGTAGCAAGGTTTAAGTATATCCATTCTATAAATAAATAAATATCTTGTGTAAAATTGTATCGTATTTAATAGTATTTCCTTGTAAAATATAAGCTATTTTATATACACCTCGCATAACATCACTGTTCCTAGCTAACTGCTAATTCCTTATTACAATTTAATTATCGCAATTTATTTATCGCAATTTTAATTCTCGCAATTTTATTTATCGTCATTTAATTTCTGTTATTTATTTTACGCATTTTAAATATCGCCGTATAAATCGGGACACGTATACAATGTTTTGACATATCATATCGACGTCATCTATATATATTATTTGGAATAACCATAGACACTCTATATGCAGTAATGCTCGAGTTACCTATACAGGATTGAGGTTGATTCTCAAATAATATATATACCTGAGTTGTGATCGAGTCTGAGACATATATATAACGGGTCACGACACGTATTAATTAATTCGAATATTATATATTAAACTATATATGCATTATTGAACTACTAACTATGAATTACTAACTATGGACTACTAACATTGGACAATTAAAATGAATTAAAATATTGATTTTAACATATGAAACTTAACATTTCTTCAAGTTTGCCACTTGATTTCATCTTAAACCTCATTTGCATCTTGACGATTTCAATATGCGTTCAAATCTTTCATGATTCTTGAAAACACCTCAATCGAGAGGATGAACCAACCGCACTTCATCTATGGAAGAAAAGATTTATGCATATAATTATGCACCTGAAAAAAAAACTCGCGAAAAATGAGTAAACGTTTAACACGTAGCTGTGCTAATTCCTTTAGCGTTATTATTACCGAAAATAACTTTGCAATTTCTCTCAAAACTAGCCAATTTTGTCACAGCTCCAGCAAGTCAACTTCAACTTTCAGTCGGACTAGCCTTGTTATAACCTTGATATATGTGTGCTCTTTTATTGTTACCGGGGAACCTTTTATATTCCACCATATTACCAGCAGGCGTACCAGCAACCTCGTTGCTCCTTGGCTTAAATCTCTCCAACAAATCACTATATTTATCTATTAAAGTCTTATCATGAAGTCATCAGCATCTTATCACGATAATTACCATACAATACCGGGAGACATCAATCGATAATCTTGAATTTCTCAGCGATTCTACGACTGGATTTACGAACTTCAATTCTGAATTTCTGAAAAGCGCTTTAGCCTATGAATCAGTTTTCTGAGTTTTGAAAAAGCTGATGAAGCAGTGAAAACTGAAGACAGCCTTAATAGTCAAAAGTTTGATAATAAAGAATGGCAGGCTGAAAAAGCTCAAAAATTTTGATACTGAAAAAAAACGGATTGAGCAAACTATGAAGGAGACCAAGGACAAATACAAGGACCAAACTCTAAATTTAAAGAATCCTGATGATTCTGTTTCTGATGAAATCTTTAGCGATTACCTTACTCCTTAATTGCTCTAAATCATTGTGAATGAATTTCTTCATCACACTATGATTCTAAAATTCTAGGATATTATCGTATCTTTCATTATGAAAATCTTCAATATTTCGGGAGAAATCTTCATAGCTATTCTGATTCGATATTAATTACCTCTCCGCATTATCTGTATTACATCATAAAAGAAACTATTTTAGTTTCTAAATTTCTGAAAAATTCAAGTTTAAATTATGAATGTTTCTGGAGTAGCGTTGGAAACTGATGCATGAATTAGTATAATATAATGACACTTGATCAACGTGATTATATCATAGTAAGTCATGCTGAGTTTCTAATAGAATGTGATGATTCACAATACCATCATCATGTGCCATGTTACACGACTCTTTCATTATATTTAACCTCTAAACAAAATCAAGAACATATTTTCTTGATAATTCTATCTTTTTCAGTAACTACTGATAATTTGGCAAATGTTTCGGAAATATGAATTGAAGTACAAAAGATAAGAGTGGTGGAAAAAATGGAATGAAAGAGGTTCATTTATAGTGAAAATATCAGACACAGCAATCGAGACAGATTATCACATTTAACTAAAGAGGATCCTAATTTCCTTAATTACCGAAAAATCAAATCTGATATAGATTTCAAAGATTTTCTTTAAATCCCTGGAATTTCGGAATTCAAACGTGACTACGTCAAAAGTTAAGACGAGCCTCTATTTCTTTATTTCACTATTTTGTGATAGCTTCATTCGTACGTTTCACATAATCGAATTGTTTTATCTATATTAATCAATAATGATAAAACTCTATTTACCAACTCATATTCGTCATGAAAACATTTTTATCGTTAACCATGACAACCTCGATCAAATTTTGGGACGAAATTTCTTTAACGGGTAGGTACTGTGACGACCCGAAAAATTTTGACTAATTTTAAACCAAACTCACGATACAATTTTATAATTCTAACACGATAAGCAAAGTCTGTAAGGTTGAGTCTCAAAAATTTTGAACTGTTTCATATATTCTATTGACCTTCGACAATTCCCGACGATTCACGAACAATTACTTGTAAGTAGATACGTATATATTTAATATATATATATATATATATATATATATATATATATATATATATATATATATATATATAATAATTTGAAATATATTATGTGAGAATTAACTATGTAATATAAAACAATATATAATAATTATTATTTAAAAACATATCTATATATATAAATAAAGTATATTTAATAAATTTATATAGTTTCGAATTCATTTAGTAAACGACAGAAGCACTCGTTATCATTCAATAATTATTTAAACAAGTTAAATTCCAACTTATGTGATTTGTAAAAATAAACGGTGATTTGAAAATAAGTTATATCAATTTTAGCTCCATTATATATATATATATATATATATATATATATATATATATATATATATATATATATATATATATATATATATACACATATTTAGAATCTATTTGATTAATTTTAAAAATATTCAATTTTGAGTTGGGATTGAGCTCGAATGACTAGGTCAATTTTTATTATTAATATTAAACAAGTCTAAATACAAATTCATGATGAAATAAAGATAAACGTTGATCCATAATTAAGTTATATAAGATTTAGGATTATTAAGAATATTTTTACTATGATGAGTTGAGTTTTAACACTCCGTACATATTATTTGGGACTACAAATAAATAGTAGGCGAACCTTTTTGATCAGGTTTCAAACAATTAATGACCAGAATAAATAAATAGACTTAATTTAAAAATTTGAGATTTTTAGAAACACTTTTATATTTCAACAGTTTAGCAAAGGACACGGTATACTCCTCGAGTTAAAAACTGTCGGCACCTAACTATGTGTCACACCCCCAAATAGGGCCTGGGGTATTTGTGACTAATTATATCAAATCACAATTGTATAAACGAGAACGACTCTATATGAGACGTTTTATTGAGTTTTGCAGCGGAAGATAAATAGATTACATTGTATTTAGAGTATTAAATGTCTTTAATTGATATGATATGTAATGAAGACTCCAATCATAGCAAGCAATCGTCATCAAAGCAGCGGATATATAACGGAAGCAATATTTAAGTACCTGAGAATAAACATGCTTTAAAAAGTCAACACGAGGTTGAGTGAGTTCATAGATTTGTCATAAATAATGATTTCAGTAATAGATCACAAGATTTAATAAAAGACGATATATCATGTATATCAAAAGTATGCCATGAGCGTATAATATCAAAACTAAACGATTTTACACAGAGACATTACATATGTAATTGTCGAGATCATTATTATACCACCAATTGACCTGAGGTCAACAGTGCGGGATGTTACTCCCAATAGCGCTATCTATAATAATTCCGTTTGTCTCTTCATTATCTAGCAATTAATGATATTACAAAGCATGGTTTTGCATGTTTCATATGAATAGAATAACATGTTACATATCAACACAATAAAAGTACTCATGTTGGTCGCATAATAGTTTGCACTTGTGTCTATCAGTTATAAAAATATTGCATTTATTCTCAGCCCAAAAATATATAAAAATGGAGCAGATGAACTCACGATACGATACGATAGTTTGTAGTAAATATGTGTATGATGGTACAGAACAAGTGCGGAGTTGTTCTCGGATTCACGAACCTATATCAGTTTATATATATTAAAATCTATAATTGTAATTGAACAAGTTTATATATATTTTAATTGTTATATATTTCTCTATATATATATATATATACTTATATATATATACTTATATATATATAGTTGTATTATTTTGTATAAGTATTTGCTTGATAAAATGATTTTAATAATGATAATGAAATAATAGTTGTATTATTTTGTAATAATACTAATAATATTAGTAGTAAAAATAATAATTATAATTATAATAATAGTAGTTTTTAATGAAAATGATAATAACAATAGTTCTTAATAATAATAAAAATACTTATAATAATAATAAAATGATAATGAAAATAATAATTTTTGATAATAATACTTGATACTGGTAATAATAATGATAATAACTATAATAATTATGATAATAATAATAATCTAAATGATAATTTTTGGAATAATATTAATGATAAAAATAATAATAATAATGTTAATTCCATTAAAATAATTATGTCAATTTTTATAATAATACTAGTAATGATTATAATATTTAGTAATAACAACAATAATAATAATAATATTACTTGTAAATATAATTATGATAAATGATAACTAATACTTTTTCAATAATAATAATTATAATACTTTGTAATAATAATAATAGTAATATTACAACTAATAATAATACTTTAATAATAACAATAACAATAACAATAACAATAATAACTATAATAATAAGAACTACCTTATAAGACTTTTTCCAAAAAAATGGCTAAAGATGGGACTCGAACCCGTGACCTCTCGAAACCCGTCAACACCCAAGACCACTCCTCTATTTTTGTTTTTCTTGAATATATCATAACTCAATTTTATTTAACACATTCTTTTCTGTTTCCATTTTTCTTCTCCTTCTTCTCTAAAACAATCAATTAGGAACCATTTATAAATCAAAGTAACACGTTTAAATGTGGAATTAAAATGTGAAAATGAAATGGAAAACAATTGGTTTGGGTGTTTGTGTTAATTAGTAGACAAGGGGGAAAAAATAAATAAAAATAAAAATATTAAAACTGTTGCTGCCGTCAGTTTGAAAAAGAAAAAAATAAATTGATTTCGATTTTTTTAAAGCTTTTCAGATCACGATCTCTTCATGAAGTATTTTCCAAATCATTATTATAACACTCTGGAACCATCAATTGAACTGGAAACACAAACACGAATTCGAATTTGATGATGAACACTTCGGTTGACTTTTTGATTTTAAACTTTGACTCTGAAATTTGGATTTGATATGAGAAATTGGAGTTTGAAATTTTGCAGTTAGTTTGAGTATACGATTCCTAACAACACTGCAATTTTAGTTTTTAATGACGGTTTCGAATTTGGATTATAAAAAAAATGGAACGTACAGAGTTATCCAGCTGTGATAATATATATCTTTTTATTTATTTATTTCTGTTTAATTCCAATCAAACAGAAGATTATATTGATAATGATGAGAGTGTAAGGTCGATTGATTTTATAAACAAAGAAAATGGGATCGATTGTTGTATATTGAGTGGGTGTCGACACCTAAATCCATCAAACAGCAATATATGAAATAAAATAAAGCAGATTAAAAAAAATGGAAAGCAGATGGCAATGGATATGATCAGGAAAGGAAAAAAAATTAAAATGCAGATAAAAATATGGAAGCAGAATCACGATGGGAAAAACATATTAAAAAAATAGATAGTGTTCTAACCTAATTAGGTATATATCTATTTCATAATTTAATTAATATTAATAATAAATAAATATTAATAATAATAATACTAATAATAATAATTATATTAATAATAATAATTATAATAATAAAAATACTTTTAATACAACAATAATATAAATAACAAGAATAATGATATTTGTTAATAATTATGTTAATAATAATAATATCATTAATAATAAATGATATTTTTTATAATAATACTTATTTTAATTATAATAATAATGAATAAATAATATTAAGGTTAATATTAGTAATTGTAATTTTATTACTAATTATATTATTGATGATAACAATAATACTAGTAATAATTATGTTAATGATATTGATAATCATATTAATCATAATAATAATAAATGATAAATGATAATAATAATAATTTTGATAATAATAATAATATTAATAAAAATGACAATACTGATAATTATAATTACAATTAATAATAATTAATGATAATATTGTCAATTATTATATTAATAATATTAATAATATTAATATAATAAACTAATACTAATGCATTATTATTTACGAATAATTGTTCGTGAATCGTCGGAATTAGTCGAAGTTAGGTTTAAATTTAGTCGAAAATTTTCGGGTTGTTATAGTACCTGCTCGTTAAAAGAAATTTCGTCCCGAAATTTTAGTTGTTGCCATCAGTCAGCGTTGTTTGTAAACAGGTGAGGATATTTTCGTTTTATTTGTTTTTCACGTTCCTAGGTATACTCGGGGCCTTGCATGAATTTCAACGGATAGAATATTGTTTTGTTTCTAATGTTTAAATCATACGATCCATAAATTCAACGAAGTGCATTTTATTATTAATGCGGAGGTTATCTAAAGGATTTATCAAGAGTGTTATTGATTAGGTTTTCTCAGAAAGGATGATGACACTATACAAGCATTTTAGTACATATGAAATGTGTTATGAATAATATTGAGCTTATTTAAACCTTGAGCGTTTATGCCACAATATTAGGGTAGACAAAATAGAGAGGAGTTCGTAAAAATCACAGTCATGAAATTTGATAGAGATTTTCATTGTTTACAAAAAGAATATTTTAATGACGAATATAAGTTGAAAAATAAAGTTTTATCACTATTGAATAATATGGATAAAACGATTCGATTATAGAAAGAGTATAAACGAAGCTATCATAAAAGAGTGAATGAGAAAATTAAATGTTCGCCTTAACTTTTGACGTAGTCACGAATGATTTTCGGAATTCAAGGGATTAAAGGAAATTTTCGTAATCTATAAGATTTGATTCTCCGGCATTTACGGAATTTTGGGATTTCTTTGATTAAATGCAGTGAATTATCTCGATTGTTGTATTTGAAATTTTGCTATAAATTAGCTTCTTCCGTTTCATTATCTTCACCACTTCTATACTTTCTTCCTCACTTCATACTTCCAAAGATTAAGGAAATGCTTAATCCAGTTCTGATCCTTGTTATTATATTGACCATATATACAATCATTCTTATTTTTCATTTACCACCAGAGGAATTTGTTTTCTTCTACTATTCCCTTGGGGTTATAATGTTTTTAATTCTCCCGTGTCTTTACGTTGCAATACGTATTGATATACACGGTTTGTAATTTCAGTGTTGTTATCGGGCTTTATATTTTCCCTTATATATCAAAGCTTCTTGCTTTTGTAAAGCAAGTAATGGTCCAGAATTCGTAGGTATGAAGTTTCAAATGAACCTAGTGTTCTAAACAGGAAGGAATCGTAATATCACGATTGATCTATTAAATTACCAGAATCACTAAGGATAGAACTATCAAGAATATATTTTCTTAATATGTTCAGAGGTTAAGTAAAATGTAAGAGTCGTGTAACATGGCACATGATGATTATAAAGTCTATTAATCATCATCTTCCATTAAAAATTTAGCATGACTTACTGTAATATAATCACGTTGGCCTGACGTCATTATGTTATACTAACTCATGCTTCAATTCCCAACAGTTCTCCAGAAATCATTCATAATTTGAACTCAAATTTTACAAAATATAGAAACCTAAACAGTTTCCTTTATAATGTAATAAAGATATCGCAAAGAGATAATTAATTGCAGACAAGAATCGTTATGAAGATATCTTCAGAAATATCGAGGATATTTATAACGAAAGATACGATGATATTTTTGAATTTCTAAAATCGAAGGATAATGAAGAAATTCTTCTGTAAGGATTTAGAACGCGTAAAAAGATCTTCTGTGATTTCCTTCAAAAATCGAATCATCTAGATTCTTTGGTTATAGGTTGAGTCCTTGGGATTTGTCCACAGCTTCCTTCATGTTTTGCTCAATCCGTCTTTCAATATCAGATTTTCTTTTGAGCTATTCCAGCACACAATTCTTTATTATCAAGCTTCTGATCATTAAGACCATCTACGGCCTTTGCTGCTTCATCAGCATTATTAGGGTTAACGAATCTGAATCGTTGGTTATAGTTCTAAGGTGTTTTCAAGAATTTTGAAAATGTACAATGTAACATATTAATATAAGATATAAATATTTCTCGGTTATTACCTACCCTTTAAAATATTTTCACAATTAACAGTTTGCACGAAAGAGTTTTAATTACAGTTTTTATGAAAATATACGTACATATATATATTTTCCTTCAGATGTAATCATGAGTTAATATAATATTAAACTCATTTGATTTACGGTTGAAACGAGAATGAATAATCTCCAAAACCTTAGAGATTTCATAATTGTCGCGAAATATTTCGCTAATGAAGTTATGAATCAATACATTCGTCGTTACACTTGATTTATTATGAAATGGAGTTTATTGTGTTGAAGCAGTGATTAACAATTGTTAAGTCATTAACAAAAGGTGTACATCATAGCATATTAGTGATATGAATTAACCAAGTAGTACTTACTAGTTAAGATTCACACGTAATAGCTTAGTACGACAAGATTTATTATTGTTCCAAATCATATATATATATATATATATATATATATATATATATATATATATATATATATATATATATATATATATATATATATATATATATATATATATATATATAAAGTATACATATATAATTCTTCATGAAGAATGAGTCAATACATCTTAACTCATTATTGCTAATATTCCTTGGTATCTTTGGGGCGTATGATGTTGATATCCGAGCTACCGAGTGTGATGTTGAGGCGTGAGATGCGGATGTTGTTGTTGGTGGTGATGATAGTACTGGTGTTGCTGTTGTTGATACTGGTGCCTTCAGTGCTTGCGGTGTTGGTGATGCTGGCGGTATTGCTGGTACTGGTGGTGCTGGTTATGCTGCTGGTGTTGCTTGTGGTACTTGGGTAGTAAGTGTGAGCCTAGCTTCCAAATCGTGCACCGTTTCCTCCAGGGTTTCTACTTTACGCTCGAGTCTATGGATTTGTTCTACCCATTCCTCCGTAAGGTTTGTCAATTCTTGATATTTAGTTCGAAGTCTTCTAACTTCTTCTAATAACCCTATCTGGTTAGAATTCGGGAGTAAAGGACGAGTACTGTCTTGGGCTACATCGATTCGACCTTCGAGGCGGAAAATTCTTGTGAAAAGAGTGAAAACGGTATTGCGAACAGGTTCGTCAGTAAGCGGATCGAGTACTCTGACGTTTGGTGGAAAGTTTGGCTCGTGATAAGGAGTACCTTCTTCATTTCTCCATAGGGTGAGTATTTCGCGAACCCATCCCCATTTTCTGAAGAAATCACGGTAATTGATCGGTGGGTGTGCTCCCGTCAAGCTATCTTCGGAGCTAGAAGAACTTGAGGAATCAGGTGAGAAATCCATATTATATGTTTGGAATAGGGTTTGATATGAATTGGGTGCTGGATACTGAATGATATATTCGTCTCCTTGAATACGTATATATAGCAAAAAGATTTCCGTAATTTACGGAGGAAATTTAGGAAAAGTGTTTAGACAAAGTCTATTGGAACAGATATGATAAGATATGATGTGTCTGTACTCCATTTATGCAATAATGGCAGTATGACGTGTTGAGATTTAAAAATGATAAGTATGTAATCAGATAAACTTTCGATTAAAGACTTTCAATTCGCAATGGCCTATTCAGGTCTAGGGGCTTGAGCTATAGGATCCTTTAAATAGGTTATCCAAACCCTTCCATTCTAGAGTTTCGTAGACGTCACCCGTCAAGAAAGTTCAATGATCAAAATAACGAGAAAGTAAAGATTTTAAAACATAGAAAGTTGCAATGAGTTAAGACAAGTTATTTTAAATAAACATACTTAAATTTATTATTAAACGAGTAGACGTAAACCACTTTATTACACTGAAAAAGAAAGTACTTAGGGCAAAAGCACTTACAAGTAAGGAAATCTTAAAGCCATAACTAATAACGAAAACAGAAAACATGGATTTCTTAGTAGGAAATAGGAAATAGTTTAAGGCATAGCCTTTACATAGATGGAAAATAGGAAAAAATAAACTAGGAGATATTAAGATTGAAGTAGTCTTCATATTTCTTCTTCTCGTCCTCAACCTCCTTCATAAACTTCTCAAACTTGTCATTTTTAGCCTTTTGCTTGTTGTGAAGGTACTCGAGATAAACTATGGACTGTTTACCCCACCTGGTACCACCTTCTTCATTAGCCTCCACTTTCATCACTTTCTCAATCACTTTTTCTGTGTTATACTTTACAAGTTCTTCTAGCGTTTCGGTTTGAGTTCTGAAGGATTCTATGATGATTTCTTTCAAGATTTTGTTTTCATTTTCTAGGTTATTTAGACGTGCCTCTATCTAAGTGATGTTTTCACGAAATGGTGAGCTAGCCTTTTTTGATGGACCGGCTTCATCAGCAGTAGCGGTATCGGTTTGCTTTCTCTTCAGAGATAAGTTTTTAGATGATTCCTCAATAGGCTCTTCTTTGGGCTCTGCAATGACCAGTCCTAATCCATAAGAACGAATACAATAACATTTGGTTACATCGCGAGGTACTTGACCTCTATATGATACATTTTACAAACATTGCATTCGTTTTTAAAAGACAAACATTCATTTCATCGAATGTTGACGGCATGTATACCATTTCATAATATATCCAACTATAATGGACTTAATAATAATCTTGATGAACTCAACGACTCGAATGCAACGTCTTTCAAAATATGTCATGAATGACTCCAAGTAATATCTCTAAAATGAGCAAATGCACAGCGGAAGATTTCTTTCATACCTGAGAATAAACATGCTTTAAAGTGTCAACCAAAAGGTTGGTGAGTTCATTAGTTTAACATAAATAATCATTTCCATCATTTTAATAGACCACAAGAATTTCATTTTCAGTTCTCATAAATATACGTCCCATGCATAGAGACAAAAATCATTCATATGGTGAACACCTGGTAACCGACATTAACAAGATGCATATAAGAATATCCCCTATCATTTCGGGAAATCCTTCGGACATGATAAAAACAACATTGAAGTACTAAAGCATCCGGTACTTTGGATGGGGTTCGTTAGGCCCAATAGATCTATCTTTAGGATTTGCGTCAATTAGTATATCGGTTTACTAATTCTTAGGTTACCAAGCAAAGGGGGCATATTCGGCTTCGATCATTCACCCATATAATGTAGTTTCAATTACTTGTGTTTATTTCGTAAAACATTTATAAAAATTGCACATGTATTCTCAGCCCAAAAATATAAAGGGTAAAAAGGCAAATGAAACTCACCATAATGTATTTTGTAGTAAAAATACATATAACGATATTTAACAACTGAACAATGTAGGGTTGGCCTCGGATTCACGAACCTATATCATTTATATATATATTAAAACATATACTCGTAATCGAACAATTTCGTATATTATAACTTTATGTATTATTTATTTAGTTTGTAAATATAATTGAAAATGATTATTATTTATATAATTTTATATAACTATTATTCATCATTAATAATAATAAAATTACATATTAAGGTTTATATATGATGAAAATATATATTTATATTTTAATTGATATCTTTTATATATAACTTAATTTATATCTTTTTTAATAATAAAAAAAATATAGTGTTATATTTTTTTTTTTTTAAATCTATTTGTAGTAGTTCTAAAAATGATAAAAATGATAGTAATACTATTGATAGTAATAATAGTAATAATAATGATAATTTTAACTTTTGAAAATGATAATTGTAATAAGGATAATAACTTTACTACTAATGATAATTTACTAAAAATGATGTTTTTACTAATAAAGATAACCATAATAATAATAATAATAATAATAATAATAATAATAATAATAATAATAATAATAATAATAATAATAATAATAATAATAATAATAATAATAATGATAACTTTAACAATAATATTATGTTAATGATAACAATAATATTACAGATAATTACCAAATGATACAAATACTAATAATAATGATAATAATAATAATAGTCATAATCCTAATAATAATCATAATACATATATTAATAGTAGAAATGATATAATTAATGATAATAATATTAATAATACTAATAGTACTTAATGATAATATCATAACTAATATTCATAATAAAAATAATAATAGGTATAATACTTAATATTAATAATAATAACAACACTCCTACTTAATAATAATAACAACAACAATAATAATCATAATAAAAATTAATAACTAATAAAAATAATAGAATTTGAAAACTACCTCAAGTGATAAGCCTTCAAAAAAAAATAAACGCCTTAGACGGGACTCGAACCCGCGACCTCCCGCTAATTCGTTAAAACCTTAAACCAGTCCTCTGCTCTAACGTTTTTGTTTTAATTACTACCCCACCTCTATATAACCCGTATTCAGTTTATTGTAAAAGGCTCCTTCGGCCCAACAAGGAAAAGAGAAACCCGGCCCATTAGTTTGATTTGCTGGATCCACCAACTAATCAAACCCAATACATTGTTTAGGTAAAAACTCGATAGATTGGTGGCAATGAGGAATTTCGTCTGGAAGCAGCAACTACAGCCGCATCATCCTTACATCATCATCATCATCATCATCATCATCATATGTTTTATGTAATCATTAATGATTAAACATCATCATCATAATCAGTACCGCATATCATCGTGATCATCATCAATCTTACAATCACAATATCATCATTATCTTTATTTCCCAAACTCGATCATAGTAGCAATTCGATGGCAACAGCAGTTGTGGGTTTTGTTGGGTTGTTTGATAGTTCGAACCAGGGACAAAGATGAAACAGAAAACCTTAAATCATCATTCGTAATATTATTATCTTCATCGATTATATCCATCATAATAACCTAACCGTAAATCATTTATCACGATTACTCCCATCATTGTTAACAGAAGATAGATATAGATCAAAAACAGAAATCTACGGCTGTAGTAGTAACAATTGTGAGTGATCGAGTAGGGTTGGTGTTGTACCGAACCATAACCAGGAATAGAAGTAGAATAAGGATAGTTCAAGTAGAAATTGATCACAAAAATTGTAAAAGACTTGCAATAGAAATATTGTGGTTTTTTGGGTCGAAGATTAGCATCACACAAGAATTGTTGGTTTCGTTTCTGGGTTTGTACTGTAGTGACCCGAACTTTTCCATGTTTATATATATTAAATGAAATTGATATTTACATGATTAAGTGTTTCTAACATGTTAAGCAATCAAACTTGTTAAGACTTGATTATTTGAAATGAGTTTCATGTAGACAATTGACCACCCAAGTTGACCGGCGATTCACGAACGTTAAAACTTGTAAAAATGACATGACGATATATATATAGATATACATATAGTTAACATGAGATTATGATAAGTAAGTATCTCCATAAGTATATTAACAATGAGTTATATACATAAAAATGAGACTACTAAGTTAAGAAAGTCGAAACGATATATATAACGATTATCGTTATTACAACGTCATACTAAATACATATGTATCATATTAAGATATTGTTACACTATATTTAACATGATAAAATGATAATTATATATATTAACAATGAACTACATATGTAAAAACAAGACTACTAACTTAAGGATTTCGAAACGAGACATATATGTAACGATTATCGTTGTAACGACATTTAAATGTATATATATCATATTAAGATATAATAATATATCATAATATCATGATAATATAATAATTTAACATCTCATTAGATATAATAAATAATAGGTTAACAACATTAAATGAGATCGTTAACTTAAAGGTTTCAAAACAACACTTACATGTAACGACTAACGATGACTTAACGACTCAGTTAAAATGTACATACATGTAGTGTATTTAGATGTATTAATATACTTTTGGAAGACTTCAAGACATATATCAAAACACTCATACTTAACGAAAATGGGTACAGTTACATTCCCATTCTTTTTTTTTCATCAAGAATTCTAGTCGTATTCATACCCGTATTATACACAGCTTCTAGACGTACTTACTGTGGGTATATACCAATAGGAACTAGCATGGGATTCCACTCTTGATTATGTCATGTATGACTAATCAATTTTAACTTCTACCATGAACTAATCAACTAACTAGAACTCCTTTTAACCCCACTCACCACTCACCACTTACCACTCATCATTCACTCCATTTCACTTCCAATTCTCTTTCTAATTCTCTCTCAACACACACACACACACACACACACTTATGAATGAATTTTTCTAGTAGCTAATCATCATCTTCATCAAAAATTACTTCAAGAATCAAGCTATAATCATCTTAGGAAGAACACTTCAAGAACACTTCGAAAATCCTTTCAAGTTTACTAGTTTACATCCAAGCTTTCTAATCCATTCCAAGTAATCATATAAGATCAAGAAACCTTTGTTATTTACAGTAGGTTATCTTTCTTATTCAAGGTAATAATCATATTCAAACTTTGAATCAATTTCTATAACTATAAACTATCTTAATTCGAGTAAAAATCTTACTTGAACTTGTTTTTGTGTCATGATCCTACTTCAAGAACTTTCAAGCCATCCAAGATCCTTTGAAGCTAGATAATTTCTTGTCACTTTCAGTAGGTTTACCTACTAAATTTGAGGTAGTAATGATGTTCATAACATCATTCGATTCATACATATAAAACTATCTTATTCGAAGATTTAAACTTGTAATCACTAGAACATAGTTTAGTTAATTCTAAACTTGTTCGCAAATAAAGTTAATCCTTCTAACTTGACTTTTAAAATCAACTAAACACATGTTATATATCTATATGATATCCTAACTTAATGATTTAAAACCTGGAAACACGAAAAACACCGTAAAACTGGACATACGCCGTCGTAGTAACACCGCGGGCTGTTTTGGGTTTGATAATTAAAAACTATGATAAAATTTGATTTAAAAGTTGTTCTTCTGGGAAAATGATTTTTCTTATGAACACGAAACTATATCCAAAAATCATGGTTAAACTCAAAGTGGAAGTATGTTTTTCAAAATGGTCATCAAGACGTCGTTCTTTCGACTGAAATGACTACCTCTTACAAAAACGACTTGTAACTTTTATTTCTGACTATAAACCTATACTTTTTCTATTTATATTCATAAAATATAGTTCAATATGAAATCATAGCAATTTGATTCACTCAAAACGGATTTAAAACAAAGATGTTATGGGTAAAACAAGATTGGATATTTTTGATTGTTGTAGCTACGGGAAATATTGTAACAATTCTATACAAATCATAACTTAACAAACTTATATTGTATTATTCATGTATTCTAATATATATTATGTAATCTTGGGATACCATAGACATGTATACAATGTTTTGACATATCATATCGACCCATCTATATAATATATTTTGAAACAACCATAGACACTCTATATGCAGTAATATTGGAGTTAACTATACAGGGTTGAGGTTGATTCCAAAATAATATATATAGTTTGAGTTATGGTCTAGCCTGAGGCTTGTATACACTGGGTCATGGATTGATCCAAGATAATTTATATTTATTTATTTCTGCACATCTAACTGTGGACAACTAGCTATAGGTTACTAACGAGGACTGCTGACTTAACAAACTCAAAACATTAAAACGTATTAAAAATGTTGTAAATATATTTTGAATATACTTTGATATATATGTACATATTTGTTATAGGTTCGTGAATCGACCAGTGGCCAAGTCTTACTTTCCGACGAAGTAAAAATCTGTGAAAGTGAGTTATAGTCCCACTTTTAAAATCTAATATTTTGGGATGAGAATACATGCAGTTTTATAAATGTTTTACGAAATAGATACAAGTAAATAAAACTACATTATATGGGTGGATGATCGAAGCCGAATATGCCTCTTTTGCTTGGTAGCCTGAGAATTAGTAAACCGATCTACTAATTGACGCGAATCCTAAAGATAGATCTATTGGGTCTAACGAACCCCATCCAAAGTACCGGATGCTTTAGTACTTCGATGTTGTTTTTATCATGTTTGAAGGATTTTCTGGAATGATAGGGGATATTCTTATATGCATCTTGTTAATGTCGGTTACCAGGTGTTCACCATATGAATGATTTTTATCTCTATGTATGGGATGTATATTGAAATATGAAATCTTGTGGTCTATTATTATGATTTGATAATATATAGGTTAAACCTATAACTCACCAACATTTTTGTTGACGTTTTAAGCATGTTTATTCTCAGGTGATTATTAAGAGCTTCCGCTGTTGCATACTAAAATAAGGACAAGATTTGGAGTCCATGCTTGTATGATATTATGTAAAAACTGCATTCAAGAAACTTATTTTTGATATAATATATTCTTATTGTAAACCATTATGTAATGGTCGTGTGTAAACGGTATATTTTAGATTATCATTATTTGATAATCTACGTAATGCTTTTTAAACCTTTATAGATAAAATAAAGGTTATGGTTGTTTTAAAAATGAATGCAGTCTTTGAAAAACGTCTCATATAGAGGTCAAAACCTCGCGACAAAATCAATTAATATGGAACGTTTATAATCTATATGAACGGGACATTTCAGTTGGTATCCGAGCGTTGGTCGTAGAGAACCAGAAAATTGCATTAGTGTGTCTTACCGAGTTTGTTAGGATGTATTAGTGAGTCTGGACTTCGACCGTGATTTTCTTCAAAAACGATTGCTTAACATTTTTTTGTTGGAAACTATATATTATTAACATGCAAATATTATGTGATATATTAATCTCTTAACGTGTTTGATATTGTGTGATAGATGTCTACCTCTAGTACAAATCCCATTGATTCATCTAATAATAATGAAGAGTCGAATATATTTTGGGAAGATTCACAAATTCCCGAAGAGGAACCGGAAGAGGAGGAACCGGAAGAAGAGGAACCAGAAGAGGAGGAATCGGAAGAGGAGGAACCAGAAGAAGAAGAGGTTCCGGAGGAAGAAATATTGATACCTATTGTAAATCGATTACATAAAAGAAAATCCTCAACCAACGGACCAAAGTTAATAATGGTCAATGGTGTTTCCGCCGAGGAAGCAAAATATTAGGAAGATTACCAATTTTTCGATGAATCGGATACCGATGAGGATTCCAATGATGTTATAGAAATTACCTCGACCCAATTTAATAAAGCGAAAGAAAATAATAAGGGAAAAGGTATAAAAATAGAGAAACCCGATTCCAACCCCGATGAACTTTATATGTATCGACAACATCCGTATTTCCTAAAATGTAACAATGACCCGGGAACCTCTAAACCACCAGGTTTTTCTAAACCATTATGGAAAATGACGGCTAGTATTAGAGGAACACCATATATTCCTAGAAAATTAGGAAAACGAACCAAGTCCGAAGAAGAAGAAACCAGTGATTCAGATTAGAGGGTTGTAATCATGTTGTGTATTATATGTATTGTAGTGTGCTTGTACTTTTATGTTCTATGTAAAAATTGCTTGTATTATTTGTTAATTATCTTTTACGAATCTAATCCTTGTCTATTTTACAGTATAAAAACAAAATGGACGTTAAGGGTAGACAACCGAATATTTTAAAAGGCTTTCCAGAAATGCCTTAGTTTATAAAAGGCTTTCCTTTGATAGGTGGGGTATATCACATTGGGGAGACCGTAAGTTACGCCGTGTTTTCTTTAAAGCATTAAATGCGGGGAACCCAAATGCAATTTTACGCTACGGGTTAAGAACCTATTTTGACTCAACATATCTCAATATAGGATTTCGCGAGTTAGAAAGAGCTTCTAACATGCAACATAAAGAAGCATGTTATACTTACGGGTTAGTGAAGTTCGCTTCTTACCAAAGTGAGAAAAAGAATATCGGATTACAACTTTTAAATAAAACCTTTCCACAAGTGACGGATTCAGTAGTTGAGGTGAGAAACAAGATTTTTAGATTATTACGGGGCTGCTGGACATTACAAAACCCTCGTCCTTTTGACGACATTACAACATGCTGCCTAGCCAATGGTCATAACGGTTATTTTCCACAAGACCAAGGATGGGAAGTCGTCTTAGTAAAACCAGAATGCATGACTTGTTTCTGGACTTATGAATTACGTGTCTTTATTTCCTTTGCTGAACAACTTGCGTATTAACTAGATTTATCTTCAAAACTGTCCTGTATCATAGTGTACTATATTTCATGTTATATGTAATATAGCGAAGTTGTAAGTTTGAAGAATATTTGTATGTGATATATTATTATAATTCGTTTTTCATATGGAATTGTAGTAGTTGAATTGTATATTAGCTATTAAGTATGAACTTAACGGGTAGGTAGTACCCGAATTTAAACTTATAAAATGCTAATATGAAGAAAAAGTTTTTATAAATGAGTTCATATTATGCTACGAAATACTATTGACTACTCTTAATATTCTGTATGATTAACTCGATTCAGTTGGCTATTTTGAAGGAAATGGCACCGACTACTCGACACACCATGAATATGAGCGAAGAGGAATTTTGTACCTTTCTTGCTGCAAACATAGCCGCAGTACAGGCTGCGCTACATACCAACAATAACTCTGAATCTAGCAATGCAGCTAACGGTGCAAGAAATCGTGTAGGATGCTCCTACAAAGAATTCACTGCCTGCAAACCTTTGGAATTTGATGGAACCGAAGGACCAATTGGATTGAAACGGTGGACCAAGAAAGTCGAATCTGTGTTTGCCATAAGTAAGTGTACTGAAGAGGACAAAGTTAAGTACGCTACGCATACCTTCACAGGTACTGCGTTAACATGGTGGAACACCTATCTTGAACAGGTAGGACAAAATGCTGCTTACGCACTATCGTGGTCGGCATTCAATCAATTGATGAACGAGCAGTACCGTCCTAGAAACGAAGTCAATAAACTCAAGGCAGAACTTAGAGAGTTACGAACACAAGTTTTCGACGTTACCACATATGAACGACGATTCACAGAGTTGTGCCTATTGTGTCCGGGAGCGTTCAAAGATGAAGAAGAGAAGATCGACGCGTTTGTAAAAGGGTTACCAGTAAGGATTCAAGAAGATGTGAGTTCACACGAGCCCGCTTCTATACAGAAGGCAAGTTGAATGGCTCATAAACTCATAAATCAGATTGAGGGAAGAATTAAAGAGCAGGCGACCGAAGAAGCCAATACGAAACAACTCAAGAGGAAGTGGGAGAAAAACGGTGACAAGAGTCACCAGTACAACAACAACAACAACAACAACAATTACAACCACAATCGCAACAACTATCCCAACAACCGCAACAACAATCGCAACAATAACCACAATCCTAACAATAACTACAACAAACATCCCAACAACAACAACAACTACAACAACTGTTTCAACAACAATAACAATCCCAACAACAACCTCAATAACAACAACGGCAACAAAAACCAAAAACAGCCATGCCATAGGTGTGAAGAAAATCATCAGGGGTTTTGCACGACATTTTGCAACAGGTGTAAAAGAAATGGTCATAGCGCGACAAAGTGTGAGGTCTACAGACCAAAGTTTAACAGAACTAAAGGAACAAATAATGTCGGAACAAGTAATGCAGAAACGAATAGTGTCGGAGCAAGTAATACCAATGCTGTTTGTTATAAATGTGGAAAACTGGGCCACATTATTAGAAATTACCCGAATCAGGGGAATACTAATGGGCAGGGCCGTGGAAGAGTTTTCAATATTAATGCGGCAGAAGCACGGGAAGACCCGGAGCTTGTTACGGATACGTTTCTTATTGACGATAAATCTGCTTATATTTTATTTGATTCGGGTGCGGATAAAAGCTATATGAGTAGAGAATTTTGTGCTAAATTAAGTTGCCCACTGACGCCTTTGGATAGTAAATTTTTACTCGAATTAGCAAACGGTAAATTAATTTCAGCAGATAATATATGTCGAGAGAGAGAAATTAAACTGGGGGATGAAACGTTTAAAATTGATTTAATACCAGTCGAGTTAGGGAGTTTTTATGTAATAATCGGCATGGACTGGTTGAAAAAGGTGAGAGCAGAGATCGTTTGTTACAAAAATGCGATTCGCATTATGCGTGAAAAAGGAAAACCTTTAATGGTGTACGGAGAAAAGAGCAACGCGAAGTTAAATCTTATTAGTAGTTTGAAGGCGCAAAAACTAATAAGAAAAGGTTGTTACGTCATTCTAGCACACATCGAGGAAGTTAAACCTGAAGAAAAGAACATCAGTGATGTTCCCGTCGCAAAAGAATTTCCCGATGTATTTCTAAAAGAATTACCGGGATTACCCCCACATCGATCCGTTGAATTTCAAATAGACCTTGTACCAGGAGCTACACCAATAGCTCGTGCTCCATATAGACTCGCACCCAGCGATATGAAAGAATTACAAAGTCAGTTACAGGAACTTTTAGAGCATGGTTTCATTCGACCAAGCACATCACCGTGGGGAGCTCCTGTTTTGTTTGTCAAGAAGAAGGATGGTACATTTAGGTTGTGTATCGACTACTGAGAGTTGAACAAACTTACCATCAAGAACCGCTACCCACTACCGAGAATCGACGACTTATTTGATCAACTACAAGGCTCGTCGGTTTATTCGAAGATCGATTTACGTTCTGGATATCATCAAATGCGGGTGAAGGAGGATGATATTCCAAAGACTGCTTTTAGGACGCGTTACGGTCATTACGAGTTTATGGTTATGCCGTTTGGATTGACTAATGCACCAGCTGTGTTCATGGACCTCATGAACCGAGTGTGTGGGCCATATCTTGACAAGTTTGTCATTGTTTTCATAGATGACATACTTATTTACTCGAAGAATGATCAAGAGCACGAAGAACATTTGAGAAAAGTGCTAGAGTTACTGAGAAAAGAAAAACTGTACGCTAAGTTTTCAAAGTGTGCATTTTGGTTGGAAGAAGTTCAATTCCTCGGTCACATAGTGAACAAAGAAGGTATTCAGGTGGATCCAGCAAACATTGAAACCGTTGAAAAGTGGGAAACCCCGAAAACTCCGAAACACATACGCCAGTTTTTAGGACTAGCTGGTTACTACAGAAGGTTCATCCAAGACTTTTCCAGAATAGCAAAACCCTTGACTGCATTAACGCATAAAGGGAAGAAATTTGAATGGAAAGATGAACAAGAGAAAGCGTTTCAATTGTTAAAGAAAAAGTTAACTACGGCACCTATATTGTCATTACCTGAAGGGAATGATGATTTTGTGATATATTGTGACGCCTCAAAGCAAGGTCTCGGTTGTGTATTAATGCAACGAATGAAAGTAATTGCTTATGCATCTAGACAATTGAAGATTCACGAGCAGAATTATACAACGCATGATTTGGAATTAGGCGCAGTTGTTTTTGCATTAAATACTTGGAGGTACTACTTATATCAAAAGTATTATATGTACCGACCACAAAAGTCTTCAACACATATTTAATCAGAAACAACTGAACATGAGGCAGCGCAGATGGATTGAATTGCTGAATGATTACGACTTTGAGATTCGTTACCACCCGGGGAAGGAAAATGTGGTAGCCGACGCCTTGAGCAGAAAGGACAGAGAACCCATTCGAGTAAAAGCTATGAATATAATTATTCACACTAACCTTACTACTCAAATAAAGGAGGCACAACAAGGAGTTTTAAAAGAGGGAAATTTAATGGATGAAATACCCAAAGGAACAGAGAAGCATCTTAATATTCGGGAAGACAGAACCCGGTATAGGGCTGAAAGAATTTGGGTACCAAAATTTGGAGATATGAGAGAAATGGTACTTAGAGAAGCTCATAAAACCAGATACTCAATACATCCTGGAACGGGGAAGATGTACAAGGATCTCAAGAAACATTTTTGGTGGCCAGGTATGAAAGCCGATATTGCTAAATACGTAGGGGAATGTTTGACGTGTTCTAAGGTCAAATCTGAGCATCAGAAACCATCAGGTCTACTTCAACAACCCGAAATCCCGGAATGGAAATGGGAAAACATTACCATGGATTTCATCACTAAATTGCCAAGGACTGCAAATGGTTTTGATACTATTTGGGTAATTGTTGATCATCTCACCAAATCAGCACACTTCCTGCCAATAAGAGAAGATGACAAAATGGAGAAGTTAGCACGACTGTATTTGAAGGAAGTCGTCTCCATACATGGAATACCATTCTCTATTATCTCTGATAGGGATGGAACTCCTCTAGACATGAGTACTGCCTATCATCCACAAACTGATGGGCAGAGCGAAAGGACGATACAAACGCTTGAAGATATGCTACGAGCATGTGTTATTGATTTAGGAAACAGTTGGGATCGACATCTACCGTTAGCAGAATTTTCCTACAACAACAGCTACCATTCAAGCATTGAGATGGCACTGTTTGAAGCACTTTATGGTAGAAAGTGCAGGTCTCCGATTTGTTGTAGTGAAGTGGGGGATAGACAGATTACGGGTTCGGAGATAATACAAGAAACTACCGAGAAGATCATCCAAATTCAACAACGGTTGAAAACCGCCCAAAGTCGAAAAAAGAGCTACGCCGACATTAAAAGAAAAGATATAAAATTTGAAATTGGAGAGATGGTCATGCTTCAGGTTGCACCTTGGAAAGGCGTTGTTCGATTTGGTAAACGAGGGAAATTAAATCCAAGGTATATTGGACCATTCAAGTTTATTGAGCGTGTCGGACCAGTAGCTTACCGACTTGAGTTACCTCAACAACTTGCGGCTGTACATAACACTTTCCACGTCTCGAATTTGAAGAAATGTTTTGTTAAAGAAGATCTCACTATTCCATTAGACGAAATCCAAATTAACGAAAAACTTCAATTCATCGAAGAACCCGTCGAAATAATGGATCGTGAGGTTAAAAGACTTAAGCAAAACAAAATACCAATTGTTAAGGTTCGATGGAATGCTCATAGAGGACCCAAGTTCACCTGGGAACGAGAAGATCAGATGAAGAAGAAATACCCGCACTTATTTCCAGAAGATACGACAACACCTCCAACTTCTTAAAATTTCGGGACAAAATTTATGTAACGGGTAGGTACTGTAGTGACCCGAACTTTTCCATGTTTATATATATTAAATGAAATTGATATTTACATGATTAAGTATTTCTAACATGTTAAGCAATCAAACTTGTTAATACTTGATTATTTGAAATGAGTTTCATGTAGACAATTGACCACCCAAGTTGACCGGCGATTCACGGACGTTAAAACTTGTAAAAATGACATGACGATATATATATATATATATATATATATATATATATATATATACATATACATATAGTTAACATGAGATTATGATAAGTAAGTATCTCCATAAGTATATTAACAATGAGTTATATACATAAAAATGAGACTACTAAGTTAAGAAAGTCGAAACGATATATATAACGATTATCGTTATTACAACGTCTTACTAAATGCATATGTATCATATTAAGATATTGTTACACTATATTTAACATGATAAAATGATAATTATATATATAACAATGAACTACATATGTAAAAACAAGACTACTAACTCAAGGATTTCGAAACGAGACATATATGTAACGATTATCGTTGTAACGACATTTAAATGTATATATATATGATATTAAGATATAATAATATATCATAATATCATGATAATATAATAATTTAACATCTCATTAGATATAATAAACAATGGGTTAACAACATTAAATGAGATTGTTAACTTAAAGGTTTCAAAACAACACTTACATGTAACGACTAACGATGACTTAACGACTCAGTTAAAATGTATATACATGTAGTGTATTTAGATGTATTAATATACTTTTGGAAGACTTCAAGACATATATCAAAACACTCATACTTAATGAAAATGGGTACAGTTACATTTCCATTCTTTTTTTTTCATCAAGAATTCTAGTCGTATTCATACCCGTATTATACACAGCTTCTAGACGTACTTACTGTGGGTATATACCAATAGGAACTAGCATGGGATTCCACTCTTGATTATGTCATGTATGACTAATCAATTTTAACTTCTATCATGAACTAGTCAACTAACTAGAACTCCTTTTAACCCCACTCACCACTCACCACTTACCACTCATCGTTCACTCCATTTCACTTCCAATTCTCTTTCTAATTCTCTCTCAACACACACACACACACACACACACACACTTATGAATGAATTTTTTCAGTTGCTAATCATCATCTTCATCAAAAATTACTTCAAGAATCAAGTTATAATCATCTTAGGAAGAACACTTCAAGAACACTTCGAAAATCCTTTCAAGTTTACTAGTTTACATCCAAGCTTTCTAATCCATTCCAAGTAATCATCTAAGATCAATAAACCTTTGTTATTTATAGTAGGTTATCTTTCTAATTCAAGGTAATAATCATATTCAAACTTTGATTCAATTTCTATAACTATAAACTATCTTAATTCGAGTAAAAATCTTACTTGAACTTGTTTTTGTGTCATGATCCTACTTCAAGAACTTTCAAGCCATCCAAGATCCTTTGAAGCTAGATCATTTCTTTTCACTTCCAGTAGGTTTACCCACTAAATTTGAGGTAGTAATGATGTTCATAATAGCATTCGATTCATACATATAAAACTATCTTATTTGAAGATTTAAACTTGTAATCACTAGAACATAGTTTAGTTAATTCTAAACTTGCTCGTAAATAAAGTTAATCCTTCTAACTTGACTTTTAAAATCAACTAAACACATGTTCTATATCTATATGATATGCTAACTTAATGATTTAAAACCTGGAAACACGAAAAACACCGTAAAACCAGACATACGCCGTCGTAGTAACACCTCGGGCTGTTTTGGGTTTGATAATTAAAAACTATGATAAAATTTGATTTAAAAGTTGTTCTTCTATGAAAATGATTTTTCTTATGAACATGAAACTATATCCAAAAATCATGGTTAAACTCAAAGTGGAAGTATGTTTTTCAAAATGGTCATCAAGACGTCGTTCTTTCGACTGAAATGACTACCTCTTACAAAAACGACTTCTAACTTTTATTTCCGACTATAAACCTATATTTTTTCTGTTTAGATTCATAAAATAGAGTTTAATATGAAACCATACCAATTTGATTCACTCAAAGCGGATTTAAAACAAAGATGTTATGGGTAAAACAAGATTGGATATCTTTGATTGTTGTAGCTACGGGAAATATTGTAACAATTCTATACAAATCATAACTTAACAAACTTATATTGTATTATTCATGTATTCTAATATATATTATGTAATCTTGGGATGCCATAGACACGTATACAATGTTTTGACATATCATATCGACCCATATATATAATATATTTTGGAACAACCATAGACACTCTATATGCAGTAATGTTGGAGTTAGCTATACAGGGTTGAGGTTGATTCCAAAATAATATATATAGTTTGATTTATGATCTAGCCTGAGGCTTGTATACACTGGGTCGTGGATTGATCTAAGATAATTTATATTTATTTATTTCTGTACATCTAACTGTGGACAACTAGCTGTAGGTTACTAACGAGGACTGCTGACTTAACAAACTCAAAACATTAAAACGTATTAAAAATGTTGTAAATATATTTTGAACATACTTTGATATATATGTACATATTTGTTATAGGTTCGTGAATCGACCAGTGGCCAAGTCTTACTTCCCGACGAAGTAAAAATATGTGAAAGTGAGTTATAGTTCCACTTTTAAAATCTAATATTTTGAGATGAGAATACATGCAGTTTTATAAATGTTTTACGAAATAGACACAAATAAATGAAACTACATTATATGGGTGAATGATCGAAGCCTAATATGCCCCTTTTGCCTGGTAGCCTAAGAATTAGTAAACCGATCTACTAATTGACGCGAATCCTAAAGATAGATCTATTGGGCCTAACGAACCCCATCCAAAGTACCGGATGCTTTAGTACTTCGATGTTGTTTTTATCATGTCTGAAGGATTTCTCAGAATGATAGGGGATATTCTTATATGCATCTTGTTAATGTCGGTTACCAGGTGTTCACCATATGAATGATTTTTATCTCTATGTATGGGATGTATATTGAAATATGAAATCTTGTGGTCTATTATTATGATTTGATAATATATAGGTTAAACCTATAACTCACCAACATTTTTGTTGATGTTTTAAGCATGTTTATTATCAGGTGATTATTAAGAGCTTCCGCTGTTGCATACTAAAATAAGGACAAGATTTGGAGTCCATGCTTGTATGATATTATGTAAAAACTGCATTCAAGAAACTTATTTTTGATGTAATATATTCTTATTGTAAACCATTATGTAATGGTCGTGTGTAAACGGTATATTTTAGATTATCATTATTTGATAATCTACGTAATGCTTTTTAAACCTTTATAGATAAAATAAAGGTTATGGTTGTTTTAAAAATGAATGCAGTCTTTGAAAAACGTCTCATATAGAGGTCAAAACCTCGTGACGAAATCAATTAATATGGAACGTTTATAATCAATATGAACGGGACATTTCATGTACGGCAACAGCAAAAAAAATTTAATAATAATGCAGCCTTCCACTACATCCTTCTCTTGTCTCCCACTTTGTAAAATGGTTGGTTTAGTGGAGTGGTTGCTTTAATATAAAATAGAAGTCAAGGCATACGACAACTCTGTTTTCTTTGGGGTTCTTATTGAGGTCGATGCAAAAGTGGGTCAGAAACAGAAGAAAAGAATTGAGCTCATAAGATGAAATAAAAAAAAATATCCCTCAAAGTGTTTTTGGTCGACCACTAGGTGATTATTGATTCCATTTGTTAATCAATATGCGATATATATATAATACGCGATATTCAATTGACAAGGCTTCAACTGTAACATGTTCTATCTTTTTCATCTTGCTATATCATTCTAAGATTGTGGTGTGGGTTATCAAAATAGAAAACAGAAAAGAACACGCATATGTTATTGTTGGATGTCCTTCGAATAACAGTAAACAGAAGTAGTAATAACGGGGTTCGTGAGTTGCTGAAAGTGGTGGTGTGTGCATCGGTTCAAAACAGAATAATAAGGAAGAGAGGAAAAATATAGAGAGAGGAGAGAGAGCAAGAAGAAAAAACGAGCAAGAGATGGTGATGAAGGTGAATAGTTTATGAAGGGCGGTCTTTGTTTACAAACATTGTGGAAGACAGCGGTTTAGGCAATGGTTCGGTGGTGATGTAAAAGGGAAAGGTTAAATGGGTGTGGTGATTAAATTTGTAGACGGATGATGAATTGGTGGTGGAAATCATGGTTGATCAAGAGAACCAAAAGTGTAGTGGTGGTTCTAGTGTGGTGATGGAAGTTGTTAATCAAAAAAGATCAGGAAACAAACAGGTGCAGTAGCAACTCTTTGGTGATGGTGAGGGTTTGACTTGAAAGATGGTGAGGTAGATGATCTCTCTTTGCCATGCAGAAAGAGAATGGATGATTGTTTTGGTAATTAGAAACGGAAATAATTGGAGTTTGTATGTGGGTTGTGATTGATGCAAGGTGTTTGTGAACTCCCTCTAAATCTCTCGGTATATATATATATATATATATATATATATATATATATATATATATATATATATATATATATATATATATATATATATATATATATATATATATATATATATATATATATATATATAAGGTGTATTGTTTTAATTATAATGTTTTATACTAATACAAAGGACATAGATGTGTAACTGAATGAATGTGATGCTTGTGAGAAAAAAACAAAAGAAGAAAAGAAGACAAGAACTATCAATTCATTACATCAAATTTTAACACTGTAATCTACTCTAGAAATCACGGATTGATTTACGTGTTCCAATTGTGTGGTGTAATTCCAAGGGTGGAAAAGCAGAAATATATTATATTAACATAATTTTAAAACGTGATGTTGATATAAAATAGAAATATTAGATAGGTTAATTGCATATCACGGGGTTTCAATAATTTTTAGCTTTTCATGATTCGTAGTACCAGTTTAAACAATTAAATATATAATCACCCACTATATATATGTGTATAGGAGTTCACAGATCATCGAGATATATGCATATATTATTTACATATAAACAAAATAATAAGAATATATTAATAATAATGATATGTTAAATAGGTCACCTAGTAACAAACGTGCATAATTGAAATAATAGGATAGCCGCCATAATTTATTTTAAACTTGTTTACTAAATCAAAATAGCAACCGATTGTTACTATCATTTAATAATTATGTTCGATGTACTTTCTATATATATATATATATATATATATATATATACACACACACACACATATCTAATTACAATTAATTTTCGTGAATCGTCGGAAATGATCGAAGGTGAAATTCATTCACGTAATCTGTTCCAAAATCTTCGAGACTCAACATTACAGACTTTGCTTATCGTATCGAAATCATTAAAGATTAAGTTTAAATTTTATCAGAAATTTTCGGGTCGTCACAGGCTCGTAGCCTGAGAAGTCACCATTGTAGTTAGGAAGGCTTTAAATAGCATCCCATTCAGAAGAACTCGTTGGTTTATATACCAGTGAGTGATTAGATCCAGGGTCAGCGGAATCAACAGGTGTCGCATTTGAATGCGGTGGCGTAATTAGAGAGTACTTAGGAGAGTGGACAGAGTTCTCAGATTGGCTTGTCATTCTAAGGAAGATTAAAGAATTTAATAAGTAAAGTTTCTAAGGTATGGTGTAGCATTTATCAATTAAAGGCAATAATTAAAGGCACTGTTGTTAAGAAAAGTTGTAGTACTACATTGCTGAGATACCTAATTGTATAAGGCACACATAAAATGCAATCCTGGTTCTCTACAACAACCCTGCTCTGATACCAATCTGTCACACCCCCAAATAGGGCCTGGGGTATTTGTGACTAATTATATCAAATCACAGTTGTATAAACGAGAACGACTCTATATGAGACGTTTTATTGAGTTTTGTAGCGGAAGATAAATAGATTACATTGTATTTAGAGCATTAAATGTCTTTAATTGATATGATATGTAATGAAGACTCCAAGCATAGCAAGCAGTCATCATCAAAGCAGCAGATATACAGCGGAAGCAATATTTAAGTACCTGAGAATAAACATGCTTTAAAAAGTCAACACGAGGTTGAGTGAGTTCATAGGTTTGTCATAAATAATGATTTCAATAATAGATCACAAGATTTAATAAAAGACGATATATCATGTATATCAAAAGTATGCCATGAGCGTATAATATCAAAACTAAATGATTTTACCCCGAGACAATACATATGTAATTGTCGAGATCATTATTATACCACCAATTGACCTGAGGTCAACAGTGCGGGACGTTACTCCCAATAGCGCTATCTATAATAATTCCGTTTGCCTCTTTATTATCTAGCAATTAATGATATTTCAAAGCAGGGTTTTGCATGTTTCATATGAACACAATAACATGTTACATATCAACACAATAAAAGTACTCATGTTGGTCGCATAATAGTTTGCACTTGTGTCTATCCGTTATAAAAATATTGCATTTATTCTCAGCCCAAAAATATATAAAAAGGGAGCAGATGAACTCACGATACGATAGTTTGTAGTAAATATGTGTATGATGGTACTGAACAAGTGCGGAGTTGTCCTCGGATTCACAAACCTATATCAGTTTATATATATTAAAATCTATAATTGTAATTGAACAAGTTTATATACATATATCAATTGTTATATATTTCTATATATATATATATATATATATATATATATATATATATATATATATATATATATATATATATATATATATATATATTCTATGTATAAGTATTTGTTTGATAAAATGATTTTAATAATGATAATGAAATAATAGTTGTATTATTTTGTAATAATAATAATAATATTAGTAGTAAAAATAATAATAATAATAATTATAATAACAGTAGTTTTTAATGAAAATGATAATAACAATAGTTCTTAATAATAATAAAAATACTTATAATAATAATAATATAATGATAATGAAAATAATATTTTTTGATAATAATACTTGATACTAGTAATAATAATGATAATAACTATAATAATTATGATAATAATAATAATCTAAATGATAATTTTTGGAATAATATTAATGATAAAAATAATAATAATAATAATGTTAATTCCATTAAAATACTTATGTTAATTTTTATAATAATACTATTAATGATTATAATATTTAGTAATAACAACAATAATAATAATATTATTACTTGTAAATATAATTATGATAAATGATAACTAATACCTTTTCAATAATAATAATTATAATACTTTGTAATAATAATAATAATATTAATATTACTATTAATAATAATACTTTAATAATAACAATAACAATAATAATAATAACTATAATAATAAGAACTACCTTATAAGACTTTTTCCAAAAAAATTGCCAAAGATGGGACTCGAACCCATGACCTCTCGAAACCCGTCAACACCCAAGACCACTCCTCTATTTTTGTTTTTCTTGAATATATCATAACTCAATTTTATTTAACACATTCTTTTCTATTTCCATTTTGCTTCTCCTTCTTCTCTAAAACAATCGATCAGGAACCATTTATAAAGCAAAGTAACACGTTTAAATGTGGAATTAAAATGTGAAAATGAAATGGAAAACAATCGGTTTGGGTGTCTGTGTTAATTAACAGACAAGGGAAAAAAATAAATAAAAATAAAAATATTAAAACTGCTGCTGCCGTCGGTTTGAAAAAGAAAAAAAATAAATTGATTTCGATTTTTTTAAAGCTTTTCAGATCACGATCTCTTCATGAAGTATTTTCCAAATCATTATTATAACACTCTGGAACCATCAATTGAACTGGAAACATAAACACGAATTCAAATTTGATGATGAACACTTCGGTTGACTTTTCGATTTTAAACTTTGACTCTGAAATTTGGATTCGATATGAGAAATTGGAGTTTGAAATTTTGCAGTTAGTTTGAGTATATGATTCCTAAGAACACTGCAATTTTAGTTTTTGATGATGGTTTCGAATTTTAATTATTAAAAAAATGGAACGTACAGAGTTATCGAGCTGTGATAATATATATCTTTTTATTTATTTATTTCTGTTTAATTCCAATCAAACAGAAGATTATATTGATAATGATGCGAGTGTAAAGTCGATTGATTTTATAAACAAAGAAAATGGGATCGATTGTTGTATATTGAGTGGGTGTCGACACCTAAATCCATCAAATAACAATAAATAAAATAAAATAAAGCAGATTAAATAAAAAATGGAAAGCAGATGGCAATAGATACGATCAGGAAAGGAAAAAAATTTAAAATGCAGATAAAAATATGGAAGCAGAATCAGGATGGGAAAAATATATTAAAAAAATAGATAGTGTTCTGACCTAATTAGGTATCTATCTGTTTCATAATTTAATTAATATTAATAATAAATAAATATTAATAATAATAATACTAATAATAATAATTGTATTAATAATAATAATTATAATAATAAAAATACTTTTAATACAACAATAATATAAATAACAAGAATAATGATATTTGTTAATAATTATGTTAATAATAATATCATTAATAATAAATGATATTTTTTTATAATAATAATTATTTTAATAATAATAATGAATAAATAATATTAAGGTTAATATTAGTAATTGTAATTTTATTACTAATTATAATATTGATGATAACAATAATACTAGTAATAATTATGTTAATGATATTGATAATCATATTAATCATAATAATAATAAATGATAAATGATAATAATAATAATTTTGATAATAATAATATTAATAAAAATGACAATACTGATAATGATAATTACAATTAATAATAATTAATGATAATATTGTTAATTATTATATTAATAATAATAATAATAATATTAATATAATAAACTAATACTAATGCATTATTATTTACGAATAATTGTTCGTGAATCGTCGAAATTAGTCGAAGTTAGGTTTAAATTTAGTCGGAAATTTTCGGGTTGTTATACTATGGCTGCTAAACTATATCACACGTTCTTAATTCTTCAACTGAGAATATAATTATTATTATAATAATACTTTATGTTGTTATTATATATACTATATATGTATATACAGGTATATATGTTTACATGCTTATGATCAACCTTGAATTATCTCACATCTTCACCACCAACATCCGATGACACCCAAGACAACCACCACTTCACCACCGTCTTTCATAACCACCACCTCACCGGAGTCACCACCACCACTACTACAATCGTTTTTATTTTCTGTTTTAATCATACCCGTCACCATGATCCGCCATTCACCACCACTTGCTATATATATTTCGGTTGAAGAAACAAGTCACCACCACCGAAACTAATCACCATCACTATATTTGTTTCCTATTTTTCTAGTTTGAGATCACCACCGAGCTTCCACTAAACCACCACAATCAATCGCCTTCACTTCCATAACCATCAGCAACCTTCATCTCTCTATCCCTTCTCTCTCTCTCTCTCTCTCTCTCTCTCTCTCTCTCTCTCTCTCTCTCCTCTTAGTGATCGTAAACCACCACTCTCATCATCATTCCTGCTATCTGCTTTGCTACTGTTATGATTGAATTGTAACACTAATACAAACCCAGGAACACCCACCATTGAAACCACAACCTTAACACCACCGTCGACTTTCTGTTTTGCTACCACCACAGCCCACAAGTCATCATGTTAACCACCCTATCACCATCACAACACCATCTATGAACCATCGTAATTCGCAGCTGTTATTTGTTTCTGTTCATCACCAATATCACACTTAAACCCATCAAGAACGATAATTGATGCATCGGTTGTCTGTTGATATTCAAAGGTGAATGATGATGATGATGTACGAAGATGAACCGATGATGATGATAGAATAATAATGACGATGGTAGTGATAAATGATGATGACAGAGATAATGACGTTAAAGGTTGTTGTTGCTGCAGTAATTCTGTTTCTATTACAATCACCATCGGAGACCATTGATAACCATCACCACCGATCACTTATTACAGTTGTCTTCATTGTTTTCTGTTTCGAATCAATGAAAACCATCACCATTTATGTCAAACGAACAAAACCCAACAAAAACCTACGAATTCTGTTGCCTTTGACCTTGTCGACTGGAAAAGAAAAAGGAATCGAAATCCTTTTTAATTTGTTGATTAAAATAATAAATGGGTCGATTAAACTGTGGTTGGATTGGGCTACTAGTAGCTATTTATGGTTTTAATTGGACGTATATCTTGGACTAGACTTGTTGGGCCGAAGTTCATTTTTCTGTTGGGCCGAAAAGTTTGATTTAGGAGTTAAAAAGATTTAAAGTATAAATTAAATCAGAAAATTTCAAGCAGTGCAATGGTTTGGGGTGTGTGTGTTAAGCGAGAGGCCGGAAGTTCGAGCTTGGTCTGCGGCAATTCTTTTTAGAAAAACTTTTAAAGGGTATACTCTTTTATTTTTATTTCTATTATTATTATTATTATTATTATTATTATTAGTATTAGTATTATCATTATTATTAGTATTATAAGTATTTTCATTTTTATTAACATTATTATTATCATGGTTATTATTATTACTATAATTATTACTGTTATTAAGTATATTTACTATTATTATTCTTATAAAATAATACAACTTTTTATTTAATACTATTAATATTATTTTATTAAATAAATATTAGATATATAAAACTATACTTAATACATATAACTTAACAATATTAATATTTTTATTTATTTAAAATATATGAAATGAATATATTTAATTTATTAAGGAAACCTATAAGTTATTAATTTAAAATTTATATCACTAATATATATATATATATATATATATATATATATATATATATATATATATATATATATATATATATATATATATATATATATATTTGTTCGATCACAATTTTATGTGTTATTATAATATACATATAAATGATATAGGTTCGTGAATTCGAGGCCAACCTTGCATTGTTCAGTTCCGTCGTATGCATATTTTTACTACAAAATATCATATCGTGAGTCTCATTTGCTCCCTTTTTAAATTCTTTTGCAATATATATATTTTTGGGACTGAGAATACATGCGCTGCTTTTATAAATATTTTACGAAATAGACACAAGTAATCGAAACTACATTCTATGGTTGGATTATCGAATCGAATATGCCCCTTTTTAGTCTGGTAATCTAAGAATTAGGGAACAGACACCCTAATTGACGCGAATCCTAAAGATAGATCTATTGGGCCCAACAAGCCCCATCCAAAGTACCGGATGCTTTAGTACTTCAAATTTATCATGTTCGAAGGTTGTCCCGGAATGATGGAGATATTCTATATGCATCTAGTTAAGGTCGATTACCAGGTGTTCACCATATGAATGATTTTTATCTCTATGCAGTTTGCGAAATGCCTGATATGAGAATGATGTTTATGAAAAATGAAATCTTGTGGTCTATTATATTATTGGAAATGATTGATTATGGTAAACTAATGAACTCACCAACCTTTTGGTTGACACTTGAAAGCATGTTTATTCTCAGATATGAAAGAAATCTTTCGCTGTGCATTTGCTCATTTTAAAGATATTACTTAGAGTCATTCATGACATATTTCAAAAGACGTTGCATTCGAGTCGTTGAGTTCATCAAGATTATTATTAAGTCAATTATAGTTGGATATATTATGAAATGGTATGCATGCCGTCAACTTTTGATGTAATGAAAGTTTGTCTTTTAAAAACGAATGCAATGTTTGTAAAATGTATCATATAGAGTTCAAATAACTCGCAATGAAATCAATTATTATGTAACGTTTATAATCGATATGAACGGGGCATTTCATGGTGTCTCATAGAAGTTTTTATGTAGTTTAAGGGCAATGATGTTTGTATGGCTTGTTCTTATAGAAAAAGGGGAGAACTTTGGATGTGGCCAACATGTATGATGAGCACAAACACTGTTTTATGAAAGTTGGGCATTTTATTTCATTTAAATGCTTATGATTCTCATAAGTAGCTAAGCTTTAGTCACAAATGTTGAATGGAGGGTCTGGATGGAAAGATGTTCATGATTGATCAGGTGTTGGTAAATGTTGAATGGATCATAATCCGTTAATATGGGAAAAGGTCGATTTTTGGCACCCAAACCTTTTCGATTTTCTTTTAACGGATGGTTTTAAATATCATAAATTTATCGTTTTATGCAAGCTTAAGTGGCATGTTTATCAAGTCCATGGGTATGCTGCTTATGTTATAAGTCACAAATATAAATTTAAAAAGTGATTTGAAGGCTTGGATCTAATCAGTGGTGATAATAGATAAGCTGGAATTGGGGCCAACTGAATGCCAATTATATGATCTGAGGAAGCTACAAGAGGCTAGGGACTTGTCTGTGTTAGAAGTTTAAAGATTGATCTTAACGTTGTTTGCTATTACATATAAGGTGGTCAATTGGTTATGGGTAAAATTTTTGTTAATTGACTTTGGGAGTATAAGACTATAGTTCTTTTTAAAGTATATGTGGGCTACTGTAATGTTTTGATTTAAGGTTTTGCCTTTTTAGTCCAAGTGGGTAAGATGGTTGTAATCCCAACTTGTGATTCTTATGTACTGTACAGCTTTTCACTTATTTGTGAAAAATTGTTATTAATTTTAATTCCATGTTTTTTGCCAAAGAAAAAAAAATAGAGAAAAAAAAGGTTTGTCAGTTATCATTTAGAGATAGTATTTATGTGGTGTCCATGTCACATGCCAACTCAGAGTGTGGGAAATATTGTGTAAATTATTTGTGTGGAAATAGCAATTCTCTTAACAAATTCATACGATCTTTTTGAACTTAGAAGTGAACTAGAGCCTACTAAAATAATTAAATACAATCAAAACAAACAACCACACGTATTCTCAACTGCAAAAACAAAATGAATCATCATAAATATCCGACTACCTACACGTTAATGGAGAAAAACGTTCTAATGAATCTCTAAGGCAACCCAAATGAAGCCCCAAAAATTCCAACCAATCTATAGTTTCTATTAAAATCTTATAATGATGTCATTATTAGGCTAATTTCTTTGTTAAAAAAATTCAAAAAATAAAAGAAAAAAATTTAGGCATGGTGGATGATGTCATTAATCAAAATAATTTTGAATTAAAATTAAATCTTATTAATTACTTATTATTATTAAATCTTATTAATAATTATTTTAATTATTAAAATTAAATAATTTTGAATTATTTTAATTAATTATTTTGAATTGAGTACGAGAAGGTATAAAAGCTAGGCAAAAGGAAAATCAATTCTAAATTTATATTTTAATTTACACTTTTAAATAAAATGACAACCAATATTATCTTTTATGATTGGATGTGGATTGTTTAATATGCATTTTAGGTGTTTGATGAAATGTTCAGCTGACGAGTTTCTTAGTCGGACTTTGTGGTTCCACGGGTCATTAAACTAACTGATTTAGCATTTACGTTCATATAATACCTAAAATATATCATTAAATTGTTTCGTTTAAATAAACCCGTGGTTCCACGGGTCATTTCACTAGTTATCCCACCAAACGCCTACACACAAAATTCAAAGCGAACACCCGAATTCGAATACAATTAAATAAGTCAAAGTCCGCCACTCTTAAACCCAACGAATATGTGTCATGACCCGGAAAATTTCGACTAATTTTGAACCAAACTCATGATACAATTTCATAATTCTGACATGATAAGCAAAGTCCGTTATGTTGCGTCTCAAAATTTTTGAACTATTTTTGTACATTCATTTGACTTTCGACCATTCCCGACGATTCACGAACAACTATTTGTAAATATATATATATATATATATATATATATATATATATATATATATATATATATATATATATATATATATATATATATATAATAATTTGAGATATTATTGAAATAATATATGATTAAATTGTTAGAATTAAATATGTAAAATAATATGCGATGTAATGAAAACTATATTTATAAATATATAGATATATATAATTATGTATATAAATATTACTTGTAAATATATAAAGTTATATTAAATCTATTTGTTTAAAAATATATAATATATTTGTTTTAGTTATTAAACTTGCTATTTTAAAACTGTTTATATACAGAAAGAGAATATATTAAAAATAAATAATTTCGAGATTAATTAGTAAACGTCAGTAACACTCGATTGACGTTTTGTTAGTTTTAATATAGATATAGTACATGTTCATGAAGGATTGAAATAAAAGTTGGACTGTAAATTGATTACGAAGATTTTAGATTTGTTAAATATATTTTTACCTTTTTAAGTTTAAATATTAGTACTCCGTACATATTAATTGGTACAGAAAATAAATAATTACCGAACCTTTTTGATTAGGTTCCAAACAGTTAATGACCAAAATAATTAAATGAACTTGATTTGTAAATTTGAGATTTTTAGGAACACTTTTATATTTTAACTGTTTAGCAATGAACCACGTCATAACACCCTGTGATTTGATAAAATGACAAGTCTTCGGCTGCTTAACTGTACCTACTTTTCAATTCAATAATTTCGAATTATTATTATTATATTATTATTATAGTATTTATTATTAATTATTATTAATATTATGTATTACTTTAATTGTTATTCTACATCCGTGATCATTTGATTGTGAATTCATCTTACTGTGTATTATTAGTATTAACTTGACTTAATGGTTTCTTTTCTATCGATCCACCTCTTATACACACACACACACACACATATTACATGTAACCTAGAAAACCACTCTTGAAATCATCTCCACTTTGATCAACCCAACCTTACACGATCACCTTCCATCACCTAAAAACAACCCACTACTTCTTCTTCTATTTTTGATCGACAATCACCTCCGGCAAGCACTACAACACCACGGCCACCCATACCCGCCATCTCTGATGAACTACCACCATCATCATACACCCACCCGTCACCTTTTAATCGCAACCTCACTCTCTCTCTTTTCTCTATCCGTAAACCAAAACCACCACAGACCTTTAAAACTCTTGTTGATTCCTGTTTCTACATCATGTAAATACCAAACCCAAACACCACTGTTTTTCTGTTTATGACCGTGAAAACCACCTCCAACACTCGAGCTTTACTGCAACTACTTTTGTTATTACGACTTTTAATTTCTTTCAAACAAAATCCACTGCTACACTGCTATAATACTACTTCTACTGTTGTGATTCGTGTTTTCTATTTCCATTTCAAATGATCACCAAAACAGCCCAACTTTGCTTCGGTTTCTGTCTGACCCCGCCAACCCAAAACACCTCACAACCCAACAAACACCTTCTGTTCTTCCGTTTAAAACCACCACCAAAAGAACCACCTGAGTTGTTTTTCTGTCAAGACCAACCTCGATAACCGGCACCTTCTTTTATTTCTTTCTCTTCGTTCCTGCTATTGCTCGATGTTTATTTATTCATGTTTCTGTCGAAGTGAAACAGCTAGGCTGCTGCTGTTACTTTTAATCGAAGTGAGAATGATGATGATGTTATGATGTGATCGCGAAGATAATGATGATGACGTGATATTGAATGTGATGAACAGTGGAAGCTACGAGCAAGATGATAAGGAGGTCGATGATAAAAGAAGATGTTAAGGCGATTATGATGTTAGGATAGTGATGATCCGGATGGAGATGATCACAGTCGTGAGGATGTGATGTTAAACGATGACGAGGGATATATGTTATAGTGATGAATGCGGTGATTGTGAAAAATGATTTATATGATGATATTAACGATTGTGACGATCCTGTGTTAATGAATATTCGATGTGTGAATGATTAGGAAGATGATAATGATGCTAGGGTTAGATGATGATGGGTCACAGTCAATTAATTTTGATAAAGGAGAAGGAAACATAAACATAGTATAGGTAGATTTAAAATCTAAAATAAAACAAAAAGATGCAAGGCAGTGCAATGGTTGAGTAGTGTGATGGTTTACAGGAGGTCGTGAGTTCGAAACCAGAAGTCTGCCAATATTTTTTTTTCAATAAAAACTGTCTTAAGAGTGTGGGCCTGGTGGGCCGAGATCTAAGTTTCTGTTAGGCCGTGATCCTGTAGTGTATTGGGCCGTGTTCTTATTACTTAAGTTAGTGGGCTGTGTGGGCCTGGTGGGCCGAGATCTAAGTTTCTGTTGGGCCGTGATCCTGTAGTGTATTGGGTCGTGTTCCTGTTACTTAAGTTAGTGGGCCGTAAATCCTTATGTTGAGCTGAAACAAAGACGAATAAATGGGTTATATAGAATTATTATGAAAAATAAATCAGATAATAATTATCAGCTGAACGGTCGAGCGTATAGTTGGGGAACGAGAGGTCACGTGTTCAAACTTGGGCTATGACATATTTGTTACCCTTTTTAAGGTAGTATTATTTTCATTATTACCATTATTATTAATATTATTATCATTATTACAATTATTAGTAAAATTATGATTTTAGGTATTAACATGATTATTATTATTACTATTACTAATATTATTATCATCATTATGAATATTATTACCATTACAAAGTATTATTAAGTATTATTAAGAGTTATCATTATTATTATTATTATTATTATTATTATTATTATTATTATTATTATTATTATTATTATTATTATTATTATTATTATTATTATTAACATAAGTATTATTATGATTAATATCATTATTAGTATCATTATTAGAAAAATTATTATTATTATAGTATTAGAGTTATTATTATTATTATTACTAGCATTATTTTTATTATTAAAAGTATTAAAATTATTATTTGTATTAAAATTATCATTTTTGTTAACATTATCATTATTATAAAAATTAACACTTTTAAAATTAACATTATTATTAAAATTAAATTTTTTATTAAAATTATCATTTTTATTAAAACTATCACTTTTATTAAAATTATTAATCATTATTATTATTATTATTATTAAAAATTATCAGTGATAATAATAATATTATTATTATTATTAATATTGACATTACTTTAGTTATAATTTTTAACATTATTATTATTATTATTATCATTATTATTATTATCACTATAATTATTATTATTAGTAATATTATTATTATAATCACATACACCTTTTTATATATTATTATTGATATTATTTAAAACATATAACATGATTATAATAAATAATAATTATTTATCTAAAGTATATCAAATAAATATAGTTAATTAAGTTATTAATGAAATATATAATTTACTAAAATGACAATTAATAAGAATATGTAAATTTGTTCGATTACCATTATATGTATTAATATATATATAAATGATATAGGTTCGTGAATCCGAGGCCAACCCTGCATTGTTCATTTCTGTCATATGCATATTTTTACTACAAAATACGTATTGTGAGTTTTATTTGCTCCTTTTTTAAATGCTTTTGCAATATATATTTTTGGGACTGAGAATACATGCGCTGCTTTTATATATGTTTTACGAAATAGACACATTAATCGAAACTACATTCTATGGTTGGATTATCGAATCGAATATCACCCTTTTTAGTCTGGTAATCTAAGAATTAGGGAACAGAAACCCTAATTGACGCGAATCCTAAAGATAGATCTATTGGGCATAACAAACCCTATCCGGGTTACGGATGCTTTAGTACTTCGATTTTATCATGTCCGATGAGAGCCCCGTAATGATGGGAATATTCTAGACGCGTTTTGTTAATGTCGATTACCAGGTGTTCACCATATGAATGATTTTTATCTCTATGCAGTTTGTGCGAAATGCCTGATATGAGATGATGTTTATGAAAAATGAAAATAGAAATCTTGTGGTCTATTAAAATTATGAAAATGATTGATTACGATAAACTAATGAACTCACCAACCTTTTGGTTGACACTTTAAAGCATGTTTATTCTCAGGTGTTAAAGAAATCTTCCACTGTGCATTTGCTCATTTTAGAGATATTACTTGAAGTCATTCATGGTATATTTCAAAAGACGTTGCATTCGAGTCGTTGAGTTCAACAAGGAATATTATTAAGTCATTTATAGTTTGGATATATTATGAAATGGAATGCGTGCCATCAACTTTCAATGTAATGAAAGTTTGTCTTTTAAAAATGAATGCAATGTTTGTAAAACTTATCATATAGAGGTCAAATACCTCGCAATGAAGTCAACTATTGTGAATCGTTTATAATCGATATGAACGGGGCATCACAATATGCGTCTGCATAAAAGAACTTCCACTCAACTCGGGACCTCAAGAGGTAACAACCTAAATGACAAAACATATAGGAGGTTTATGTAGTTGTCGAAAAGGATACAAACCCACCGAGCACAATAAGTAGGAACCTATGGCCATGTGTTGAAGATACCAAACAGTCACGACGTCCTATCCAGACTAGATAGATTTTCAGCGAGATGCATGATAGAAAATCGGAGATAAACCAACAATCAAAGGGAGGCCACCACAGAGAAATCGCAACTGAGAAACTAAGTGATGCTAAACAAATGTGAACACAACTTTAGACTTTATACTACTTAGAATCGTCGACCAAACACCTCCTAAAATCCTAAATCAACCTAGAGTCAGTTGAAACTAAACGACCACCGCAAACCACAATACAAATTTGAACAAGGAATCACCCGTACACCTTAACTAACAAACCATAACCATAACCACCAAACTCGCCAAAATTACATACTTGTCGAATCGCAAAGTTATCCCGACCAGGAAAGTGGTAACCACCAAGAAAATGAAGAAAGATGAGGGTTTGACTAAAAAGACCCCCTTGAGTCCACGTACCACATCACAGCAAGAAACCGACATATATAAGGAACTTCGTGCGATAACTACGCATCCACGTGAATAATGTGCGTGCTAAACACGATGTTGAATATCAAATAGTCATAAATGTCAAACATGTGCACCAAAAAACCTAACACGGAGTTATGCACAAATGTATGCGTGATCACATCATCTACCGATATGTTTATGATTTGACAGTTATTCAATTATATAATACTTTTTACGTGTCAATAACTACCATAAATGTAGTGTTTAGGGAAAAAAATCCTAAAACAAATATGAACTCTAACACATTTAAAAGTCATATTGAATATAAATATAAATTATATATTATATTATATTATATAAATATAGTAAAACTCAAAGTTGAGTACTATTCCATTTGTTCTCACACGTCATTACACCTCTTTTCTTTTTTTTTTAATTTTTCTTTCTTTATTTATCAACCAATGATATAGTTGCTCATGCATAAATGAACTAAATTGCCTTCTCTAATTCTTGCATAACCTATGTGATGTACACTACAACCTATGTGACATTTCTTCTTCTTTTTTTAATATTTATTTTGAAATTTTTGTGACTTAAGAACTTTTAATTTTTTTGATATTATTTTGACATGTTTGTTTTCGATTTTTGTTACATTTTTTTATTTGTTCTTACATTCTTTTTAAAAAAAAATTTTAATAATGTCACATTTCTTAATATTATTTTGACATTTTTTTCAGTTATGGCACACCATTTTCAAACCATATTATTTATAAAATGCTTTTTAATCATCTTTTCTGGTTATGAATGTATTTTAACTATTTACGTATTTAATTGTAACATTTGAAAATATTTTAGATTTTTATTAATTTGATACATGAAGAGAAAAAAATGTTATCACGCCATAACGCGCGTGGTCACTTTTCTAGTTTTTTTTCTCTAAAATATATAGGGAGTATAATTTTTGGATCACCGGTGTTTAAGGTACAAAGAAAAGTGATTACTATTTCCCTGTCAATTTTAGTTTGTAGGTTCATTTGTATTTACTTAAATTTAAATAATTGTTTTTATATAAGATTTAATCAATAAAAAAATTGAAGTTAAAAATAACAGTTAAAAATAATGAATTATTTATTTATTTTTTGCCTACATACTAAAACGCATGGAAAAAATCGTAGTTTTAGTTCAATTTGATTGTCGTTTTGAGTTTGCGTTCACACTACAAAGGGTCCCTCAATTTCGGCTTAATTTACACAACGGCCCCTCAAGTTTCCACTTTTTCAGAGGTAGAAAGCGTGAATGTATAATTTTATTAAAATAAAAGAAATTAATTCCACCCGAATCTTTAACGGACCCTATCTTCTCGCTCGGTCCGAGTTAAATTTTTTCGAGGTCACCGTTCAACTCGAAAAAATCAGACGGACCCAACGGGACTAACTATACGCGAAACGGACATCGTTAAAATGTAACGACCCAACCCGTTATCCAACCGCAAACAAATTTTTTTTATTTTTTTATTTTATACAACAGTGGGGTGCGCGGCGCGCAGCCCCTTATGTGCGCGGTGCCCACAGGGCCTGACAGCCCGCTGTTCAAATTTTCCAATTTTTCGTTAAAGATCTCCCACTTCCCGACACTTTTAAACGAAACGCTTTTCACATCATATTATAATAGTTAAAACTAACACGTTTCAATAATAAAACAAGTTTTACGAAACCGGGCCCACATATGCCGAATTATGAGTTTCGTACAAAATATAAGTTTCGACCACATTACTTTAAATTCCAAACGACACTTTGAGCATGACGTTTGGGGGTCAAACTACCCAAATCTTGGTCAAACTTCAAAAGTTAGACGTCCAAAAGCTTCTCCTAACATAACGAAGCGGGATCACTAGTCCAAACGAATACCCTTTCCCTTGTCCACGCCGGAGCCTATAAAAAGGTAAACAACGAGAGGGTAAGCAAAACGCTTAGTGAATGCAATAATTATACGTATACATATATAACCTACTTACTTGCAATCACTTACACAATTACCGCATACACGCTAGCAAATTAATTAGCATACCATCGCAAGTAAAATGCTAAATCTCCGATAACACAAACTAGCACAACAATAGCATATAACACGAACAATATAATATGCTACACTATAACTACACAACCATGGTTAACCAAAATCCAAAGGGAACGATTCTCGCGAATGAACCGTTAGCCACGCAGACGCCACTAGTATGCATCACTAGTCCCTTAGGTGGTATCGACGCCCGAACTTTAAACCCACCCGTCACGTGAAATGTAGTATCGAACGCCCGAACTTTAAACCCACACTTCACGCCCACGCACATATATGATATGGTATCGAACGCCCGAACTTTAACCCATATCATATGCCACACATGATGATGAGGTATCGAAAGCCCGAACTTTAAACCCTCATCCCATGCCAACATGATGTGGTATCGCATACCCTAACTTAAAACCCACATCGCATTTCGCACAAGTAAATACATTTCATACACACATGTATAATTATTCCACTCACCTTATCGCCTTTTGGTGAATGTTAAATCGAACACGCAACCTTCAACGTAACGCACCTATTACATTATGCACAATATTAATCATACATTCAAGTTGGTGAACCAACTCACTCACCATTCAAGTGTCATTTTGACCCATAGTGCAAATGTGACCCATTTGCACCATTAACTCTAACACTAGGTCGGGATTTTGCCAAACCCCTAACATTAATTCGATTATGATCTTAATGCACTTTTAACATAAGGTTATCACATTTTCACACTCATTAGATCACTTACGTCACCAAAGACTCATTTGACCCATATCAAGGTTAACACACCCATTTTGGGTCATCAACATACCCAAATAGCACCCATTTACTCAATATCTAGGTGTGCTAGTAATTAACTAACCAATTAAAACTCATAAACACCAATTAACACTTTGAAACTCTAGGTTAGTTATTATTGAGTCCTTATGACTCAATCTTATCCCAGAACCCTCAAAATCACCAATAATGGGTTTTATGTTCATCACTAACCCAAAACCCTAACCCTTAACCAAATTAAATAAGGAAATCAAGATTAGAGCTTACCACCACAATCACAACGTAGCTAGTGATTAGATGAACAACTTTAATACTCGCGATTTGGCCCGAAATCAACTTCTTTCTTCTTGATTTGAGCTTTCTCTCTCAATGGGTTTCTCACTCTAGAATTGAATGGGAGAGATGATGAGGTTGGTGGATGTGAACTAAAGACTCCAACCAGCCTTTTAGTGGCTTTAAATTCGGCCTCATTGAAAAGACCAAAATGCCCCACATTTAAATTAAATTAAAAGCAGGAATCTGTGCACAGGAGCAGTGCGCGGCGCGCACACTTACCCCTGCGCGGCGCGCACGAATGCCTGGGCAGACTCTGACCTCAGTTTAATTACACAATGCATCCCACACTTTATGTATCCTATTTACACTTCTGTACAATAATTATTCGGGTCTTACATAAAAAAATACTAAATAACGGGCCCTATATTCTCGCTCGGTACGAGTTAAATTTTTTCGAGACCACCGTTCAACTCGAAATAATTTTACGAACACAACGCGACTAACTATACGCGAAACGGACATCGTTAAAAAACACTGAATATTTCGGGCTATATTTCATACATATACATACACGTCCAACAAGCAATCCAACATACTAGATATATTAGGTACCAAACAACGTATATACAAATTTGACCGCGTGTTGAATACAACCGCAGCAACGCGCGGTCGAATTATTTTCTAGTTATTCCTTAGAGTACATTTATGTGATCTTTATTAAAAATCAAATACCAATACTATTTTTCTAAAGAATATTAAATCGATACGAATGAACTTTTATACTTCTAGTCAAAGACCTATGTAATGTGTCATTATTAAACGCATGGAAAAAATCGTAGTTTTAGTTCAATTTGATTGTCGTTTTGAGATTGCGTTCACACTACAAAGGGTTCCTCAATTTCGACTTAATTTACACAATGGCCCCTCAAGTTTTCACTTTTTCAGGGGTAGAAAGTGTAAATATATAATTTTATTAAAATAAAAGAAATTAATTCCACCCGAATCTTTAACGGGCCCTATCTTCTCGCTCGGTCCGAGTTAAATTTTTTCGAGGTCATCGTTCAACTCGAAAAAATCAGACGGACCCAACGGGACTAACTATACGCGAAACGGACATCGTTAAAAAAACACTAAATAACGGGCCCTATATTCTCGCTCGGTACGAGTTAAATTTTTCCGAGACCACTGTTCAACTCAAAATAATTTTACGAACACAACGCGACTAACTATACGCGAAACGGACATCGTTAAAAAACACTAAATATTTCGGGCTATATTTCATACATATACATACACGTCCAACAAACAATCCAACCTACTAGATATATTAAGTACCAAACAACGTATATCCAAATTTGATCGCGCGTTGAATACAACCGCAACAACGCGCGGTCGAATTATTTTCTAGTTGTTACTAAGAGTACATTTATGAGATCTTTATTAAAAATCAAATACCAATACTATTTTTCTAAAGAATATTAAATCGATACGAATGAACTTTTATACTTCTAGTCAAAGCCAATGTAATGTGTCATTATTTAGTACAAGTATAGATATTAGATATGATTAATATAATGTAGAATTTAAAAAGGTAACAATTAAAATTAGGAACTTATTGGAGCTTAGGAAAGTAGAATTTATGATTTTTAAGAGTTTATGGTTTTAAAGTTTTGTTTGATAATAGAAAAAACTAGTGTTAAGCTGAGCGCAATGCTACGCCATCGTGTAAATTTTTTTTGGCAATGTTTAGGGAAAATTGTAGAGGAAAAGAAGGGTAAAAATAATAAAATAAGAAGTTTTTATACAGTCCTTCAGTGAAAATTTTAGGAGAGAATGAAGAGGAGAATTAAAAAGATAAAAAAAAATACTGTAGCATAGTAGTAGGCTTGTGGGTACAAAGTAATGAGGAGAAGTTAAATAATAAAAAAAACTGTAGCATAATAGTATGCTTATGGGTACAACTGTGTATGGGGAACGTGGAAGTAGGTAAAGTATAAAAGTGATACTATTCCGTTGCTATTCCAAAACTTTATCTATTATTAGTATATAGTGATAATAGAGCTTATAGTAAAATCCTCTCATCAAGTTTAAACAATAAGGTCCTAACTTATGACATGTTAAATTACATAACTACCCTTTGAATAATTATTTAATATATATTATATATGTTATCATTTTTAGTCAATTTACAGATATAAGCTCCAACTCCAGCAACTTTACCAAACACTTATATAAAATAATAAGTTTCAACTTCAAGCTTAAACAATAAGCTTTAGTTATAAGCTCCCAACTTCAGCTCTAGCTAGTTTCACACAAACACACCAAAAAAATAGACTATACGAACACCATTAATATTTATAACTACGTATCTTGTCCTATCTATAACCCGTCAATGCTTTAAGACATAAGGAATACAAATAGAACAAGAAATGTTACTGATATATGGTGTTAAATAATGCAAATTGTCTAGCTTAAAATACATTCCGTCACCGCCTAAAGGTATGCTTATGTCAACGGAAAATGAAAGAAATTGGTATTTTAACAAATAAAAAAAAACTGAAACACTGTTTTTTTTTTTTGAAAGGCAATAAAATTATATTAATAAGTAAAACTAGCAAGATGCTAGGAAATACATACTCAAATTCAAAATACAAAATCACACGATTCACGACATCAAACTCGAATCAAACACGAATCGACTACCACATAAGTCTAAACACGATAGAACATACAAATCTAAACACGAGTAGATCTACCCACGACAAGATCCGGCTGCAGATACAACTAGACCCAAATAAACCCACGATATGAAGCAAGACCTCCACCGTCTGCTGTACCCAAATGAAACCACAAGAACTTTCACCACGATTAACGTACACGGCAAAAACGAGACAACATCCACGCCCGAAAACACGAACCTGCAACCACGAATCCCAACACCTCGAACACGAACCCAAACCACGAACCAACCAACGAAAATACCTGTAGTCAAAGGTAGGAAGACGGTGAAGGAGAGAAATCTCGAACAAGCCGCCGGCCGGAGAAAGAGGCAAGATCCGGCCAAACCACTTGAATACCCACGAAAGCATTGATCGATAACCCGAAATGAATACACCCGAAATTGAATAACCACGATCTGAGTTCCTGAAATCAGCTACCGAGAACCACATACACGATTTGAACACACCCGATTGAATACACTCGATTTGACAGACCCGAATTGAAATACACTCGATTTGACAGACACCTAAAACGATTCAAAACAGAGAAGGGAAAACAAGGAAAAAGAGTGAAGGACAGGGTTCCTCCGGACCGCCGGAGATAACCGACGGCTGGAGGAGAGAAAGTTAGTGATGGCGGCGAGTATGTTTAGGGTAGGGTGATAGGGTTTTCTAAAAAAAAAAAAACTGAAACACTGTTGAATATTATAAAATTAGATATAACTAGTTGTGGATCCCTCGCTTCGCGCCGGGGGGCCCCGTTTTGAATGCGAGTTAAAAAAAAAAGTCTTTGATCTATTTTGTAAAAAAGAATTTTTTTCGACATCTAACATTGAAGGGTTGTTCCTTTTGTGAAAGTTGCTTCTTTTAGCGTTCTTTTTTTTTAAAGTTAGTTGATCTATTTTGTAAAAAAGAATATTTTTCGACATCTTTTGGTAGCATTGAAGGATTGTTCCTTTTATGAAAGTTGTCTCTTTTATCGTTGAGGAAGAAAAGAAAAAAAAAGGTAGTTAATTTTTTTGTAAAAAAGAATTTTTTTTCAACATCTTTTGGTAATATTGAAGAGTTGGTTCTTTTACGAAAGTTGCTTCTTTTATCGTTAGAGACAAAAAAAGAAGGTGAAATGATGAAAATATACCCCTGGTTACTATTGATGAATAGTGCTACAGGGTTTTGTCTTTTAGATAGTATAGTAATTGAAATGACCCGTCCTAATCCATTAGGACGAATACAATAACATATGGTTACATTGCGAGGTATTTGACCTCTATATGATACATTTTACAAACATTGCATTCGTTTTTAAAAGACAAATTTTTATTACATCAAAAGTTGACACGCATGCGTACCATTTCATAATATCCAACTATAAATGATCTAATCTGTCATTTACTTCATAATAATCTTTATTGAACTCAACGATTTGAATGCAACGTCTTTTGAAATATGCCATGAATGACTCCAAGTAATATCTTTAAAATGAGCAAATGCACAGCGGGAGATTTCTTTCAAACCTGAGAATAAACATGCTTTCAAGTGTTAACCAAAAGGTTGGTGAGTTCATTAGTTTATCATAATCATTCATTTCTATTATTTTAATAAACCACAAGATTTTTATTAAACATAATTCCAATAGCAGAATCCTCTCGTCTGCATAAAGGTAAAATCATTTCCAATAATATAATAGACCACAAGATTTTCATTTTTCATAAACATAATCCTCAAGCAGAATCCTCTCGTCTGCATTAAGGTAAAATTATTCATATGATGAACACCTGGTAACCGACATTAACAAGATGCATATAGAATATCCCCAAAACAGAATCCTCTCGTCTGTATAACAGAATCCCCTCGTCTGTATAAAAATCGAAGTACTAAAGCATCCGTACCTCGGATGGAGTTTGTTAGGCCCATAGATCTATCTTTAGGATTCACGTCAATTAGTGGTATTGTTCCCTAATTAAAAGGGTGATATCCGGTATAATGATTCAGCCATAGAATGTAGTTTTGATTACTTGTGTCTATTTCGTAAAACAGTTATAAAAGCAGCGCATGTATTCTAAGTCCCAAAAATATATATTGCAAAAGCATTTAAAAAGGGAGCAAATGAAACTCACAATACTGTATTTTGTAGTAAAAATACATATGACGTCATTGAACAAGTGCAATGTTAGCCTTGGATTCATGAACCTGTATTAATTATATATATTTATATGTTTGATCAATATCTGTCTAACAATTTAGGTCAAGTCGTAGTGTATCACAATCCTAATGCTCGAGACTAAATATGCAAAAGTCAACAAAAGTCATATTGACCAAAATGTCTTCCAAAATTTATACATGATTATAATATAGTTTAAATATAGTCGTTTTATTTATTTAAATATTTTTAACAAATTTTATTAAAGTAAATAATATAGTTCTTTTATTAATAAATAAAATTTTATATTAAAATTTATATAATAAAAATATACTTTTATATATCTTAAGTAATAAAATTTATAAGGTTCATTTAATATCATAAAAATAATATAATAGGTATTATTAACGTAATTATATTATACTCCCTCCGTCCCAGATTAATTGTCCCCAGACAAAAATACACAGTTTAAGAAATGTCATTATCACACTGTACTTTTTCTGTACTTTTTTCTTACTTTACTGTTTTACCCTCAACTAATTAATTAGAATTCTCTCTCACCTTTGTAATTTAATTAATTCATTAGGGACAATATTGTAAACTTTATCAAATTTACTTTCCATATTTGGAAGTGGACAATTAATCTGGGACGTCCCAAAAAGGAATACTGGACAATTAATCCGGGACGGAGGGAGTACATAGTAAAATATCTTTGTATCACATATTTATTTGATAAAATAACATTGACAATAATAATAATAAGTAAAAGTTGTATTATTTTGTAATAATAATTATTATTCAACTAATAAAAATAACAATAATTATATTTTCTAAAAATGATAAAATGATAATTTTTATTAACAATAGTACTAAAATGATAATAATAATGATGTTTCATATTAACAATGATATTTTTATTAAAAATAATAATTTTAGTAAAAATGATAGTTTTAATATTAATAATACTTTTAATAATAATAATAGTAAAATAATGAAAACGATATTTTTCCTTTAAATCAATATCTTACAATATCTTAATTTTATCATGATACTCATACTCATTATATCCTAATCGCTTCGTTTAATATCTTTTAGTCGTCTTTTATATCGCGTTCATATTAGTAATAATAATAGTAATCATAATAATTAGATGTTACTAATATTAGTTTTAATTATAATAATACAAATAATAATAATATTAATGATAATACTAATAACTATTTGAATGATAATAATAATAATAATAATAATAATAATAATAATAATAATAATAATAATAATAATAATAATAATAATAATTATAACCTTAACGATAATAACGATAGTAATAATAATAAAAATAACAATAATATCTTTTATTAATAACGGCAATGATAATAATAATAATAATAATAATAATAATAATAATAATAATAATAATAATAATAATAATAATAATAATAATAATAATTAGATTATAACGATGATAATAACGACGATAATAATAATCATTTTTAATAATAATACAAAAATTCAATTGACTATAACTTCTAAACCGTTCATCGAAACCATTCAATATCTAAATGAAAAGTTCTCAATTTTTCGCTAGCTTTCCAACGACACGCATATCATATACCTTATCTTAATAGCATATGTATTTTATTCAAGATTCGGCATAACCTATCTAATGACAATAACGAACGTATAAGAATGCATAATCCTATATACTCGAGCACTAGTCAGGGATACACTAATAATATATAAAAGTTAAGTTAAAGACTAGATCATAGAATCGAAATTGCTTTACCCGAGGGCGGGACGAAAAATTTTGTTATCATTATTTTTAATTTTATTGATCTAAAGTATACCAAAAAAAAATCTTTGCTTTTAAAACAATCGCTTTAAAAACGACAAATTTTAAATTTTGTCGAGGGACGGACTAGGTAAACATACCGAAACTACCTAAAGTAAAAGGAAATAAAATTTTAATAAATTATTCATTTAAATTTTTTAATAAATAAATATTTTATATAAAAAAAATAATAATAAAAATATTATGTATGTTTGTAGTTTATCTTATGTACAAAACAGGGTAAAACATCACACTTTCAAAGACTGACATTAAGTTCAGCAAAAGCTACTAATTTTAACGACAAGACGTAAAATATCAAATGTGATATAAAACAATATGTTTGCAAACTCGGTATTTTTACTCATTTTTCTACACTAATCACCCTCATGAATTTAAATTTTTACTGATTTCTTGCAAATGAGGGCATTGCAAGATCTCAAGTGTGGGGAAGGGTTATAAATTCTCTCAGGTTTACACTTAGTTTAATTGCCAAATTTTGTGAAAATTTGAAAAATTTTCAATTAAATGAATTCAAAATCATGTTTATACATATTTATGAACGATAAAACTAGGTTATAATACCGAAATTATTGTTACCTCGGAAGGACATAAATTGAGAAACAACCCAAAACGCTTGAATTCATTTAAAATTGAATAGAGGAGAATAAAAAGGCAAAGAAAGAAATAAATAAAAGCTAAGTGTGGGAAGAATTTACCAAGTTCTTTAAAATATATATCACATATTTTGTACAAGATTATTGCAGGTACTTTTGTTTTGGACGATAATAATCAGTTTTACCCGATCTACTGAAATATATTTAAAAGAAAGATGGATCTACGCGATGAATCAATTCCGTCATTAAAAGGAAGTAAAGTCTTCCAAAAAAGATACGCGCTTCTTGATTTAGGTCAGAAAGTTGTCGTCCAGACCAGTTGTAGAGTCTACAAAAAACCTTGAAAAGTTTTATCGAAAATCAGCTGGAAATCCACGGACCTCAGCATCAAACAGGGTCGCCAAGTGGTCAGACTTATCCTAACCATGAGAGGATCTATCTCGTAAAATGGGGAGGGCGTCGTGCAAATTAGCTTGATAAGACTAATGAATCAGACCCCCAGAAAGGATAATCTCCTTAAAGATTAAAAATCAGCTTTTAAGACTGATATTAATCAATCATTGAGATTAACCTTAAAGATTGAGAATTACAAACTCATGGAATTCAATGATATCTAAACTCGAGCTTGAACGAGAAAATATTTTGATCAAATAAAAACTGATTTGTTTTCTGAAAAACCTATTTTCAATGCGTTCATTAACATTGAACGTAAAATTCTAAGAATTCACCGGAATTCATTAGGTCACCTGAACCAAAATCGGGTGTCAACCATAAGAACGGTGGTTGCATAACATGGTCGAAGACAGGACCTTGTGCCAGACCGAAAAATTATAGGGTGATCTTTACTATTGCTCCTACAAAGGATAGTAATTGCATCCGACACGTTGTAGACCATGAACATCTGTATGTCATGGGATATTTCCTTAACAGTTGCTTGTTCATCGCTTTCCTTTACAACCGGACGGTAGTTTACCGAAAGGTAATATACGGAGCAAGTAAACTGGACGTGTGCTTTCCTAATACAAGGTTAGCAAGTGGGTGACACAAAACCTCAAGTTTTGAGCTAAAATTTTAAAATCTGAAACCCACGCAACCCACAAAAACATTTTGCAAACACCGGTGAAGGGTTATTCCGGAAAACTTATCTAGGGTAAAAGCTAGAATGAATTTTCAAAAGATCAAATGTTTTCATAAAGATCCAATTTCCTTAAAGGATCTAAATTTTCATAGTCATGTGGGACTGTAAACCACATTGTTACTATCATTGTTTATACCGCCGTATCAAAATCACTGATGTATAAAGTGTGAGAATAAAAAAAAGTGATTAGAGTGAAGTGTGATTTAATTTCAAGTTCTGTATTGCTTGAGGACAAGCAACGTTCAAGTGTGGGGATATTTGATAATGCTAAAAAGGAACATATATTTCATAGCAATATCCTTCCAATATGTAAAGTTTTTAGTTGCAATTGTTCTATTTCCAAGTAATATTCGTTTAAATAAATAAGTGCGAAGACAAAAGAAGAAAATGACGATTTGAAAATGCAAATGACCAAAAAGCTAAAAAGTACAAAGTACAATTCAAGTGGTTCAATTTATTGATGAGAAACGCCTAAAAATGACAAGAGTACAAGCCACGGAACGCAAAGTACAAGATATCTAAGAGTACGAAAAGGCGTTCGAAAATCCGGAACCAAGACATGAACCAACTATCAACGTGCGACTCAACGGAGCTAAAATTATAAGTCAACTATGCACAAGAATATAATATTATATATAATTAATTATATATATATTATATATTATTTTAATCAAAGCAGCCCACGTTTAATTCATTTGGTGAGCTGGAATCCGAAGCTCCGCACTCGCGGAGCTGTGAAGCACAAAACCTCCGCACTCGCGGAGCTGTACAGTTTAAAGTGGGCCTATAAAAGGCCGCGCATTCTGATCGATTTCCTTACACCTTTTTCTTTTTCTTTCTTTTAATCTATCGATATATATATATATATATATATATATATATATATATATATATATATATATATATATATATATACATTTATATTTATAATTTTAAGTTTAATTTTATAATAATAATAATAATAATAATAATAATAATAATAATAATAATAATAATAATAATAATAATAATAATAATAATAATAATAATAATAATAATAATAATAATAATAATAAGGTTATTGTAAGAAATGTTTTACGGGTTTTAAAGTCAGAACTCTGTCCGTGTAACGCTACGCGATAAATAATCACTGTAAGTTATGTTCTTCCTTTTTAAATTAATGTATCGTGACTAAGTTATTATTATGCTTATTTGAGCTAAAGTAATCGTGATGTTAGATTAAATATTAAGATGGGGTTATTGGATTTTGTACCATAATTAAGGTTTGGACAAAAGACCGACACTTGTGAACATTGGACTATTGACTATTAATAGGTAGGGGGTATTGTCTAATCGAATGACAACTCATTGGAACCTGTCGAACCTATCTTCAAATTAGTTAATCTAATAATTATTAAAATGATTATGTATGTCCTATTTAGTGACGTTTATACGACATCTTTTACGATCATTTAATTAATTATTCAGATTGGGTAATTGATTATTCATTCTGATCAAGTGGATAAATTAATATTCATATCTCATTAAAACATGGATGGATTACATACAAGGATAATTGGTGTAATTGTTAACAAAGTAATAAAACCTTGTATTATAAACAGTCGATAACCTGGTGTAATCATTAAACAAAGTATTAAAACCTTGTTACAGTTCGAATCCCTAATTAGTTGAAATATTTGACTTCGGGAATAATTTTAATTTGACGAGCATTTTATAATTATGACCGATGGACTATTTTGGACAAAAACCAGATAGGTATCAAATAAATCCAGGACAAAGGACAATTAACCCAGATAAATAAATTAAAATCAAAACGTCAAACATCATGATTACGGAAGTTTAAATAAGCATAATACTTTTATTTCATATTTCATCGTACCTTTATTTACTGTCATTTTAATTACTGCAATTTACTTTATCGCAATTTAAATTCTGTCATTTATATTATCGTCATTTATCTTTACGCTTTATTTAAAATCGACAAACCGGTCATTAAACGGTAAAAAAACCCCTTTTATATATTATTATTACTATATATAAATATAGTTGTTAAAAATATAGCGTTAAACTTAGCTAGCTCCCTGTAGAACAAACCGGACTTACTAAAAACTACACTACTCTACGATTAGGTTCACTGACTATAAGTGTTGTAGCAAGGTTTAGGTATATCCATCTATATAAATAAATAAAACTTGTATCATATTTCGCCGTATTTCATATTAAAAATATAAGTATTTCGTATACTCCGCTGCACACATCAATTATTAAAGTATGAATTATTAAAGTGAATTATTAAAGTTAAAGTAAAGTAAAAATAAAGTAAAGGTAAAGTTTAAGTATAGTAAAAGTAATAAACTATGTACGTATAATACGCGTATAAATATATATAATATTAATTTAAATCGTTATATATATTTAATAAAATAAAATATAAATATCGTTATCTTTATCATACTGGTTAAGTAAAGAGTTGTCAAAAGTAGTTCTAGATATTTATAAAAGTTATATACGTTTTAATAATAAAGTTCTTTTTAAACTGAAAACGTTTTTGTACGTTTGAAACTAAATCAAATAAATATGATAATTTTGTTTTCCAAAACTAAATATATTTAAGAATCATTTTGTTAAAAGGTTAAAATAATGAAAATCTTTATATCATAAAACATTTTAGAAAAGTAGAATTATATATATTCATAATAGGTTTCAAGTTTTTAAATTACAGTCTGTTGGTGAAGCATGGGATAAAGTCCAAAGGTTAAATAAATGTATGAAATCATCTTAATGAAAAATGTCGAGTTACTTAACTTGTCGATATCCAACATCTAAATTATTTACACTCCACGTTCTTACTTTCACATTAAATAAAATGAAAGTTAACATAGCTATCTTATCAAGGTCACGAGGAAAATATTATAAAACATGAATTGGAAATTAAACAGGAATTTCCACTAACCCTTGTCTAGTTTCCGTTAATTGACACATTTGTTCTTACTTATAAATCACTTTACCATTTTTCGAATGTTGTCAAAAAGAATAGATTTCTTAAATCACAGTGGACCTCATAACATAGATCCGTAATCATATCACAATGTATCTGATAATTCAATCATTTAATATTATCTTTTAATTCCACCGATAAACGTATTGAAATAAATACGTTTATGTAAAGTACTATACGTTTAAAACATTGTTAATATTTTCAAGTTATAATATATACACATATACATATATACTCATATTCGTTCATATAATGGTTCGTGAATCATTGGAATTTGGTCGAGGTTAAATGAATGTATGAACACAGTTTAAAATTCTTGAGATTTAATTTAACAAAATTTTCTTATCGTATCGGAAACATATAAAGATTAAAGTTTAAATTTGGTCGGAAATTTCCGGGTTGTCACAGTACCTACCCGTTAAAGAAATTTTGTCCTGAAATTTGATCGAGGTCATCATGGCTAACAATGAGGATGTTATTATGAAGAATATGAGTCGATACATAAGGTTATATCATGATTGAGAAATATAGATAAAATAATTCGATTACTCGAAGCGTATGATGAAGCTATCGTAAAAAGAATGAAATGAGAAATTAGTGATTTGTCTTATCTTTTGACGTCATCACGGTTGATTTTCGGAGTTCAAGGGATTTAGAGAAAATCTTCGTAATAAGATTTGATTCTTCGGTAATTAAGGAAATTAGAATCCTCTTCGGTTAATTGCGATGATCTGTCTCGATTGCTCTGTCTGCTATTTCACTATAAATCCACTCTCTTTGTTTCCTTATTTCCACAGCTCACACCTTCTATTCTTCCTCTCTCAATTCATACTTTAAAGCATTCATCAATATGCTTCATCCAGTTCTGATTCTTGATATACTCCTAACTTTTATATCTGTCATTCTTCTTTTTCATCTACCACCAGAGGATTTTATTTACTTTTACTATTACCTTGGGGTTATAGTAATTTTAATTCTCCCGTGCCTTTACGTTGCAATACGTATTGATATGCACGGTTTGTAATTTATGTGTTGTTGTCAAGCTTCATATTTTCTTTTATATTTAAAAGTTTCATACTTTTGTCTTCTCTTCCCGACTTCAAATCAAGCGAATAATGGTCCAGAATTCGTAGGTATGAATTTCGAAATGAATATAGGTACTGTTCTAAGAAGGAAATTGTAATGGCACGATCTTGATTCGTCAAGTTACAAGAATACCTCGAAAAAGACCGAGTCATCAAGAAAAATATTTTCTTGATATGTTTAGAGGTTAAGTAGAATACAAGAGTCGTGTAACATGGCACATGATAACGTTATGATCTGTGAATCATCACGTTCTATTTAGAAACTCAGCATGACTTACTGTAATATAATCACGTTGATCAAGTGTCATTATATTATACTAATTCATGCTTCAGTTCCCAACACTACTTCAATAGTATACATATTTTAAATTCGAATTTTTCAGAATTTAGGAACTAAAATAGTTTCTTTTATGATGTAACACAGATAGCGTGAAGAGATAAATGATTTCGAATAACAATAGTTATGAAGATATCTTCAGAACATTGAAGATATTTATAATGAAAGATATGATGATATCTTAGAATATCTAAGATCAGAGGATGATGAAGAATATTATTCACAAGGGTTTAGATTCAGGAGTAAGGTATTCGATAATAATTTCAGCAGACACTGAATCGTTTGAATTCTTTGAAGGCAGGTTTAGTCTTTGTGATTTGTCCACAGCCTCCTTCATGGTTTGCTTAATCCGTTTTCCAGTTCCAAACCTTCTCTTTTTCTGAGCTTTTCTAATACACTATTCTTTATTATCAAACTTTTGACTGTTAAGGTCGTTTACAGTTTTTGCTGCTTCATCAGCATTTTCCAAACTTCGAAGAACTAATTCGCAGTTTAGGGTGTTTTTCAGAAACTTCACATTCGAAGTATATAAGTCTAGGAGATAGACGTTATATATACACCTATAACCGTTGACGGAGACATGCTGCAAGATTTCAAAATACTGATTGCTGATTCCCAGTAATTGGCATGACAATTCTTGTTATAAGATGCGGATGAGTAAATGTTGGGGTTTCGATAAATATAATGATTTTTCGGAAAGTCAAAGATCAGTGAAGTTGTTGGTAAGTTTATTGCTAATGTGGTGAGACATAAAAGGTTCTCCGATAACGATGACGAAAGGGAAACGTCTATATCAAGGTTATAATAAGACTGTTTCAACTGAAAAGTCGAAGTTGACTTGCTGGAGCTGTGACAAAACTGACTAATTTGAAAAGGAATCGCAAAGTTATTTTTGCTAATAAATGACAAAGGGTCTGGCATGGATACGTGTTAAATTATGACTCTGATTTCGAGAGCTTTTCAGATGCAAGACTGTGGTTAATATGTGGTTGGATCATCATCTCGATTGTTCATTATTTGAAGTGTCTTCAGGAATTTCGAAGGGTTTGAACACAGATTGTAATCGTTAATATACATATGATGTTCTAACACAGTTTTGAAGTCAAAGTATAGCTTGTGAAAGATGTAAGGATCTAAGAGTGATGATTTTGGTCATATCTCGAGTTGAATTCCGAGATTTCAAAATCAGAATATGTAATTAAATTTTGAATGAGTATGGTTGTTTTGATTTCTATAAAAGAATGTATATTGTTGTGAAAGTAGGGAGTATAATGGATGATTTGCTAAATCAGATTCGAAGAATGTAACATATTAATTGTGAATTTATATATCTCTCGGGTATTACCTACCCGTTAAAAAAAATTCACAATTAATATTTTGTACAAAAGAATTTTATTACAGTCTTTATGAAAATATATATATATATATATATATATATATATATATATATATATATATATATATATATATATATATGTATATTTTCTTCATATGTAACATAGATTTAATGAGTGAATGTTAAATTAAACTCATTTGATTTACGGTTGAAACTAGAATTGAATAATCCTTAAAGGCTTTAAAAAATACATAATTTTTACAGAGTATTTCTTTAATGACATTGAAATTATGAATCAATACTTCGTTATTTGTTGATGTATGATGTTCAGTTCGTGGAATTCTTGTGAATTTCGCAAAGTACGGATGATGTTATTTGAAAAGTTTCGAGTACATCGATGATGAAAGTGTAAAATCAAACATATATTTGAATAATACACTTGATTTATTAGGAGATGGAATTTATTGAATTAAAACAGAGATCGTAGTTAACGATGGTTAAGTTATTAAGGAAGGATGTACATCTTAGCATATTAGTAATATGAATTTAATCGAGTAGTATCTACCCTTATTTAATTCATACATAATAGCTTAGTACGAAAGATTTATTTTGATCTCAAAATTTATATATATATATATAATATACATATAATTTCTTCAGAGGGAATGAGTTAATACTTCATAACTTGTTGATACAATATACGCGTTATTGATTCGTAATGATGTCCACGGTGATTCTTGAACTAGCGGAGCTTGTGATGTTATAGGTGCTGCTGATTCTGACGATACTGACAGTACTGACTGTTCTGGTGATGCTAACGGTACTGTTGATGCTGCTGGTAAAACAAGTCTAGCTTGTAAATCACACACCACCCTATTAGGGTTTCTATTCTTCCTTCTACCATTTCGGTTCACTCATCTGATTTATGGTTAAGGCTAGAATAGATAATCTCTGAGACTTTGGATATTACATAATCGCCGCGGAGTGTTTCTCCAATGAAGTTATGAATCAATACTTCATCGTTTATTGTTGTTGGTATTCCTTGGTATCTACAGGTCGTATGACAATGGTGCTCGTGGGACAGATTGTAAAGTTGAGGTTTACGATGCGGTTGTGGTTGGGGGTGGTAATGGTACTGTTGGCATTGATGATGGTAGTACTAGTTATGCTGCTGGTGCTGCTGCTGTTGTTTGTAACCTTTGTACCATATTCTCCAAAGCCACTACCCGAGTGCGAAGCTCGTTTACTTCTTCTATTACACCGGGGTGATTATCGGTTCGGACGAGCGGATAAATAAAATCTAGAATTTGATGTAGTATATAATCGTGAAGAGATACTCTGGAAAGAGAGAGAAAATGGTGTTTCGGACAGGTTCGCCAGTAAGTGCTTCAGGTTCTTCGCCAAGAGGGCAATGTGGTGGATGGAAAGGATCGCCTTCTTCTTGTTTCCAATGATTGAGGAGGCTACGAACCCATCCCCAATTCATCCAAAATAGATGATGGCTGATTGGTTGATCCATTCCAGTCACACTGCTTTCGGAGCTTGAGTGGAATTCCATATCGGAATTCGAGGGACTTGAACTAATGACGGATTCCATTTCGTTCGATTGAATAAAGGATTTTTTGATATGAAATGATTTTTCGGCTATCGGGTGGCATTCTAATTACATAGAATATCTTTATATATAGCGCAAAAGATTTCGTAGATTACGGAGGAATTTACGGGATATGTCAGGCAAAGTTACAGTAACATATACGCTAAGATATGAATTTTGTCTATACACTATTCATGTAATCAATGCAGTAAGACGTGTCTAGATTAAGAATGATAAGCAGGCAATTTCCGACAAAAATGATAAGTAAAACCTCTGACAATGCAGACACGGTCGAAGTCCAGACTCATTAATGCATCCTAATGACTATCAGTTAGACACACTAATGCAGACCTGGTTCACTAAGACCACTGCTCTGATACCACCTGAAATGACCCGTCCTAATCCATTAGGACGAATACAATAACATATGGTTACATTGTGAGGTATTTGACCTCTATATGATACATTTTACAAACATTGCATTCGTTTTTAAAAGACAAATTTTCATTACATCTAAAGTTGACACGCATGCATACAATTTCATAATATCCAACTATAAATGATCTAATCTGTCATTTACTTAATAATAATCTTTATTGAACTCAATGACTTGAATACAACGTCTTTTGAAATATGCCATGAATGACTCCAAGTAATATCTTTAAAATGAGCAAATGCACAGCGGAAGATTTCTTTCAAACCTGAGAATAAATATGCTTTCAAGTGTCAACCAAAAGGTTGGTGAGTTCATTAGTTTATCATAATCATTCATTTCTATTATTTTAATAAACCACAAGATTTTTATTAAACATAATTCCAATAGCAGAATCCTCTCGTCTGCATAAAGGTAAAATCATTTCCAATAATATAATAGACCACAAGATTTTCATTTTTCATAAACATAATCCTCAAGCAGAATCCTCTCGTCTGCATTAAGGTAAAATCATTCATATGGTGAACACCTGGTAACCGACATTAACAAGATGCATATAGAATATCCCCAAAACAGAATCCTCTCGTCTGTATAACAGAATCCCCTCGTCTGTATAAAAATCGAAGTACTAAAGCATCCGTACCTCGGATGGGGTTTGTTAGGCCCATAGATCTATCTTTAGAATTCGCGTCAATTAGGGGTACTGTTCCCTAATTCTTAGGTTACCAAGCTAAAAGGGTGATATCCGGTATAATGATTCAGCCATAAAATGTAGTTTCGATTACTTGTGTCTATTTCGTAAAACAGTTATAAAAGCAGCGCACGTATTCTCAGTCCCAAAAATATATATTGCAAAAGCATTTAAAAAGGGAGCAAATGAAACTCACAATACTGTATTTTGTAGTAAAAATACATATGACGTCATTGAACAAGTGCAATGTTGGCCTTGGATTCACGAACCTATATTAATTATATATATTTATATGTTTGATCAATATCTGTCTAACAATTTAGGTCAAATCGTAGTGTATCACAATCCTAATGCTCGAGACTAAATATGCAAAAGTTAACAAAAGTCATATTGACCAAAATGTCTTCCAAAATTTATACATGATTATTATATAGTTTAATTATAGTCGTTTTATTTATTTAAATATTTTTAACAGATTTTATTAAAGTAAATAATATAGTTCTTTTATTAATAAATAAAATTTTATATTAAAATTTATATAAGAAAGATATACTTTTATATATCTTAAGTAATAAAATTTATAAGGTTCATTTAATATTATAAAAATAATATAATAGGTATTATTAACGTAATTATATTATACGTAGTAAAATATCTTTGTATCACATATTTATTTGATAAAATAACATTGATAATAATAATAATAATAATAATAATAATAAGTAAAAGTTGTATTATTTTGTAATAATTATTATTATTCTACTAATAAAAATAACAATAATTATATTTTCAAAAAATGATAAAATGATAATTTTTATTAACAATAGTACTAAAATGATAATAATAATAATGATGCTTTATATTAACAATGATATTTTTATTAAAAATAATAATTTTAGTAAAAATGATAGTTTTAATATTAATAATACTTTTAATAATAATAATAGTAAAATAATGAAAACGATATTTTTTCTTTAAATCAATATCTTACAATATCTTAATTTCATCATGATACTCATACTCATTATATCCTAATCGCTTCGTTTAATAGCTTTTAGTCATCTTTTATATCACGTTCATATTAGTAATAATAATAGTAATCATAATAATTAGATGTTACTAATATTAGTTTTAATTATAATAATATTAATAATAATAATAATATTAATGATAATACTAATAACTATTTGAATGATAATAATAATAATAATAATAATAATAATAATAATAATAATAATAATAATAATAATAATAATAATAATAATTATAACCTTAACGATAATAACGATAGGAATAATAATAAATATAACAATAATATCTTTTATTAATAACGACAATGATAATAATAATAATAATAATAATAATAATAATAATAATAATAATAATAATAATAATAATAATAATAATAATAATAATAATAATAATAATAATAATTAGATTATAACGACGATAATAACGACGATAATAATAATCATTTTTAATAATAATATAAAAATTCAATTGACTATAACTTCTAAACCGTTCATCGAAACCATTCGATATCTAAATGAAAAGTTCTCAATTTTTCGCTAGCTTTCTAACGACATGCATATCATATACCTTATCTTAATAGCATATGTATTTAATTCAAGATTCGACATAACTTATCTAACGACAATAACGGACGTATAAGCATGCATAATCCTATATACTCGAGCACTAGTCAGGGATTCACTAATAATATATAAAAGTTAAGTTATGAGTACTCACGTATCAATATTGAGATTCAATATTGCAGGAAAAGTGCGTAGACGCAACGGAGATGATAAACACTAGTTTGACTCCCGAGCAATACTCCTGAACCATACCCATAACCTCCATAGCTATAACCCATAATTTCCTTTCCTCTATCCCGCTTGAAAAACAATTTCAAAATTACTCGGACAGCACTCCGTCGTAATATTTTATGTATACTAATAATATCTTGAAATAATACGGAGTAAATATATATATGTAAATCGATTGAGAGAGTTTAGAGAAAAATATTTTCAAGTTGTTATGAAATAATGAAACCTATTGAATTCTATTTATAATAGATTTTTGAATTATTAAAGTGAATTATTAAAGTATGAATTATTAAAGTGAATTATTAAAGTATGAATTATTAAAGTATGAATTATTAAAGTATGAATTATTAAAGTAAATTATTAAAGTATGAATTATTAAAGTGAATTATTAAAGTTAAAGTAAAGTAAAAATAAAGTAAAGGTAAAGTTTAAGTACAGTAAAAGTAATAAACTATGTACGTATAATACGCGTATAAATATATATAATATTAATTTAAATCGTTATATATATTTAATAAAATAAAATATAAATATCGTTATCTTTATCATACTGGTTAAGTAATGAATTGTCAAAGTGGTTCTAGATATTTATAAAAGTTATATACGTTTTAATAATAAAGTTCTTTTTAAACTGAAAACGTTTTTGTACGTTTGAAACTAAATCAAATAAATATGATAATTTTATTTTCCAAAACTAAATATATTTAAGAATCATTTTGTTATAAGGTTAAAATAATGAAAATCATTATATCATAAAACGTTTTAGAAAAGTAGAATTATATATATTCATAATAGGTTTCAAGTTTTTAAATTATAGTCTGTTGGTGAAGCATGGGATAAAGTCCAAAGGTTAAATAAATGTATGAAATCATCTTAATGAAAAATGTCGAGTTACTTAACTTGTCGATATCCAACATCTAAATTATTTACACTCCACATTATTACTTTCACATTAAATAAAATGAAAGTTAACATAGCTATCTTATCAAGGTCACGAGGAAAATATTATAAAACATGAATTGGAGATTAAACAGGAATTTTCACTAACCCTTGTCTAGTTTCCGTTAATTGACACATTTGTTCTTACTTATAAATCACTTTACCATTTTCCGAATGTTGTCAAAAAGAATGGATTTCTTAAATCACAGTGGACCTCATAACATAGACCCGTAATCATATCACAATGTATCTGATAATTCAATCATTTAATATTATCTTTTAATTCCACCGATAAACGTATTGAAATAAATATGTTTATGTAAAGTACTATACGTTTAATACATTGTTAATATTTTCAAGTTATAATATATACACATATACATATATACTCATATTCGTTCATATAATGGTTCGTGAATCATTGGAATTTGGTCGAGGTTAAATGAATGTATGAACACAGTTTAAAATTCTTGAGATTTAATTTAACAAAATTTGCTTATCGTGTCGGAAACATATAAAGATTAAAGTTTAAATTTGGTCGGAAATTTCCGGGTTGTCACAGTAATAATAGGTAAATTAAGAAACCTTGTGTTAAAGCTGAAGTGGTAGTTCTCTAACATTCTTTGTTAGGGGGTCAGACGTTCGACTCCCGATCCCGAAGACTATAACATTGCAAAAAGGTTATCCCCTAACTTTGAAATCTACACAAAATCGCATTTCGCACATTGCGTTGCGGGGACAACAAGGTGGGGGTTTTATCGGCCATGCCCTCGGATTTGTCCCAGTTTCCTCCAGGGCAGCAGTTGAGGGCGAGTTATGCAACTGAGTGAGATGATCACGTGAGTGGTTTAATCCCCCACGAGTGATTCCGTTGTTAAAAAAATAGATTAATTAAGAAATGTTTTATTAAATATAATAATAATAATAATAATAATAATAATAATAATAATAATAATAATAATAATAATAATAATAATAATAATATGTTATCTATAATTTATTAATTTCTCAATACTTAACTTTTAGCACTATCAAATCAAATATAATAATAATAATAATAATAATAATAATAATAATAATAATAATAATAATAATAATAATAATAATAATAATAATATGTGTCATCAACTTGCTCGAAGGTTTGAGACGTATTTTTTTTTCTTTGGTGGGTCGGGTGATAGCAAAAAAATTTCATGGGTTAAATGAGACAACATATTGGTTCTATATGAGGGTGGGGGTTGAATATTGGTCCTCTTAATGCCAAAAACCTAGCTTTGTTGGGAAAATGTTGGTGACGTTTTTATGTTGAAAAGGACTCCTCTTCAGTAAAAATTCCAAGAAGTATTTATGGGAGGGACGGAGGTTTTGGTTCTCATAATTATAATAATTTCTAGGGTAGGGGGTAGTGTGAAGAAACATTTGTAAAGTTGGCGCTTATATAATAATTCCTGAGATTTAACACCGAACGACTTCTAGTGCTTTAAGAGTTGTCATTAGCATTTTTAATATTTTTAACTTAATATGAGCTTAAGATAAAACTATCCTATTATGACTCTAATCAAGTAACTATATTAACACATTTTTTCTATCTAAATTAAATATGAATGTTTAAAGTTAATGATTAGATAAAATAATATCATAAAAAGATAAAATTATATAATAAAATAACTATCACCATTTTTAAACCATATAATTTATAAAATACTTTTTAACCATTAGTTTTGACTATGTGTTGTAATTTAACTATTTATTAATTTTCTATTTTATATTCGACAATTTATTATGACAGTTAATCTGATGAATGTGAAGGAAAAAACGTATTACCTCCACGCAAGGATACCTTTACTAGTTGAAGATCAAAAACAAAAAGCAGCATTTATTTACTGTAAAAATTCATCAACATATACCAAAGCAAAAAAGAACAACAAATCAAATAAAACTGTACTACAACAAACTTATAATCATACTCCGTATTAAGTATGGGGGATGATTCTCACACACTGTTTTTGATCCTCACACACCCTTTTACCCTATTATTAGGGAGGATTTCAAGTAAATTGGTGTGTGAGGATAAAAAACAGTGTGTGAGAATCATCCCCCAATAAGTATATACTAAAGAACTTACCAAAAAACACATCTCCTTAATTTCTACACAACTCACATTTTAATCTAATAAACTTCATCCATACTCAAATAGTCAAATAAATTTTTTTTTTTTTTCATTTTCCATAATCATTTATCTTGCCAAACATCTATCAAACATATATCCTTCATTTTCTTTTTCATCATTTCATAATTTCTTGCAAATCAGTATACGAACGACTGAGTCTAACATTCTTAATATTCCTGACGGGACTATTCGGCAACGATCGTATCGGGGAATCCAAACTTCGTTTCAGAATCTTACTCATGGCAGCAATCAAATGAAGCGCTGTATCCCGTGGCGCTTCACTTGACCTTGATTTCCGGCAAAAGTTCATATGACGTGTCATTGCTTCTTCGGTAGTGATCAGCCTTTCACTTCGTATAATTTCGTCTTTTATCGCCTCTCCGCACAATCCACAAATCCAGTTACCGTGGTACCTCTTGCGAATCGTCTCCATATACGGTGGAGTACAGTCTTCAATCAATCCGCAGCAATCGCACTTTGCGGACGCTACTTCGGTTGTCTCAACCGTCGTGCTTACAGCAGCTGGCATCGCCAACGTGTCAGACATAACCGTCGTAGACATCTGTAACAAATTAAATAGAATAGAATGATATAGTGATTTGGAGAGGAAATAAGATGTGGTTGAGTTATAATTTTTGTTGGAAGGTAATCGCTTATAAATGATTAGAAGTCAGGAATGGGAATAAAATCCACGTTGTAAATTTGTGATTTTCAAACAGAATGGTAGGTCACACAATAATAAACAATGCCAGTTGTAACGACACTTGTCATCAACTTCTAGTACACTTTTATTTATTTATTTATTTATTATTATTATTATTATTATTTTTAATAGTCACAGACTTAACAACCCACGCGTTCATCTTCCACGCTTTCATAACTCGTCCTCAACTGCTGTTTAAGAGGAAATCCGGCTAAATCCAAAAGCATGAGCGGTAAAACCCCCTCCCCCACTGCACCCGCAACGCAATGTGCGGAAGTCATCTTTGAGTGGAATTGAAGGGTAAAGGGACATTTTCTTTATTTCAAAGACTTATTACATTCACATTTTGAAACAATTACTTTAAATAATGTCAATGGTTATTTACTTTTGTCGTTGATATTAAACTATTTTGGTTTACAATACATTTAATGACAACGTTTTAATGAATTAAATGTGAATGCTTTTCAGTAAACGTCTCATTAAGAGGACGTGACCGTTAACTATGAGAACGGAGGTTAATACATCGTTAGTGGATTCCGTCGGGATATTACAATATTGTTATTTAAAGAGAGATAATCTTTTTTCGAAATACAGTGATTAGATATGTCAATTTTTAAAGAATTTTCTAACTGTCTATCAAAAGGTTAATGGTCTAGTGGTATCGTGCTAATCATTTCAATTATGAGGTGGAAGGTTTAAGTCTTGTGGTGAATTGTGAACATATTCATGGATTTATTTTATATATCCGTGTAATTCAGTTTGTGAGTTTACTTTTGAAAAAAAATATTAACTGTCTAGGCTAGTGATTAAAATTAATTTGGTGAAATATAAATTTCAATTTCAATAATATAATAAATAAATTGGGGTTGATATAACGGAAGGACTTGCATTAGCCACTACAATACAACCACGTGTACATATCCGACGTGCACCAATCCACGCCTTTGACAAACTTTTTCGTGTTTCCGGCCTATTCATTTAATAAAATGCTAACGTGATTCATTGATAAATCTTAAATACTCTATTTCTTATATGATATTTTACATCAATAATACGGAGATTTGGTCATACTTTCCCAGTCGCCCTCTAAATAGTGCGGCAATAAATATATACAATTGACTTTATTCGCATTTTAAAGATTAACTAGTTAAAATATCTGTGAATTCACGGATTTGTTTAATGAAACATTTAATTTTTCTATAAAAATTGACATTAGTACATTCAAATTACGCAATAAAATATGAAATTTGGTTAATTCAAGTTTAGCAGTATAAATTGTATATATGTGTAGGTAACAAATCTTCAAAATATATTGCCATGTACCTACTTGATACATAATTTAAAATGTCGTTAACGAAGTTCAAACCTTCAAAATATACCGTTCTCAGTTACTGTATTCGAACCACTAAAATATGCAACAATGGTTTTATAGACCAAATTTTCATCAATAGAATCTATTAATGGTAATGATTAAACAAAGTATACAATCATTCTCTACTTCAAATATCATAAGAGAAGTTTTGATCGAAAAAACTAACTACATACCTCATAAGTTCCTCCTTCAACATTCCACTTAAATCCAACTTTATAGCCATCTTCATAATATGATTTTCCTAGAAATTATTCAAATAAATATCAAGATCACTCATTATGAGACACACACATGTTCAGATGACTCACCAACAGTTGCAGCTGCTCATTTTTTGGCAAAGTATTCATCAGCACGAGCAAGGTTTTTAGCAACTGTTGGTTTGACCCACTTCTTTTGGTCTGGTAATACGGTCAATGAACAACATGCAACCTCCTCAAGCTTCTCTTTTGCTTGTGCAGAAAATGCACGAGCCTTAAATTCCACTTTAAACTCACTTCACAACCGCTGATGGAGTTGGGGATGCTAAAGCCATAATTAAAGAAATCTTATTTTGTTGTTGCTGTTGCAGTTTGTTGATGTTATCTAAAGGAAATTGACAAATGTTGCAGTGAATCACACCAGCGCATTACTGCAGCACAGAAAGTAAGAATTAACACTAAATAAATAATGATATCAGTTGGACGACTAAATATTAAAACCTAAATCCATATATGTGAAGCCTCATAAGAGGTTACGAACTGAACCCCAAGTTTAGATTGTATAGAGCTGTTTGGTGAAAGAGTCTCGTAGTTAGATTGGAAAGAGCTCATTGTCTCATTAGATATCGGGAAAAATTATTAAAAACATACAAAAACTCAGATTGAAGTGCACACACAAGAAAAATTCACATTGCAATACAAAGTTACCTACAATTAGAACATGTAATGTGCCAATGTAAAACTCTCAAATTACAAAGACAAGGGAGCAAAAAGTTAGTATTAATGATTAAAGACGAATTATAAGAGATGAATATTATACCAATGCATTAAACACCACCTGTTGTAACAAACTTCAGGATTTCCAATGCAATTTCGTGATAATTAGCTGAAGCATTCTAAACCAACAAAGAACTTGCAGGCTGCGTATATGGATGGTATGCTTGTAGGCTTCACAAAGAAAGAGCATCATTAGATAACAATAACAATGACTTAAATCATTCGAATAGTCAAATACTAATCAGTTCCAAAATAAATAAAAAGATATATGTAGACCCCTTTCAATGACATTAAGTCTACTTTCAAATTTGGTTACTCCATATGGCCAAAAAGTCTCCTTATTTTGTTATCAAATGTACTACGGTAAACTTTAAACATTATAGATATCAAATTTCGACATACTTCTTATCAAACTACACTCATAAAGTAACAGGCTTGTATTACAATAAAAATCAGTCTGTAACATCATAATGTAACAAAGTAGACTACTACCTCCATTTGAAGAATTTCTTGAAATTTTAATTCCATCACAATCATACCCTCGAGTCAAACAAATTCAAACGCGAAACAGAAAAAAATGAAAAATTAAACATTAGTTACATAAAAACAGATAAAACAAACTTACAAAAGTGTAATAAAATAAAATATTTGAAGAGTAAATAAGCAAATACTCGTAATTGAAGTTAGAACCTGGTCTTCCAAAACTGAAGTTAAAGGCTTTATTAGAAGCATCTGAGGCAAAATAAAATCATAACCAAAAGTCCAAAATAATCTTTTACATAGTTTCCTGGAATCAAATCCATAGATTAATTTGAAGAATTGTCAACTACTAATAAAAACACATTGTAATTAATGTGAACTCAAAATAAACATAAATAAAGATAAAAACTTACATGAGATGAACCAAAGCTAGAAAAAAAACACGGAAAGAAGAGATTCTAAAAAAAAAATCACAGAAAGAAGAGATTAGAAGTAATAATCGAGTAGCACATAAAACCAAAATTATTTGAAGAAAAGAAACCCTAACCTGAAAGGATAAAGAAAAAAGGTGTTGAGGATTCGTTTGAATAGGGATAAAGTTTAATGAAGCGGCTGCCATTTTAGGATTTGAAGGACTCATGGAGATGGAAGAAGAGAGCAGAGAGAAAAAAAAAGAGGGGCGTGATTAAAAACAGTTTTTTTTTTTGTTTACTGTTCTTAATTATATTTATTTATAGATATAGATATATTAATTCCTATCACTAACTTCATCTCAAATTTTTTCTTTTTTATTTTGCTTTTCTTTTATGAAAGAAAAATGCCTAATTATGACATCACTATATTTAGTATTTTAATAGAATATATAGAAGATTAGTGAAATATGTAGTGATCCGAACTTTTCCATGTTTATATATATTAATTGAGATTGATATTTACATGATTAAATGTTTCCAACATGTTAAGCAATCAAACTTGTTAAGACTTGATTAATTGAAATATGTTTCATATAGACAATTGACCACCCAAGTTGACCGGCGATTCACGAACGTTAAAACTTGTAAAAACGACATGACGATATATATATGGATATACATATGGTTAACATGAGATTATGATAAGTAAGTATCTCCATAAGTATATTAACAATGAGTTATATACATATAAACAAGACTACTAACTTAAGGATTTCGAAACGAGACATATATGTAACGATTATCATTGTAACGACATTTAAATGTATATATATCATATTAAGATATATTAATATATCATAATATCATGATAATATAATAATTTAACATCTCATTAGATATAATAAACAATGGGTTAACAACATTAATTGAGATCGTTAACTTAAAGGTTTCAAAACAACACTTACATGTAACGACTAACGATGACTTAACGACTCAGTTAAAATGTATATACATGTAGTGTATTTAGATGTGTTAAAATACTTTTGGAAGACTTCAAGACATATATCAAAACACTCATACTTAACGAAAATGGTTACAGTTACTTTTCCATTCTTTTCTTTCATCAAGAATTCTAGTCGTATTCTTACCCGTATTATACACAGCTTCAAAACGTACTTACTATGAGTATATACCAATAGGAACTAGCATGGGATTCCACTCTTGATTATGTCATGTATGACTAATCAATTTTAACTTCTACCATGAGCTAGTCAACTAACTAGAACTCCTTTTAACCCCACTCACCACTCACCAATTACCACTCATCATTCACTCCATTTCACTTCCAATTCTCTTTCTAATTCTCTCTCAACACACACACACTATTATGAACGTATTTTTCCAATAGTTAATCATCATCTTCATCAAAAATCACTTCAAGAATCAAGCTATAATCATCATAGGAAGAACACTTCAAGAACACTTCAAAAATCCCTTCAAGTTTACTAATTTACTTCCAAGCTTTCTAATCCATTCCAAGTAATCATCTAAGATCAAGAAACCTTTGTTATATACAGTAGGTTATCTTTCTTATTCAAGGTAATATTCATATTCAAACTTTGATTCAATTTCTATAACTATAAACTATCTTAATTCGAGTAAAAATCTTACTTGAACTTGTTTTTGTGTCATGATCCTACTTCAAGAACTTTCAAGCCATCCAAGATCCTTTGAAGCTAGATCATTTCTTGTCACTTCCAGTAGGTTTACCTACTAAACTTGAGGTAGTAATGATGTTCATAACATCATTCGATTCATATATATAAACTATCTTATTCGAAGGTTTAAACTCGTAATCACTAGAACATAGTTTAGTTAATTCTAAACTTGTTCGCAAACAAAAGTTAATCCTTCTAACTTGACTTTTAAAATTAACTAAACACATGTTCTATATCTATATGATATGCTAACTTAATGATTTAAAACCTGGAAACACGAAAAACACCGTAAAACCGGATTTACGCCGTCGTAGTAACACCGTGGGCTGTTTTGGGTTAGTTAATTAAAAACTATGATAAACTTTGATTTAAAAGTTGTTATTCTGAGAAAATGATTTTTATTATGAACATGAAACTATATCCAAAAATTATGGTTAAACTCAAAGTGGAAGTATGTTTTCTAAAATGGTCATCTAGACGTCGTTCTTTCGACTGAAATGACTACCTTTACAAAAACGACTTGTAACATATTTTTCTGACTATAAACCTATACTTTTCTGTTTAGATTCATAAAATAGAGTTCAATATGAAACCATAGCAATTTGATTCACTCAAAACGGATTTAAAATGAAGAAGTTATGGGTAAAACAAGATTGGATAATTTTTCTCATTTCAGCTACGTGAAAATTGGTAACAAATCTATTCTAACCATAACTTAATCAACTTGTATTGTATATTATGTAATCTTGAGATACCATAGACATGTATACAATGTTTCGACCTATCATGTTGACACATCTATATATATTTCGGAACAACCATAGACACTCTATATGTGAATGTTGGAGTTAGCTATACAGGGTTGAGGTTGATTCCAAAATATATATAGTTTGAGTTGTGATCAATACTGAGATACGTATACACTGGGTCGTGGATTGATTCAAGATAATATTTATCGATTTATTTCTGTACATCTAACTGTGGACAACTAGTTGTAGGTTACTAACGAGTACAGCTGACTTAATAAACTTAAAACATCAAAATATATTAAAAGTGTTGTAAATATATTTTAAACATACTTTGATATATATTTATATATTGTTATAGGTTCGTGAATCAACCAGTGGCCAAGTCCTACTTCCCGACGAAGTAAAAATCTGTGAAAGTGAGTTATAGTCCCACTTTTAAAATCTAATATTTTTGGGATGAGAATACATGCAGGTTTTATAAATGATTTACAAAATAGACACAAGTACGTGAAACTACATTCTATGGTTGAATTATCGAAATCGAATATGCCCCTTTTTATTAAGTCTGGTAATCTAAGAATTAGGGAACAGACACCCTAATTGACGCGAATCCTAAAGATAGATCTATTGGGCCTAACAAACCCCATCCAAAGTACCGGATGCTTTAGTACTTCGAAATTTATATCATATCCGAAGGGTGTCCCGGAATGATGGGGATATTCTTATATATATGCATCTTGTTAATGTCGGTTACCAGGTGTTCACCATATGAATGATTTTTATCTCTATGTATGGGATGTGTATTGAAATATGAAATCTTGTGGTCTATTGTTACGATTTGATATATATAGGTTAAACCTATAACTCACCAACATTTTTGTTGACGTTTAAAGCATGTTTATTCTCAGGTGAATACTAAGAGCTTCCGCTGTTGCATACTAAAATAAGGACAAGATTTGGAGTCCATGTTTGTATGATATTTTGTAAAAACTGCATTCAAGAAACTGATTTCGATGTAACATATTTGTATTGTAAACCATTATGTAATGGTCGTGTGTAAACAGGATATTTTAGATTATCATTATTTGATAATCTACGTAAAGCTTTTTAAACCTTTATTTATGAAATAAAGGTTATGGTTTGTTTTAAAAATGAATGCAGTCTTTGAAAAATGTCTCATATAGAGGTCAAAACCTCGCAACGAAATCAATTAATATGGAACGTTTTTAATCAATAAGAACGGGACATTTCAGTTGGTATCAGAGCGTTGGTCTTAGAGAACCAGAAAATTTGCATTAGCGTGTCTTATCGAGTTTGTTAGGATGCATTAGTGTGTCTGGACTTCGACCGTGTTTTCTTTAAAAATGATTGCTTAACATTTTTGCTGGAAACTATATATTTTTAACATATGAATATTATGTGATATATTAATCTCTTAACGTGTTTGATATTATGTGATAGATGTCTACCTCTAGAACAAGTCCCATTGACTCACCTAATAATAATGAAGAGTCAAATTTAAATTGGAATGATTCGTGGACTGATTCACAAGTTCTCGAAGAGGAACTGGAAGAAGAGTCGGAACCGGAAGAAGAATCGGAACCGGAAGAAGAAATAGAACCGGTGGGGGAAATAATAAAACGGTTAAGTAAAAGAGAATCCTCAACCAACCGACCAAGGTTAATTATGGTCAATGATGTTTCCGCCAAAGAAGCAAAATATTGGGAGGATTACCAATTCTCCGATGAATCGGATTCCGACGAGAATTTCGATGATGTTATAGAAATTACCCCAACTGAATTTAAAAAGGCAAAAGAAAATAATAAGGGAAAGGGCATAAAAATAGAGAAATCTAATTCCAACCCCGATGAACTTTATATGTATCGTCAACCCCCGAAGTTCTTAAGTTGTAACAATGACCCGGGAACCTCTAAACCACCAGGTTTTTCTAAACCAATGTGGACAACGACGGCTCGTATTAGGGGAACATCATATATCCCTAGAAACTTGGCAAAACGAACCAAAACCGAACAAGAAGAAACGAGCGAGTCGGAATAAGATAGTTGTATTCGTGTGGTGTAATATATGTAATATAGTGTGCTTATGCTTTATGATATATGTAAAAATTGCTTGTATTAATAAGTATTTTTTTTATGAATCTAACTCTTGTCTATTTTACAGTATAAAAACACAAAATGGATAGACAACCCAATATTTTAAGAGACCTACCCGGAGACATGATTGATGAAATCATGTCTAGAGTCGGTCAGAATTCCTCGGCACAACTATTTAAGGCGAGATCAGTTTGTAAGACATTCGAAGAACGTTCCAAGAATGCCTTGGTTTATAAAAGGGTTTCGTTCGAAAGATGGGAGATATCACATTGGGAAATCCATAAGTTACGATGTGTTTACTTTGACGCATATATTGCGGGGAACCCAAATGCTATTTTACGCAACGGGTTAAGAAATTATTTTGACTCAGTATGTCCGAATATAGGACTTCGTGATTTAGAAAAAGCGGCTAACATGCAATATAAAGAAGCATGTTATGCTTACGGATTAGTAATGTTCGCTTCTCACCAAAGTGAGAACAAGAACATCGGGCTACAACTATTAAACAAAACGTTCCCACAAGTGACGGAGTCGGTAATTGGGGTAAGAAATGAGGTTTTTAGGTTATTACGAGACTGTTAGTCATTACGTAACCCTCGTCCCTTTGACGACGTTACAACACGCTGTCTTATCAACGGCCATAACGGTTATGTTCCACAAGACCAAGGATGGGAAGTAGTCCTAGTAAAACCAGAATGCATGACTTGTTTCTGGACGTATGAATTACGTGTCTTTATTGCCTTTGCTGAACGACTTGTGTACTAGCTAGAATTATCTTCACAACTATCTTGTATCAAAGTTATTGTGTGCTATATTTCATGCTTTATGTAAAATAAGCGGTATTGTAAGTTTGTAAAATATTGTATAAAAGTTTGAACGCGAAATATTATTACAATCAGTTTTTCATATAGAATTGTAGTAGTTGAATTGTATATTAGCTACTAAGTATGAACTTAACGGGTAGGTACTACCCGAATTTAAACTTATAAAACGCTAATATGAAGAAAAAACTTTTATAAATGAGTTCATATTATGCTACGAAATACTATTAACTACTCTTAATATTCTGTATGATTAACTTGTTCCATCTGACTATTTTGAAGGAAATGGCACCGACTACTCGACACACCGTGAATATGAATGAAGAGGAATTCCGTACTTTTCTAGCTTCAAACATAGCCGCAGTACAGGCTGCGCTACATACCAACAATAACCTTGGATCTGGCAGTACAGGAAATCGTGTAGGATGCACCTACAAAGAATTCACTGCCTGCAAACCTTTGGAATTTGATGGAACCGAAGGACCGATCGGATTGAAACGGTGGACCGAGAAGGTCGAATCGGTGTTTGCCATAAGTAAGTGTACTGAAGAGGACAAAGTGAAGTACGCTACGCATACCTTCACAGGTTCTGCGTTAACATGGTGGAATACCTATCTAGAGCAAGTGGGACAAGATGATGCGTACGCACTACCGTGGTCACCATTCAAGCACTTGATGAACGAGAAGTACCGTCCCAGAACCGAGGTCAATAAGCTCAAGACAGAACTTAGAGGGTTACGAACCCAAGGATTTGATATTACCACGTACGAAAGACGATTCACAGAATTGTGCCTATTGTGTCCGGGAGTATTCGAAGATGAGGAAGAGAAGATCGACGCGTTTGTAAAAGGATTACCGGAAAGAATCCAAGAAGATATAAGTTCACACGAGCCCGCCTCCATACAACAGGCATGTAGAATGGCTCACAAACTAGTGAACCAGATTGAAGAAAGAATTAAAGAACAGACTGCTGAAGAGGCCAATGTGAAGCAAGTCAAAAGAAAGTGGGAGGAAAACGGTGATAAGAATCACCAATACAACAACAACAGCAATTACAACAATAATCGCAACAATTATCCCAACAATCGCAACATCAATCGCAACTACAACAAACGGCCCAACAACAACAACAACAACAACAACAACAACAACAACAACAAAAACAACAACAACAACAACAACAACAACAACTACAACAATCATCCCAACAACAATAATAACCGCAGCAACAACAACAATCAGAAGCAGCTATGCCAAAGGTGTGAAAAGTATCACTCGGGGTTCTGCACCAAATTTTGCAACAAGTGTAAAAGAAATGGTCATAGCGCGGCGAAGTGTGAGGTCTACGGACCAGGGGTTAATAGAATAAAAGGAACAAATGGTGTCGGAACGAGTAATGGTGGAGCAAGTAGTGTCGGAGCAAGTTATGCCAATGTAGTTTGTTATAAATGTGGAAAACCAAGCCACATTATTAGAAATTGCCCGAACCAGGAGAACACGAATGGACAAGGCCGCGGAAGAGTTTTCAATATTAATGCGGCAGAGGCACAGGAAGACCCGGAGCTTGTTACGGGTACGTTTCTTATTGACAATAAATTTGCTTACGTTTTATTTGATTCGGGTGCGGATAGAAGCTATATGAGTAGAGATTTTTGTGCTAAATTAAGTTGTCCATTGACGCCTTTGGATAGTAAATTTTTACTCGAATTAGCAAATGGTAAATTAATTTCAGCAGATAATATATGTCGGAATCGAGAAATTAAACTGGTTAGCGAAACATTTAAGATTGATTTGATACCAGTAGAGTTAGGGAGTTTTGATGTGATAATCGGTATGGACTGGTTGAAAGAAGTGAAAGCAGAGATCGTTTGTTACAAAAATGCAATTCGCATTATACGAGAAAAAGGAAAACCCTTAATGGTGTACGGAGAAAAGGGCAACACGAAGCTACATATTATTAGTAATTTGAAGGCACCAAAACTAATAAGAAAAGGTTGCTATGCTGTTCTAGCACACGTCGAGAAAGTACAAACTGAAGAAAAGAGCATCAATGATGTTCCCATTGCAAAAGAATTTCCCGATGTATTTCCGAAAGAATTACCGGGATTACCCCCACAGCGATCCGTTGAATTTCAAATAGATCTTGTACCAGGAGCTGCACCAATAGCTCGTGCTCCTTACAGACTCGCACCCAGCGAGATGAAAGAACTGCAAAGCCAATTACAAGAACTTTTAGAGCGTGGTTTCATTCGACCAAGCACATCACTGTGGGGAGTGTAGCGACCCCGACAAATCGTCAAGTGACGGCGTCGGCTACGTGGGTCCCATTACCTGATTATAAGTCTTTAAGATAACGTTTGACCAAAATATGTCGCCTTCATTTCAAAATAAAGATTGTTTCAAAGTTTACAAGAATTGTTCAACCAAAAGTTAAGTTACAACGTTAGAGATACGATTGAAATCTAGGCGACACGGTTTAAAGTAAAGTCAAAAGACGCTCCATGAAATGCATGTATACTCGACATCGGATGCAAGTATCAAATAGTAAGCGGAAGCATGTTTCACATATCGTGCAAGACCTGAGAAAAACATAGAAATCTGTCAACGAAAACGTTGGTGAAATCATAGGTTTAAGTAAGTAAGTACAAGTGAACCACAAGATTTGCATCAATGAAATAATAGTAATACATTCCAAAAGTTTGTTTCACGAGCACCCAATTATCAAAGCTTAACATTCCTTCCATTGTATACCCCATCACTTAGTGCTAGAACAAACACTGATTCTCGAAAATATATTTCATCCGTAGACGGTAGCGAACCGTCAAAGATGAGGGTTGTCAACCCATATGGCCATATAACATAAGTTCTCGCTTACACCCGGCAAGTGTAACTAATGATAATCGAATTGAGGATTTTTGTTCTAAACTCGTATGTAGAATGTTTGTTTTCCCGTTCTTGTGTTCACTTAGTTCAAAAGAATCGTTTATGTTTTCTCATCCCAATATAAGTTCAAAAAGAGTAAAAGTGGGACTATGATCTCACCTTTGATTGCACGAGTATAAATGTACTTCACAAAGTAAACGTGTGCATGAATGTTGCTTAGCCTTGACCTAAACAAATAAGTTGTATCAATTAACCGGTTACGACACAAGGTCGGGTGAAATGTGTTCAATTAGTCCTATGGCTCAATACGACTTGAATAGTATAGCATGTGAATCACGTTGTCAAGTTTCATGCAAGAATCACGTACAAAAGCATGTTAGACGATTGTATAAAAGTTTGGTTAAGTTTGACTAAAAGTCAAACTTGGTCAAAGTCAACGAAAAAGTCAACGCGTTCGGGTCGGGTCCCGGACTATTTTTCTATGCTAAATATTCATATACAAGTATATTAAAACAAGTTTCATGTGAATCGGAGGTCGGTAGCTAGTCAAACATTTCGCGTGAAATGTGACAAAGTGAGCAGAATCTGGCCAGGCGATTCTGCGCGCCGCGCGGGGATGTGGCGCGCCGCGCCACTACCTGGGCAGAGAATTCTGGTCAGTTTTTCCAAGTGTGCACGAACCAAAACCTTTTCCAACCCAATTCTTGACCCGCAAACACTTATAATGCCTATCATATATCGTCGAAAAGGTATTTTGACGAGGAATACAACTAACCACATCTCATCAATCAATAACATCATTTACAATAACCGAAAACTCGTCAATTGATCAAGAAAGGTTTATTTTCAAAGTTTCAAGTTCGTAAAACGTATTTTATGATTCGGGAATCCAATTTACACATACGATATGCCGTTTCGAAGGTAATTAAGCATACATTACAACTAATCACTAACAATTAACATTCCATGGCATTCAAGCATCAAAAGTTCATGTCAAGAACTATCAAACCCTAGTCAAACATCACAAAATCAATATTCATATTTTTGAAGTTTTCTTAATCAACCTACGCATCAAAACGAAGCTAGTGATACTAGTAACACAATTAAAACATGCACTTTAACAATCTAACAACATTAACTCATCCAAAATCAAGGATTAAGCACACCCATTTCAAGTTCATGCTAGTTACTCCAAAAACAACAAATCGAGCAAACCAAACATATATTCATGTTAGACTCGAGCCATAGACACTAACTAACACCATTTCAAATCAAAAACACGAATTTAGAGAAATCTAGAGTTTTAGAAATGTTACCCAAACGAGATGAAGTTGGTATCAAATTGTAGAGGATGAAGAGAGGATTCCAAATATGTAATCGGATTTGTTGTGAGCTTCCAAGATTGAATTTAGATGATGAATGAATGGAATGGGTTTGTGTGTGTGTTCTTGAGATGGAGAGAAAAGGGATGAGGGAGATGATGGAATGGATGAAATGGGTTGACTAGTTGACCTAGTCAACTAGTTTGCCCATTTGGCAACTCCGGTCCCTCGAGTTTCAAAGCGGGTGCGGGATTTAACCGATCGAATATTTTTAAAACGCAAGTTAACGAGAGATGTTATAATTAAATGACGGAATTATTATGAACGTTAGTCAACGGAAACTACGAATTTAAATAACGAAAGGTATTATTTAAAAGAAAAAGACGGTGTTAAAAATAAATTTAACGGAAAAACGCGGGATGTTACATTATCCACAACTCAAAAGAAATTTCGTCCCGAAATTTAGTTGGAAGTAGTAGTCGATATCTCTTACTCGAGACTTTACGTTGTCAATGCTATGAATAAGTGAAAGTACGTTCTTGAGGGTTCTCATGAATTTGGATAGTCAGGGTTTTACGTTGCATTAAGGTTCGGTTTTTACGATCCCCAGTTTCAACTGGTTTTCCTATGAAGAGAAGTTTGTCATCGATAGTTGATGTATCCAGCAGGATTGCACGTTCCTGTTCCGCAGGACACGTTTCTAAGTTTGTTACACGAAATGTAGGGTAAACGGAAACTTAATTGAGTCGGAAGTTCTAAACGGTAGGGAGCGGTTCCAATACGCCCCAAGGTTTCAAAAGGGTTAACATGTCGCGGGTTTAACTTTCCCTGATTCCCGAAACGGATTACACCCTTCCAAGGTGCGGGTTCTCAATATTACGCGGTTACACACTGGGATTTGTGAGGTTCTCCTCTAAGTTTGGTATAACTCTTCTGGCGACAATGGGTTGTCTCGAGCCCTTCTCGGACTTGAACGATCTCAATTGTTGTTTCTTGATGGAGTTCAGATTTCGGTGGTTGATGCTTTGGTTAAATGAACAGGGGTATGACATTAGCGGTCATATAAGGTTTCGAAAAGTGCGCGTGAACACACGAGTGGTAACTACTGTTGTAAGAGTGATCTACTAAAGGTGACAATACGAGTTTGTGAGATGTCTTTCCAAGACGTAAATCGTTCGTTTGCTCGGTTCGTTAGTTTGTGGGTGGTACGCGGTACTCATGTCTAAGCAGGTTCCCAAGGTTTCTTGTAAAACTAGAAGTGAAACGAGTATTTCGATACAGAATAATTGACAAAGATACACCGTGTTGGAAAAGAATCTCTTAAGATACGTTTGAACAAGTTAGTTAGGGTTCGAAAAATGTTCGTTAGGACTATTCACCCTCGTGGCGAATACTTATGTAATATGAGGAGTTTCTCTATCCATGGAGAAATGTTACAAGGAGTTTCTTTAAACGGAAATGCGAACGGTAAAGATAGTAGTGAAATGAGGACTTAGAATAGGATGAGTTTACATCTCGAGGTTGCTATAACGTGCCTCTAGTTGTCAAAAGTTGAAGTCTGAAAGAGAAACGAGGTAGTACACGTAGTTGTATAGTTCGGGGTTGAATAATAGTTGACCGATTATCAGAAACACAAGGGCGTTAAGTCAAAGAAGAGTGAAGTATCGTTGGATTGTGTGTTATCTTAATTTCCAGTAATATCAGACGGTAACGGTGAAATAACAGAGGTATGTAGTGTGGTACGTGATGACAAGAATATTGATCGGATCCACAATTTAGTATTCGAATTCTTCGTGCAAAATAACGAATTTCCGTCCCGTTGATTTCGAGTCGAGGGAGTATGCCTTTCGGCGTCCAAGTAGAAATATTTCCATATTTGAGTCCCATCTGGTGTTGTACGAATTTAGCTAGAAATGTTGGTGTGAAGAATCACGCTCAAGGTTCGATCGCGGAGAGATTAAAGTCGTGTAATACGAGAAAAGTCAGAAATGAATCTTCGGTAACAACCGGTGAGATCTAAGATTTTTACGAATACAAGTCTGAGTTGGGAGAGTTTCCTGATTACATGTGGCTTGATTTCGAGATTGATTGTAATTCCTTGACCATTAACTTCATGGTCTAGAAAATTGGACTTCGTTCAACAGAAATTCTCACTCGGAGAATTTGGTATAAAGTTGCTCTTTTCTCAAGAGTTCGAGCTTAAGATGGTGATGTTGTTCGTTTTCCTTCTTTACTTAAATAAGTTAAGATGTCATCTATAAATACGATAACAGATTAGTCTATATGAATTTGCATACGCGGTTCAAGAGGTTTATGGATACGGGCGAGCCCTAAATAAATCAAGCGGTACTAAGAGAGATTTACAACTAACGTTGCGAGTTCGGAAAGTGGCTTAGGAGACATCGTCTCACTTAACCCCCAATTGATGATAACCGGAACGGAGGTCGATTTGGAACATACGGGATTCGTGCAAATAATCATGAGGTCATGGATGCGAGGGAGAGGGTATCGGTTTCCAACCGAAAATTACTCAGTTCACAATAATCTATACAAGATGATGGGGAAACATTTTTTTTTTTTTTTTTTTTTTTTTTTTTTTTTTTTACGAATCGGTTCCGAGCTCCCTAGTTCTATAGGTGTCAAGTCAAAAGTCTTAACGTATTTCCTCCAATAAAATTTATAGGCACACAATATTTTTCCGTTGGTCGCTTAAATTGCCTAAGTAGTGTCTAGGGAAAAAAAAAAGTAGAGTGCAAAGAGCACGAGTCAAAGACTTGGTTATAAAACGTCTAACGGTAATGAAATCGAATAAGTATGAAGTATACGGTTTGTTGTGAAGAAACGTACCCGTTACTAGTCCATCGTCGTTCCGGGCATCCTTGGTGTCGATGTTGAAGGTTCAACGGCGTGCGTTGGGGTTGATTTTCTTATTTGGGCACACATTCCTAAAATGACCCAGTTGGCCACATTCGAAGCAAGCACCCGTTCTGTGTGCGTTGGGCATCTTTCGAGCGACGGGTCCTTGGCGCCGGTGGCGAAACCTGCCACATCCTTCAAAGTGATGCTTGTGGCATTCGTCACAAAAAGGCAGCTTTCCGGCATAGCCTTTCTTGTCGTTGGAGGTAAAAGGCTTCTTGGCGGGGTTGTTGTTATTGTTGTGGTTGCTTGATTGAGAAGCTTCCCATGTTCTTTTGTTGTTACTCGGGTGGTTCTCGACCATTGGTGCCGGTGCTTCCATTTCATTCACCGTTTCTAAGGCTTGGCGGGCCATTGTTAAAGCCTCTTGTAGGTTAGTGGGTTGAGATGTCATTACCTTGTGTTGAATGCTCTTAGGGAGGCCATCCATGTAAAGTTCGACTCTTAGGGATTCGGGAGTCATGAGAATTGGACACATCGAGACTAGTTCGGTAAACCGTTGATTATAAGCCTTGAGGTCATTTCCGGCCGTTTTTAAATTCCTTAGACCCTGTTCGAGCCTTCGAGTCTCGTCGCGCGGGAAGTATTCGGTGATCATTCTTTCTCTTAATTCGGTCCAAGAGAGTGTGTGGGCTTCATCGCTTCCCACTAATTGTACATACGTGTTCCACCATGAGAGAGCAATACCGGTGAAAGTGAGGGTGGAAAACTTGACCTTATCTTGGTCTCGACAACCGCTTGTGTTAAAAACGGTCTCCATTTGTTCAAACCATCGGGTGAGAGTAACCGGTCCCCCGGTTCCATCGAAAGTGGGATGATTGTACTTCATGAAGTTCTTGTAGGAGCAACCTTCGATTGAATTACCGGCTCCATGATTGTTGTTGTTAGAAAAGTGATCGGCCACGGCCGTACCCACGGCGGTGGTTATCATTCGTTGAAGAGCTTGTTCTAGAGTTTCGAGAGGAGTATTGTGTTGACCTTGGTGAGCCATTGTTCCTTCATGAGACAAGAATATCGTTGGTTAGTATTTTCAACAATACTAACCGTGGCATGGAATAAGGATAGAGAGAAAATTTTTCCTTGACTCGCCTTAAATTCTCTATGTCATAATGTCGGAACGTCCATGTGAATCACCGTAATATAATCCCGGAAATTATATTACCCTGATTCTCATGTGCATTTAACATTACTTCATAAAGTCAAGGTGGCGCACCAACAAAATTTATCAACGTAAGATCAAGATCGAATACGAGTTAGATATGATAGAAGAGTTCGAGTATAAATGCACAATTAGTCAAATAATTCCTACTTCAGTCTATATGCCGGTTGTAGTCTAGATTCACCTATGTACCCTATGACTCGGGGTGAACACAAATGAACTCTAAATCCCTACAACCAAGGCTCTGATACCACCTGTAGCGACCCCGACAAATCGTCAAGTGACGGCGTCGGCTACGTGGGTCCCATTACCTGATTATAAGTCTTTAAGATAACGTTTGACCAAAATATGTCGCCTTCATTTCAAAATAAAGATTGTTTCAAAGTTTACAAGAATTGTTCAACCAAAAGTTAAGTTACAACGTTAGAGATACGATTGAAATCTAGGCGACACGGTTTAAAGTAAAGTCAAAAGACGCTCCATGAAATGCATGTATACTCGACATCGGATGCAAGTATCAAATAGTAAGCGGAAGCATGTTTCACATATCGTGCAAGACCTGAGAAAAACATAGAAATCTGTCAACGAAAACGTTGGTGAAATCATAGGTTTAAGTAAGTAAGTACAAGTGAACCACAAGATTTGCATCAATGAAATAATAGTAATACATTCCAAAAGTTTGTTTCACGAGCACCCAATTATCAAAGCTTAACATTCCTTCCATTGTATACCCCATCACTTAGTGCTAGAACAAACACTGATTCTCGAAAATATATTTCATCCGTAGACGGTAGCGAACCGTCAAAGATGAGGGTTGTCAACCCATATGGCCATATAACATAAGTTCTCGCTTACACCCGGCAAGTGTAACTAATGATAATCGAATTGAGGATTTTTGTTCTAAACTCGTATGTAGAATGTTTGTTTTCCCGTTCTTGTGTTCACTTAGTTCAAAAGAATCGTTTATGTTTTCTCATCCCAATATAAGTTCAAAAAGAGTAAAAGTGGGACTATGATCTCACCTTTGATTGCACGAGTATAAATGTACTTCACAAAGTAAACGTGTGCATGAATGTTGCTTAGCCTTGACCTAAACAAATAAGTTGTATCAATTAACCGGTTATGACACAAGGTCGGGTGAAATGTGTTCAATTAGTCCTATGGCTCAATACGACTTGAATAGTATAGCATGTGAATCACGTTGTCAAGTTTCATGCAAGAATCACGTACAAAAGCATGTTAGACGATTGTATAAAAGTTTGGTTAAGTTTGACTAAAAGTCAAACTTGGTCAAAGTCAACGAAAAAGTCAACGCGTTCGGGTCGGGTCCCGGACTATTTTTCTATGCTAAATATTCATATACAAGTATATTAAAACAAGTTTCATGTGAATCGGAGGTCGGTAGCTAGTCAAACATTTCGCGTGAAATGTGACAAAGTGAGCAGAATCTGGCCAGGCGATTCTGCGTGCCGCGCGGGGATGTGGCGCGCCGCGCCACTACCTGGGCAGAGAATTCTGGTCAGTTTTTCCAAGTGTGCACGAACCAAAACCTTTTCCAACCCAATTCTTGACCCGCAAACACTTATAATGCCTATCATATATCGTCGAAAAGGTATTTTGACGAGGAATACAACTAACCACATCTCATCAATCAATAACATCATTTACAATAACCGAAAACTCGTCAATTGATCAAGAAAGGTTTATTTTCAAAGTTTCAAGTTCGTAAAACGTATTTTATGATTCGGGAATCCAATTTACACATACGATATGCCGTTTCGAAGGTAATTAAGCATACATTACAACTAATCACTAACAATTAACATTCCATGGCATTCAAGCATCAAAAGTTCATGTCAAGAACTATCAAACCCTAGTCAAACATCACAAAATCAATATTCATGTTTTTGAAGTTTTCTTAATCAACCTACGCATCAAAACGAAGCTAGTGATACTAGTAACACAATTAAAACATGCACTTTAACAATCTAACAACATTAACTCATCCAAAATCAAGGATTAAGCACACCCATTTCAAGTTCATGCTAGTTACTCCAAAAACAACAAATCGAGCAAACCAAACATATATTCATGTTAGACTCGAGCCATAGACACTAACTAACACCATTTCAAATCAAAAACACGAATTTAGAGAAATCTAGAGTTTTAGAAATGTTACCCAAACGACATGAAGTTGGTATCAAATTGTAGAGGATGAAGAGAGGATTCCAAATATGTAATCGGATTTGTTGTGAGCTTCCAAGATTGAATTTAGATGATGAATGAATGGAATGGGTTTGTGTGTGTGTTCTTGAGATGGAGAGAAAAGGGATGAGGGAGATGATGGAATGGATAAAATGGGTTGACTAGTTGACCTAGTCAACTAGTTTGCCCATTTGGCAACTCCGGTCCCTCGAGTTTCAAAGCGGGTGCGGGATTTAACCGATCGAATATTTTTAAAACGCAAGTTAACGAGAGATGTTATAATTAAATGACGGAATTATTATGAACGTTAGTCAACGGAAACTACGAATTTAAATAACGAAAGGTATTATTTAAAAGAAAAAGACGGTGTTAAAAATAAATTTAACGGAAAAACGCGGGATGTTACAGGGAGCTCCTGTTTTGTTTGTCAAGAAGAAAGATGGTACATTCAGGTTGTGTATCGACTACCGAGAGTTGAACAAACTTACCATCAAGAATCGCTACCCACTACCGAGAATCGACGACTTATTTGATCAACTACAAGGCTCGTCTGTTTATTCAAAGATTGACTTATGTTCCGGGTATCATCAAATGCGGGTGAAAGAAGATGATATTCCAAAGACTGCTTTCAGAACACGTTACGGTCATTACGAGTTTATGGTCATGCCGTTTGGTTTAACTAATGCACCAACTGTGTTCATGGACCTTATGAACCGAGTGTGTGGACCATACCTTGACAAGTTTGTCATTGTTTTCATTGATGACATACTTATTTACTCAAAGAATGACCAAGAACACGGTGAACATTTGAGAAAGCTGTTAGAAGTATTGAGGAAGGAAGAATTGTACGCTAAGTTTTCAAAGTGTGCATTTTGGTTGGAAGAAGTTCAATTCCTCGGTCACATAGTGAACAAAGAAGGTATTAAGGTGGATCCGGCAAAGATAGAAACTGTTGAAAAGTGGGAAACCCCAAAAACTCCGAAACACATACGCCAGTTTTTAGGACTAGCTGGTTACTACAGAAGGTTCATCCAAGACTTTTCCAGAATAGCAAAACCCTTGACTGCATTAACGCATAAAGGGAAGAAATTTTAATGGAATGATGAACAAGAGAAAGCGTTTCAGTTATTGAAGAAAAAGCTAACTACGGCACCTATATTGTCATTGCCTGAAGGGAATGATGATTTTGTGATTTATTGTGACGCATCAAAGCAAGGTCTCGGTTGTGTATTAATGCAACGAACGAAGGTGATTGCTTATGCGTCTAGACAATTGAATATTCACGAACAAAATTATACGACGCATGATTTGGAATTAGGCGCGGTTGTTTTTGCATTAAAGACTTGGAGGCACTACTTATATGGGGTCAAAAGTATTATATATACCGACCACAAAAGTCTTCAACACATATTTAATCAGAAACAACTGAATATGAGGCAGCGTAGGTGGATTGAATTATTGAATGATTACGACTTTGAGATTCATTACCATCCGGGGAAGGAAAATGTGGTAGCCGATGCCTTGAGAAGGAAGGACAGAGAACCCATTCGAGTAAAATCTATGAATATAATAATTCATAATAACCTTACTACTCAAATAAAGGAGGCGCAACAAGGAGTTTTAAAAGAGGGAAATTTAAAGGATGAAATACCCAAAGGATCGGAGAAACATCTTAATATTCGGGAAGACGGAACCCGGTATAGGGCTGAAAGGATTTGGGTACCAAAATTTGGAGATATGAGAGAAATGGTACTTATAGAAGCTCATAAAACCAGATACTCAATACATCCTAGAACGGGGAAGATGTACAAGGATCTCAGGAAATATTTTTGGTGGCCGGGTATGAAAGCCGATGTTGCTAAATACGTAGGAGAATGTTTGACGTGTTCTAAGGTCAAAGCTGAGCATCAGAAACCATAAGGTCTACTTCAACAACCCGAAATCCCGGAATGGAAATGGGAAAACATTACCATGGATTTCATCACTAAATTGCCAAGGACTGCAAGTGGTTTTGATACTATTTGGGTAATAGTTGATCATCTCACCAAATCAGCACAGTTCCTGCCAATAAGAGAAGATGCCAAGATGGAGAAGTTAGCACGACTGTATTTGAAGGAAGTCGTCTCCAGACATGGAATACCAATCTCTATTATCTCTGATAGGGATGGCAGATTTATTTCAAGATTCTGGCAGACATTACAGCAAGCATTAGGAACTCGTCTAGACATGAGTACTGCCTATCATCCATAAACCGATGGGCAGAGCGAAAGGACGATACAAACGCTTGAAGACATGCTACGAGCATGTGTTATTGATTTCGGAAACAGTTGGGATCGACATCTACCGTTAGCAGAATTTTCCTACAACAACAGCTACCATTCAAGCATTGAGATGGCGCCGTTTGAAGCACTTTATGGTAGAAAGTGCAGGTCTCCGATTTGTTGGAGTGAAGTGGGGGATAGACAGATTACGGGTCCGGAGATTATACAAGAAACTACCGAGAAGATCATCCAAATTCAACAACGGTTGAAAACCGCCCAAAGTCGACAAAAGAGCTACGCTGACATTAAAAGAAAAGATATAGAATTTGAAATTGGAGAGATGGTCATGCTTAAAGTTGCACCTTGGAAAGGCGTTGTTCGATTTGGTAAACGAGGGAAATTAAATCCAAGGTATATTGGACCATTCAAGATTATTGATCGTGTCGGACCAGTAGCTTACCGACTTGAGTTACCTCAACAACTCGCGGCTGTACATAACACTTTCCACGTCTCGAATTTGAAGAAATGTTTTGCTAAAGAATATCTCACTATCCCGTTAGATGAAATCCAAATCAACAAGAAACTCCAATTCATCGAAGAACCCGTCGAAATAATGGATCGTGAGGTTAAAAGACTTAAGCAAAACAAGATACCAATTGTTAAGGTTCGATGGAATGCTCGTAGAGGACCTGAGTTCACCTAGGAGCGTGAAGATCAGATGAAGAAGAAATACCCGCATCTATTTCCAGAAGATTCGTCAACACCTTCAACAGCTTAAAATTTCGGGACGAAATTTATTTAACGGGTAGGTACTGTAGTGACCCGAACTTTTCCATGTTTATATATATTAATTGAGATTGATATTTACATGATTAAATGTTTCCAACATGTTAAGCAATCAAACTTGTTAAGACTTGATTAATTGAAATATGTTTCATATAGACAATTGACCACCCAAGTTGACCGGCGATTCACGAACGTTAAAACTTGTAAAAACGACATGACAATATATATATATGGATATACATATGGTTAACATGAGATTATGATAAGTAAGTATCTCCATAAGTATATTAACAATGAGTTATATACATATAAACAAGACTACTAACTTAAGGATTTTGAAACGAGACATATATGTAACGATTATCGTTGTAACGACATTTAAATGTATATATATCATATTAAGATATATTAATATATCATAATATCATAATAATATAATAATTTAACATCTAATTAGATATAATAAACAATGGGTTAACAACATTAATTGAGATCGTTAACTTAAAGGTTTCAAAACAACACTTACATGTAACGACTAACGATGACTTAACGACTCAGTTAAAATGTATATACATGTAGTGTATTTAGATGTATTAAAATAATTTTGGAAGACTTCAAGACATATATCAAAACACTCATACTTAACGAAAATGGTTACAGTTACTTTTCCATTCTTTTCTTTCATCAAGAATTCTAGTCGTATTCTTACCCGTATTATACACAGCTTCAAAACGTACTTACTATGAGTATATACCAATAGGAACTAGCATGGGATTCCACTCTTGATTATGTCATGTATGACTAATCAATTTTAACTTCTACCATGAGCTAGTCAACTAACTAGAACTCTTTTTAACCCCACTCACCACTCACTAATTACCACTCATCATTCACTCCATTTCACTTCCAATTCTCTTTCTAATTCTCTCTCAACACACACACACTATTATGAACGTATTTTTCCAGTAGTTAATCATCATCTTCATCAAAAATCACTTCAAGAATCAAGCTATAATCATCATAGGAAGAACACTTCAAGAACACTTCAAAAATCCCTTCAAGTTTACTAATTTACTTCCAAGCTTTCTAATCCATTCCAAGTAATCATCTAAGATCAAGAAACATTTGTTATATACAGTAGGTTATCTTTCTTATTCAAGGTAATATTCATATTCAAACTTTGATTCAATTTCTATAACTATAAACTATCTTAATTCGAGTAAAAATCTTACTTGAACTTGTTTTTGTGTCATTATCCTACTTCAAGAACTTTCAAGCCATCCAAGATCCTTTGAAGCTAGATCATTTCTTGACACTTCCAGTAGGTTTACCTACTAAACTTGAGGTAGTAATGATGTTCATAACATCATTCGATTCATATATATAAAACTATCTTATTCTAAGGTTTAAACTCGTAATCACTAGAACATAGTTTAGTTAATTCTAAACTTGTTCGCAAACAAAAGTTAATCCTTCTAACTTGACTTTTAAAATTAACTACACACATGTTCTATATATATATGATATGCTAACTTAATGATTTAAAACCTGGAAACACGAAAAACACCGAAAAACCGGATTTACGCCGTCGTAGTAACACCGTGGGCTGTTTTGGGTTAGTTAATTAAAAACTATGAATAAACTTTGATTTAAAAGTTGTTGTTCTGAGAAAATGATTTTTATTATGAACATGAAACTATATCTAAAAATTATGGTTAAACTCAAAGTGGAAGTATGTTTTCTAAAATGGTCATCTAGACGTCGTTCTTTCGACTGAAATGACTACCTTTACCAAAACGACTTGTAACTTATTTTTCCGACTATAAACCTATACTTTTCTGTTTATATTCATAAAATAGAGTTCAATATGAAACCATAGCAATTTGATTCACTCAAAACAGATTTAAAATGAAGAAGTTATGGGTAAAACAAGATTGGATAATTTTTCTCATTTTAGCTACGTGAAAATTGGTAACAAATCTATTCCAACCATAACTTAATCAACTTGTATTGTATATTATGTAATCTTGAGATACCATAGACACGTATACAATTTTTCAACCTATCATGTCGACACATCTATATATATTTCGGAACAACCATAGACACTCTATATGTGAATGTTGGAGTTAGCTATACAGGGTTGAGGTTGATTCCAAAATATATATAGTTTGAGTTGTGATCAATACTGAGATACGTATGCACTGGGTCGTGGATTGATTCAAGATAATATTTATCGATTTATTTCTGTACATCTAACTGTGGACAACTAGTTGTAGGTTACTAACGAGGACAGCTGACTTAATAAACTTAAAACATCAAAATATATTAAAAGTGTTGTAAATATATTTTAAACATACTTTGATATATATGTATATATTGTTATAGGTTCGTGAATCAACCAGTGGCCAAGTCCTACTTCCCGACGAAGTAAAAATCTGTGAAAGTGAGTTATAGTCCCACTTTTAAAATTTAATATTTTTGGGATGAGAATACATGCAGGTTTTATAAATGATTTACAAAATAGACACAAGTACGTGAAACTACATTCTATGGTTGAATTATCGAAATCGAATATGCCCCTTTTTATTAAGTCTGGTAATCTAAGAATTAGGGAACAGACACCCTAATTGACGCGAATCCTAAAGATAGATCTATTGGGCCTAACAAACCCCATCCAAAGTACCGGATGCTTTAGTACTTCGAAATTTATATCATATCCGAAGGGTGTCCCGGAATGATGGGGATATTCTTATATATATGCATCTTGTTAATGTCGGTTACCAGGTGTTCACCATATGAATGATTTTTATCTCTATGTATGGGATGTGTATTGAAATATGAAATCTTGTGGTCTATTGTTACGATTTGATATATATAGGTTAAACCTATAACTCACCAACATTTTTGTTGACGTTTAAAGCATGTTTATTCTCAGGTGAATACTAAGAGCTTCCGCTGTTGCATACTAAAATAAGGACAAGATTTGGAGTCCATGTTTGTATGATATTGTGTAAAAACTGCATTCAAGAAACTGATTTCGATGTAACATATTTGTATTGTAAACCATTATGTAATGGTCGTGTGTAAACAGGATATTTTAGATTATCATTATTTGATAATCTACGTAAAGCTTTTTAAACCTTTATTTATGAAATAAAGGTTATGGTTTGTTTTAAAAATGAATGCAGTCTTTGAAAAACGTCTCATATAGAGGTCAAAACCTCGCAACGAAATCAATTAATATGAAACGTTTTTAATCAATAAGAACGGGACATTTCAAAATAACCCGTAGAATCAAGAGTTTTTTTAAACGAAACAGTTTAATTATATGTTTTAGGTATTAACTGAACGTAAATACCAAAGTCGTTTAGTTTAATTAACCGTGAAACCAAGGATTCCGACTAAGAAACTTGTCGTTATTTTTACAAACATATTGATATACTTAATTTGGTCAGAATAAATGAACTACATTTATTCTCCCATCACGTTATTCCAATTTTTATCACAATTATTATTTTTCTGGTATATAAACTCATATTTGAATAATAATAATAATAATAATAATAATAATAATAATAATAATAATAATAATAATAATAATATAATAATAATTATAAATATAATTATTATTGTTATTATAAATTTTGCGTTAAAAATGAGTATTTATATTTTAATAATAAAATTTAGTAATAACAAATGCCACTTGAAATTTTTCAAAAATTAGCATATAATTATTATATGAAGGTTGTAAAATATGCTTCAAAGTTTGTACATGTGTTCATATGGTGTTTTGTAAATGATTGTACAGTTTGTTTTAAAGTTTGTACATATGGTCATGAGGGTGTTTTATTATAAGGTTGTACATAATTCTTCAAATATTTTCTTTTTTTGAACGGCAGCAAAATATATTAAAAAGCGACTAGCAAGAAGCTAGAAGCGAGAAAGGAATTACAAAGCGTTTAGAGGGTTTAGCAACCACTCCGTCCAATTAAATCTACTCTTTTTAAACCTACCATACAACCAATTGAAGCTATGAACTACCATGCTATCAAAAACATGACACTTGTGAAATTTCTAATCTTTAAATACAATGTTGTTTCGTAGACGCCAAATGTTCCAAAGAGTAGAGATGATAACCACCCGAACAATCAATCTTTGCTTGCCGTTTATGGGAACATCATCCACCCATGACCAAAATTCCATCCATAGAATTCCAAAAAGGAATATCCAATTTTATCCATCTTTCAACTTTATTCCAAATAATCTTGCTAGTAACACAATTTGCAAAATCTAATCCTTTCGCCAACAGATTCAGCCTTGTAGGATGACGTCGTAACCTCAATCGTCAAATAAACACATTGAACTTGATATGAACATACTTACACCAAAGAGTAGGCTACGAAGTATCACCTTGATTAAGCTTGTCGATCATCTTTCTCGCTTGTGACATATGGTTATGGAGGTGTTTTAACATAAGGTTGTGTATAATACTTCAAATATTGTACATATGGTCATGGGTTTTTTATTATGAGGCTGTACATAATGCTTAATATAGTATACAATTAACATGTTAACATTTTTATTAAAAACAATTAATTACTTTAATGAAATTATCATGAGGGCTTAGATTTTTTCTATTTATTTTTTAATTTTCTTTAAGCTTGAATATCCTTATTTGTGACATCATCATTTTAGAGATTTATACGATACTATAGATGTATAATGAAATATGTTTGATTGGATGGGACGTATTTTTACTCGGATGTATTCGGCCTAATTAAATGTTAGTAACCCACAACACTATGCCTCTCTACTTATAGTTTTATGTAAGGTTAGCGAGTTTCTGCATGCGGTTCTGGGTCGTGCTGGATTATAATAGTCTGTCGGGTGGGTAGATATAATTAGAGTATAAGGTTCTTAGGCAGATATATGTGTCATTAGGTATAGTTATGGTGATTAGTTTACAACAAAGAGAAGTTTACAACATGCGCATAACAAACTTAGCATCCTTACTACTAAATATGACATAATAAGGAGTATAGTTGCCGTGGTGACCAAACCATCTATTTTTCATCTACCAAATTGTATTCGACAGTTCCACTCAAGCCTTCATCAAAAACCTTGTTATGTTGTAGACCTTGGTCCCTAGATCATCCACAACACAAGAGAAGCCAACATCATGAATAGAAGCCCAACGAGACGTACTCTGACCAAAATTACACTTAATGCCAAGCCACCATATACTTTGTAGCTTGCTACTAGCTGCCACGTATCACATTTAAACTCCCTTGTCCAGTACTTTATAATGCTATTAAAAACATAGGATCATTCATCCATCTCGACCAATCCGAATACAACTTTCTCTGCTCTATATCTCATCCATTCAAAACTTCTCAGATTGAATTTCTTAAAATAGATTATCTTCCTTTAGTACCTTTTTATTGACATTTCGATTCTTAAAATATAGTGTCACCCAAATATACCCTTTCCAAATACCTTTGATGATACTGTTGGGATTAACTGAGATTGACAATTTCAAATAACTCCTCTAAACAAAATAATGGTGTATCTTATGGGCTACACGCATAAAAGCATCATCTGTATACGAAAGAAACACTCGAAAAACACAAAAACACAACTTTTAGTAATAAGTCGTTCTTCGTTCTCCGCTATAAAAGGACGCCCAACGTCACGCGTAAGCCCTGAAAGCAGCTTCTATACTTAAGCCCTTAAATAAGCGCGTGATCAGCACACGTGCCACGTTAGCGCCAAGCCAACGTCAGTTACGAAAACTTCCGAACTTCGCATACATCAATCAATCAGCGTTTGACACGTGTATCCAAAAATCACGGAGGATCTGGGCCTATAATAGGTCCTTGGGTCACCATATTACAGTGGGGATTCACTCATTCAGTCACTTTTGACAGAGAACACACTTTCTCTCTCACACAGTACTTTCTCACTCTAGAACTCACCGCTTAGCAACAACACGCTAGCCGGACCATCTCACAGTTTGGTCCCGGAAGATTGATAAGGTCACTCCACGGAGAACTCGTCTGTGTTTCGGGTCTGCAGGGATTATCCCGAGGGTAAACATCAATCAACAACATATCCCACCAGGTTGAGCAGTTTTAGTATTGTACTGGTATATATTAGCCGCTAGCCGGAAAATAGTACCAACACATAACAAACCGGTATTGCCCAACCTCATCACAATCGACAACATATCCATGCCAGACACCACTTCTAGACCTAACAATAAGCAATGATCTATGGATTCGACAACCTCATCACAATTTGGGCAAAGTTAAGAACGTAGGACAATACCTCTCTTGTCTAACTCAACTCGAACCGACAATCTCTTATTTCTAGCTCTCCTAGCATTGTGCACGCCCCTCGAGAATGATTCCAATATCCCTCATCCCTTCTATAAGTATTGTAAGATTTACAACCCAAATACAGTTGGTTCCAATATTAACCCTCTACTACCATTTACTTAAGATGCCTAATTTTTCGCCTTTAATGATATTCAGACCTCCATTTTTATATGTATTTGAGAATTTCTACGCCTTTCACTAAAGGAAGGTAATCCTTGAATGTTTATTAATCTGTGCTCTGCTTATATACACGTAGGCATAACAAATATACAACCGATATACATGGATCATGATAACTACAAATGCTATTATACAGGACATTCCTATTGACTAGCAATATATATTCTGTTATATGACTAAGGACTACACCTAAGTAAACACAATAGCCGGAAGTAGATCGGCGAGTGTCAGGACATCCCGCCCAATTGGCATCCGTGTAGGAGATGAGAGACGAGATGGTACTTTTTGAAATTTGAAGACCAAATGAAATAGTGCCTTTGATGTACCTGACAATGCGTTTCAAGGCTTGCATATGAGTATCAAGTGGAGAATGCATATGGAGACACACTTGTTGCACCACATAAGAGATATCGGGGAGAGTAAATGTTAGGTATTGTAACGCCCCGGCCAAACTGCGATATAGTGTTGGTTTAGCGTAAAGTTTACCGGCTGTGGAGCTTTGTTTACCGAGAGTATCAACCGGTGCGCTGACTGGATTGCAATGTACTAAATCAGCCCGTTGAATAATGTCACGTGCATATGCGGTTTGATCAAGAAATAGACCTTTGTCGTTGCGTGTAACTGAGATACCAAGAAACAAGCTCAACGGACCTAAGTCTTTCATAGCAAATTCGTTTGCTAATAAATTAATAATTGAATCACGCAAGGTAGATGAAGAGGTGACTAAGATAATGTCGTCAACATATAGTAATAAATAAGCAATGTCGTTTCCGTTATGGTAAACAAAAAGAGAGTGATCACATTTGCTATGTATAAATCCAATGGTGGCGACAAAATCAGCAAATCGTTGATACCATGCACGCGGAGCCTGTTTTAAACCATAAAGCGAGCGTTTGAGAAGACAAACAAAGTCGGGATGTTTGGCATCAAGAAATCCCATAGGTTGGTGCATATATACCGTTACATTTAAGGAACCATGCAAAAACGCGTTCTTTACATCTAGTTGGTGTATGGTCCATGATTTTGAAACCGCGATACTTAGAACCGTACGTATGGTAGCGAGTGATAGTTAAAGCTAAGGGGTATAAAATACTATTAATTTTTACAAGAAAATACTATTAAATACGATACAATTTTACACAAGATATTTATTTATTTATAGAATGGATATACTTAAACCTTGCTACAACACTTATAGGCAGTGTACCTAATCGTACAGTAGTGTAGTTTTTAGTAAGTCCGGTTCGTTCCACAGGGAATCTTTTTAAACAAAGCTTAACGCTATATTAGTTTAAATTTATAAAAATACAAATATATATATAAGTAATATTTTTATTATAAAGGGGGGTTTTTACCGTTTAATGATCGGTTTGTCGCTTTTAAAACTTTAGTCGCAGTTAAAACCAAATGTAAAATAATAAATAAATACAAGACTTAATTTAAAGCGTAAAGTAAATAACGATAATGAAATTGCGAATAATAAAAGTGCGATAAAATAAACTTGCGATAATTAAAAAGTACGATAATTAAAAGTGCAATTAAATACAATAACAATAAAAATGCGATAATTAGAAGTGCAATTAAATATAAAATAAAGGAAATTAAATATGAAATAAAAGAATTATGCTTATTTCAACTTTCGTAACCATGATGTTTGACGTGTTGATTTTAGTTTTATGCCCATGGGTTAATTGTCCTTTGTCCTGGATTATTTAATATGTCCATACGAATTTTGTCCATAATAGTCCATCAGTCATAAATATAAAGAGCGAAAGCTTTCTTCAAATTATTCTTATTCCCGAAGTCAAATATTCCAACTAATTGGGGATTCGAATTGTAACAAGGTTTTAATACTTTGTTTAATGAATACACCAGGTTATCGACTGCGTGTAAACCAAGGTTTTACTACTTTGTTAACAATTACACCAATTACCCTTGAATGTAATTCACCCCTATTTCAACAAGTCTATTAACTATTAATTCAGTTCCGTATCCGGTAAAATGAATAATTATTGGTATTTATAGATATCCCGCCCACCGTACCCAGTCAAGCGTATGTGGTTATATATAAATACGTCGAATTATAAGTTTGTATATTAAATTAACAAGGTATTGTTTAGTTAATATAAAACCCATTAATAGCCCATAGTCTAATTTCCACTAGTGTCGTTCTTTTATCCAAACCCCAATTATGGTACAAAGCCCAATTACCCAATTTTAGTAATTAGCCCAACATCATGATTACTTCGAATTAAATAAGCATAATAATAACTTAGCTACGAGACATTAAATTAAAAAGGTTGAACATAACTTACAATGATTAAAAATAGCGTAGCGTTACACGGACAGAATTTCGACTTACACCCTTACAACATTCGCTAACATACCCTTATTATTAGGATTAAAATTAAAATTAAAATTAAAATTAAAATATAAATTATAAATATAAATATTACGTATATAGATAGAGAGAGATAGATTATGGATTATTTTTGCGATCAGAATTCGTTTGCTTTTATAGGGAGTTTCAGTTTTTGGGGCTCCGCAACTCGCGGCATTTTTGCTCTTCAAACTCCGCGAGTCGCGGAGTTTGAAATTCCAGCTCACTCCAAATTGGATCTTAGTCTGCCGACGGTTTATTATATAATATAATATATATATATATAATTAATTATATATTATATTATATTTATATACATAGTTAACTTGTAATTTTTAGTCCGTTGCGTCGAGCGTTGAGAGTTGACTCTGGTCCTGGTTCCGAATTTTCGAACGTCCTTGCGTACTATTTTATATCTTGTACTTTGCGTTTTGAATCTTGTACTCTTGTAATTTCGAGACGTTTCTTATCAATAATTGGAACCTCTTTAATTGTCTTTTGTACTTTTGAGCTTTTTGGTCGTTTGCGTCTTCAATTCGTCGAATCTGTCTTTTGTCTTCACCTTTTATTATTTAAACGAATATCACTTGTAAATAGAACAATTGCAACTAAAAGCTTGTCTTTCTTGAGGAATAATGCTATGAAATATATGTTCGTTTTTAGCATTATCAAATATTCCCACACTTGAGCGTTGCTTGTCCTCAAGCAATATCGTCTTGAAATACTAGAATCACTTCTTTATTCTTCACACTTTGTACATCAGTGATTTCTATACGGCGGTATAAACAATGGTAGTAACGATATGGTTTAAAGTCCCACATGACTATAAAAATTTAGATCCATTAAGAAAATTGGATCTTTATGAAAACATTTGATCTTTTGAACATTAAATCTAGTTTTTACCCTAGATAAGTTTTCCGGAATAACCCTTCACCGGTGTTTGCAAAATATTTTTGTGGGCTTGGTGGGTTTCAGATTTGAAAATTTTAGCTCAAAACTTGCGATTTTGTGTCACCCACTTGCTAACCTTGTATTAGGAAAGCAACACGTCCAGTTTACTTGTCCCGTATATTACCTTTCGGAAAACTACCGTCCGGTTGTAAAGGAAAGCGTTGAACAAGCAACTGTTAAGGCAATGTCCCTTGACATGCTTTTAATTATGGTCTATAACGTGTCAGACGCAATTACTATCCTTGGTAGAAGCAATAGTAAAGCTCACCCTTATAATTTGTAGGTTTGGCACAAGGTCCTGTCTTTGACCACTATGCAACCACCGTTCTTACGGTTGACACCCGATTTGGTTCAGGTGACCTAATGAATTCCAGGTGAATTCCTAGGATTTTGCGTTCAATGGTAATGAACGCATTGAAAATGGGTTTTTAGAAAACAAATCGGTTTGTAATTTTGATCAAAATATTTTCTCGTTCAGGCTCGAATTTAGATATCATTGAATTCCATGAGTTTGTAATTCTCAATCTTTAAGGTCAATCTCAAGGATTGAGTAATATCAGGCTTAAAAGCTGATTTTTGATCTTTTAAGGATATTATCCTTTCTGGGGATCTGATTCATTAGTCTTATCCAGCTAATTTGCATGGTGCCCCCCATTGTACGAGATAAATCCTTCTCATGGTTAGGATAAATCTGACCACTTGGAGACCCTGTTTAATGCTGAGGTCCGTGGATTTCCTGCTGATTTTAGTGATGACTTTTCTAGGTTTTTTGTCAACCTACAGCTGGTCTGGACGACAACTTCCTGACCTAAATCAAGAAGCGCGTTTCTTTTTCGGAAGACTTTACTTCCTTTTAATGATGGAATTGATTCATTGTGTAGATCCATTTCTTCTTTTCTTTCATCGGGTAAAATAGTTTAGTTTAGTCCAAAGCAAAAGTATTTTCAGTTATTTGTTACAGAAATATGTGACATTTGTTTAAGATAACTTGGTAATTTTTCCCACACTTGGCTTTTATTTTCCTTTTTATTGTCCTCTATTCCATTTTAAATGAATTTTAACATTTTGGGTTGTTTCTCAATTTATGTCTTCCGAAGTAACAATAATTTCGATGTTAAAACCTAGTTTTATCTTTCATAAATATGTATAAACATGATTTTGAGTTCATTTAATTGAAAATTTTGAAAAATTTTACTAGAATTGGGTAGTCGGTATATAAGACTAGGGCTGTTCTTTATTATCAGAGAGCACTAGATTCTAATACAACTACTGCTTTACTAGTATTTTTAATGGTAACCAAGTGTATAAAGTAAAAATTTTAAAATCCGAAAGAATTTAACCCCTTCCCACACTTAAGATCTTGCAATGCCCTCATTTGCAAGAAATCAGTAACAATTTAAATTATTGAGGGTGATTAGTGTAGAAATGATTAAATTTTACCAAAGTTTCCTAACATATTTGTGTTTGCTTGCCGACTGATAAATGGTCCATATCATTTGTTCATTCCGTCTTGTTGTTATTTCACATATATTTTGCATCTTGTCGTCAAAATTAGTTGCTTTTGCTGAACTTAATGCCAGTCTTTGAAAATGCGTTGTTTTACCCTGTTGTGTACATAAGATAAACTGCAAACATATATATATATATTTTTGAAGTTTGGTATATTACCCCACATTCAAAAATTATTAAAATCTAAGAATAAAAGTTATAAAATTATAAAAATTATTACAATATTAACATAAGTATTAAACGTATCAATATTACAAATTACAAAATAAATAAAACTAAGTAGACTAGGGATGATACTGATACCAGTAGGGGTTCCATGCATAACCATAGGTGCTATAGAATGCTTCGGCAGGGTTATACGTAGGATACGGTGGTTGAATCTCTATAGACCAGGGAGGGAATATGGGAGATGGAGTAGGAATATAGTTTCTACCTATATGTTGGCAATAAGCTATGATTTGGTTTTGATGAACTTGCCAATCTTCAAATACTCTATGTCTAGCATTTTCATACTCCTGTGAAGCTATAAACCTTTGCATTTCTGCCATTTCATTTCCCCCTCCTACATTACCTTGCTGTTGATTTCTCTCAACCTGTGGATGTCTACCATGGTATTGTACTGCGGCGTTATTTCGCCTCTTCAAAACCTTTGCACCATGGTATACATTTAAACCTATTGTATCGCGAGGTTTTGGTTCTTCGACTAATAATCCCCCCCGACTTATATCCACACCGAGATATTCAGCAATCAAAGTAATAAATATACCACCTCCTATTATGCTATGCGGTCTCATCCCCCTAACCATAGCTGATAAATAATAACCCACACAATAAGGTATACTTACAGCGCTTTGTGGGTCTCGAATACACATATGGTAAAACAAATCCTGTTCATTTACCTTTTCCTTGTTCTTACCTCTTTGTGTAATCGAATTAGCTAAAAACCTATGAATTACTCTTAATTCAGCTCTATCTATATCCAAATAAGAGTAATTTCCCCCTTTGAATTGGTGATGGCTTGTCATTTGACTCCATACACCATGTGTATTAAAATTTTCATCTATCTTTCTACCATTTAGTATCAATCCTCTACAATCGGCAGATGCTAACTCCTCGGGCGTATATATACGTAAAGTCTGAGCCATGTCTAGTAAAGACATGTGGCGCATCGAACCTCCTAACAAAAATCTAATAAAAGATCGATCGGTTAAACTAGCTACCCGATCATTTAATTCTATACTACACAACAATTCTTCACACCATACTTTATATACAGGTCTACGCATGGTGAATAAACGTACCCAGTCGTTAAAAGTAGAATTACCATACCTCTGTGCAAGTAATTCCCTAATTGGCCCGGCCAATTCTACAGCTTCTAATGGTCCCCATTCTATGACCCTAGGTACCTCAACAACTTTAGAATGAAGAGTATGCAAACCCATTTGGTATTTTGAATAATCTATCCAAAGTCTGTCAAATCTCAGGTTCGGGTGCAAATCTTCCAAGTGCATATCAGAAAATGTCATGACTGGATGAGGTATATCTTGTTTGTAGTAGTTATCCACCTCCTGTTGTTCCGCATTCTCAGCAGGAGCATTGCGAGCTTGGGATGAAGATTCACCCCTTTCAGTCTACAAAACACATCAAACACAATTTTTGTGCATCCAAATATGCATTAGTGTCAGCAAAATCATCAATTAAAATAATTACAATAACATGATCAATTTATATCAAACTTAAGCTCATTTTCACATTTTTATCAAATCTACACTTTTTCAAATAAGCATATACGAAAATGTTCGCCAAGTTCATAAGCATTCAACTCAAATAACATGTCAAAATAATCATTACTAGCAATTAAACAAGTTTCAAATGGCATTATCTCTCAAAAATCAAGTTCATGAATTTTAGACTTGAAAAAGTCCACTTTAATTCTCAAAATCATGTTTAGGCTCAAAGTTTGGATCATTTAACTACCTAAACATATTACACTACTTAATTTAGCAACAATTCATGACAAAAATCGGCCATAACCTGTTTATATCAAAAAGCCCCAAATTTGCTCAAGAACACAAACCCTAGATTACTCAAAATTTGAAGTTTAAGGCTTCTAATCATGTTAAATAGCATCAATCTAGGTTATACAAGCATAATACATAAGCAATTTAAGCATAATTACACTAAAAAGCATCAAAATCGAATTGGGTATAAAATTGCTCAAGAACACTAATTTTCGGATTAAATGGTGTTTAGTTGTAGAAATTTACCGTTTTTCTTGAGTAATTCCTTGATAGCATCCTTCTCAACATGATTTTAGTAAAAGATTTGATGATTAACGGTCAAAAATTGTGAATTTGGGGGTGTTTTTTCGGGGTTTTTCAGCTTATTTTCGCAGTATTTTCGTTTTTGTGGTGTGCAACTGAGCTGTTCTTGCGTTTTATTTTTTTTCTGTAATTCGGTCCCTCTGCGAGTCGCGGTGTTTGAACCTTCAAACTCCGCGAGTCGCGGAGTTTGTATTTTTTTTTTTTAAACATCTTATACTAATTAAAACAATTAAGTAATTAATTTTAAAATTTTGTTTCCCTTGTTATTTAGGACGAGGTCGTTTCGGATCGATGTCCTAGTCCGTCCTTCGACAAAATTTTAAAATTTGTCTTTTTGTAGCAATTGTTTTAAAAGCTAAGATTTTTGGGATTTTTTTAATGTTTTTGGCATACTTTAATTCAATAAGATTAAAAATAATGATAATAAAAGTTCTCGTCCCTCCCTTGGGTAAAGCAATTTCGGTTAAAAGACCTAGTCTTCAACTTACGACGAATTTTAAAAATCATATTTTTAACTTAATGAGATAAAGTAAATTTTTGTTTTTAAATTCACACAATTTAAATATAAAATTCAAAATTAATATTAAAAATTCACAACAAACTTACAATTTAAAATGCATAAAAATAAAATTCATATTTTAAAAATTAAAAATTCACACCAAACTTAATTTAAAAATTCATATTATAAATTCACACCAAACTTATATTAATTTTTCAAATATTTACAATTTTAAATATATTGTTTTTACAAAGTTTACAATATTAATTTAAGATTTATATATTAATTTTAAAAACATGGTAAAAATAAAATTAAAAATCTTTTTGGCTTTTTATCCCACTTTAATCAATCAAATATTATCAAAAATATGCGCCCCTCTTTTCGGTAAAGTAATTTCGGTTCCAAGACCTAATTTAACTCATGACGAATTTTTGAAATATTTTGGGTTGATTGATTAAAGATATTTATACCTTAAGAATAAACGTTAAATTTCGCAGTGATGTAATAAATTTTTGTATGATATCAATAATTTCGGTCGCCAAACCTAATTTTATTCAATACCAATTTAATACTTTATAGCGAAAAAAATTAGCGTTTATTATCAAAAGGTTAAAAATAAAAATAAAAAAAATAAAAACTGTACAAACATACCTGTGAAATAGATTTCTTAGTTATATGATCTATCCCATTCATAAGATAGTCGGTTTAATTGGTTTTCCATGGCTACATAGGCGTAACCTCGAGCATTCAGTGTTTTTTCTTCTAAACATATGAACGGTCCATCTCTGCATAAAGTAACAAATTCGGTGTTTGAATAGGTTTGATTATTTGAACATTTACCTCCATGTGACCATTTTTCGCATTTATGACATCTTTCTAGGTGTCGTGCTCTTATTTTCGCTGCGGATTTTGATTTTCCTTTACCAAATTGTAACTTATTATCTTCGCATCTGGATTCTTTTCTAACTCCGTCCAATCTTTCTCTGATTACTGATACTATTTCACTCGGTAGTGTGTCATTATTACGTTTAGTGATCAAAGCGTGTAGCATTAGACCATGGTTTAGTTCACAGGCAGTCATCATTTCCTAAAAAAAATAAAAATTCAGAATGGGGGGAGAAGACTAGTTCTTTTGGGTCTGCTAGGGAAAGACCGTTCGGGTTCCATTTTCGAGAACTACATGAAAACAGACAATCTAACTCTAACAGAAATACATAAACCCCCTATACTTAGTTGAAATTGTGATTAACATTATTTTCAATTGAATCTTCAACAACTTGTATATCTTTGACTTTTACTTCAATCCATTTGTTGATTTCCTCCGTAACTTTCACAAATTCAACTAACATTGCCTTTTCTTTTGACGATAAATTGGATATTAATCGGTTATATAACTTAAAGTTTCCTTTAATCTTAGCATCGTGAATCCGTTTATAAAGTTTCTTCGTTGAACTGTTAAAAATGGGTTCATCTAATTTCGTATCATCAACGGCATTCTTTGTGATTGGATCATCATTAAGTGTTTCTTCATCTTCCCCACACTTATGCGTTTTTATTGGTCTAACAGTTTTGGTTTGTGGAGATCTAAACTTTCGGTTCACAAAGGTGATCGATGTATCACCATCCCTAAGTGTCATTCTACCTTCTCTTACATCAATGAATGCCTCGGTGGTTGCTAAAAATGGGCGATCTAGAATTAGAGGAATATCAAGGTTTTCCTCCATATTAATCACTATGAAGTTTGCAACAAAGGTCAAACTTCCCACGTTAACAAGTAAATTATTTGCTATTCCAACTGGGTGTTTAATGGTTTGGTCAAATGATTGAACACCTATTTTGGTTGGTTTTAATTTACCCATGCCTAATCTTTTGTATAAGGAAAGAGGCATAATATTTGCACTTGCTCTTAAATCTGCGAGTCCATTATATACAGCACCATCATTAAGTAAGCAAGAAATGATAAATTCACCCGGGTCTCCTGCTTTAGTAAGTCGAGTTGGTTTGTAAACCTTTTTCGGGTGTTCTTTCCTTGGTTCTTTCATTTCTATTTGAATTTCTTGTTCACATTTTTCTTCGTTTCTTGGAATGGGAGGTTTGTATAGGAATTCTTCTACATCACTCAAATTTGAATCCTCCCTATATCCCAATTTTGATTTTTCATATGTTGTTGATAACATATTTATGTTTTCATTTTGAAGGTTTTCTTGGGTGGTGAAATTATGATTAACTTCATTGTCAACTTCCATCGGACCATGTATGTAATGTTTAACTCTGTGACCATTAACTTTAAATTCAATCCCATTTGAATTTATTAATTCTATCGTTCCGTATGGGAAAACTCTTTTGACTATGAATGGTCCAGACCATCTTGATTTCAATTTTTCAGGAAATAGCTTGAATCGTGAATTGAAAAGAAGAACTCTGTCTCCTTCTTTAAATTCTTTTGAACTTCTGATTCTTTTATCATGCCATTTCTTCGTTCTTTCTTTATAGATTAATGAATTTTCGTATGCTTCATGTCTTAATTCTTCTAATTCGTTTAATTGATTTAATCGTAGACGTCCAGCTTCATGTAAATCAAGATTACATGTCTTCAAAGCCCAAAATGCTTTGTGTTTAATTTCTACTGGAAGATGACATGCTTTTCCATAAACAAGTCTAAAAGGTGTGGTTCCAATTGGAGTTTTGTAGGCTGTTCTAAAAGTCCATAGTGCATCCTCCAATTTAATGGACCATTCCTTCAGATTTGATCCTACGGTTTTCTCTAGAATACGTTTTAAAGCTCGGTTGGTATTTTCAACTTGTCCACTTGTTTGTGGATGATATGCGGTGGAGATTTTATGAGTTACTCCATATCTTTTAAGAACTTTCTCAAGTTGATTATTACAGAAATGAGTACCCCGATCACTTATTAAAGCTTTCGGTGTTCCAAACCTTGCAAAAAGACGTCTTAAAAAGTTGACTACAACTCGTGCATCGTTAGTTGGGAGAGCTTGTGCTTCCGCCCATTTAGATACATAATCAATGGCTACGAGTATATATAGATTATTATGAGATTTTGGAAATGGACCCATAAAGTCAATACCCCAAATGTCAAATACTTCACATACTTGGATGACATTTTGTGGCATTTCATCACGTTGACTTATTTTTCCGGCCCTTTGACAAGCATCACAGGATTTGCAAAGAAGGTGTGAGTCTTTGTAAATTGTAGGCCAATAGAATCCAGCATCATAAACTTTTCTTGCTGTTAGTTGAGGCCCATAATGCCCTCCTGTTGGTCCTATGTGACAATGGTTTAAAATTTTACTAGCTTCATCTCCAAATACACATCGGCGTATTATTCCATCGGGACAACTTTTAAACAGATGTGGATCTTCCCAGAAATACTGTTTTATATCACTGGAGAATTTTTTTTTGTTTTTGGTACGATAATCCTTTTTCAAGGAATCCACAAACTAAGTAGTTTGCATAGTCTGCAAACCATGGAATTTCTTTATAATCTATCTTCAATAGATATTCATCAGGAAAGTTGTCTTGTATGGCCGATTCATTTAGAACTTCTAATTCGAGATTTTCAAGACGAGAAAGATGATCAGCGGCGAGATTTTCTGCTCCTCTTTTATCTCGGATTTCAATATCAAACTCTTGTAAGAGTAAGATCCAACGGATTAATCTTGGTTTAGCATCTTGTTTTGAAAATAGGTATCTAAGAGCAGAATGGTCGGTATAGACCACCGTTTTTGCTAGAACGAGATATGATCGAAATTTGTCAAAAGCAAAGACAATAGTAAGGAGTTCTTTTTCAGTAGTTGTATAGTTCGTTTGTGCTCCTTGTAACGTCTTACTAGCATAATATATAGGTTGAAATTGTTTTTCAATCCTTTGTCCTAAAACGGCTCCCATTGCAAAATCACTTGCATCGCACATTAGTTCAAATGGTAGATTCCAATTTGGTGTTATCATGATCGGCGCATTAGTGAGTTTCTCTTTAAGAATATTAAAAGATTTGATACACTCATCTGAAAAGATGAATGGAGCATCCTTTTCTAGGAGTTTATTCATAGGAGTGGCAATTTTAGAAAAATCTTTTATGAAACGTCGGTAAAAACCGGCATGCCCTAGAAAACTCCTAACTCCTCTAACATTGGTGGGATGTGGAAGTTTAGCAATTACATCTACTTTAGCTCTATCCACTTCAATTCCTTCTTTTGAAATTTTATGTCCAAGAACGATGCCCTCTTTAACCATGAAATGGCATTTCTCCCAATTAAGTACTAGATTTGATTGTTCGCATCTAATAAGCATTCGTTCCAGATTAACTAGACATGATTCAAATGTATCACCGAAGACTGAAAAGTCATCCATGAAAACTTCCATGCATTCTTCTATCATGTCGTGAAAAATTGTCATCATACACCTTTGAAAGGTTGCAGGGGCGTTACAAAGTCCAAATGGCATGCGTTTGTAAGCAAAAGTACCATAAGGGCACGTGAATGTGGTTTTCTCTTGATCTTCGGGTGCTATTGGAATTTGAAAATATCCGGAAAATCCATCTAGAAAACAATAGTAACTATTTCCGGCTAATCTTTCCAACATTTGATCTATGAAAGGTAAGGGAAAGTGATCTTTTCTGGTGGCGTCATTTAATTTTCTATAATCAATACACACACGCCATCCTATTACAGTCCTAGTAGGAATAAGCTCATTTTTCTCATTTGTAATGACAGTCATGCCACCCTTCTTAGGCACGCATTGAACTGGGCTTACCCATGGACTATCAGAGATTGGATATATCAAACCTGCATCTAGCAGTTTAATAATCTCTTTCTTAACTACATCTTGCATATTTGGATTTAGTCTTTGTTGGCGTTGCACATACGTTTTATGACCTTCTTCCATAAGGATTTTATGTGTGCAATACGAAGGACTTATTCCTTTAATATCATGAATCTTCCATGCAATGGCTGGTTTATGAGCTTTCAACACAGAAATGAGTTGTGATTTCTCATTTTCAGTAAGAGAAGACGATATTATTACAGGTAATTCAGATTCACCATGTAAATAAGCGTATTCCAAATGGTTTGGAAGTGGCTTTAACTCTAATTTCGGTGGTTCTTCTATCGATGATTTGTATCGATATCTGTCTTCTTCTTTTAGCATTTGAATTTCTTCTGTTGTTAGTTCATATCCATTAGCTATAAGTGTAGCTAACATTTCAGCTTCATCAATTGGTTCATTACCTTCTCCTAAAGAACATTCTCCTATTCCTTGTAATTCTGGAAATTCTTCTAATAATTCTGCATGTGCATCTATAGTTTGAATATAATAACATGTATCATCTGCAGATTGTGGTTGTTGCATTGCTCTATCAACTGAAAAGGTAACACTTTCATCCTCTATACTTAGGGTCAATTTCTTACCGAACATGTCTATCATTGCTTTAGCCGTGTTTAAGAATGGTCTTCCTAATATGAGGGAAACTTGAGAATCTTCTTCCATGTCCAGAACAACAAAATCTACTGGAAATACTAAAGTACCAACTTTAACTAGCATGTTCTCCATTATCCCTCTAGAATATTTTATTGATCTATCGGCTAGTTGTATGCTTATTCTGGTTGGTTTCAATTCTCCAAGGTCTAGTTTAGCGATAGTGAATACGGCATTAAATTTATACTAGCACCTAAATCTGCTAATGCTTCTATTGAACTAAGACTACCCAAAAAACATGGAATTGTGAAACTTCCTGGATCAGATAGTTTTTCTGGTATCTTATTCAACAGCACTGCTGAACAATTAGCATTCATGGTAACAGCCGAGAGTTCTTCCATTTTCTTTCTATTTGTGATCAGATCTTTCAAGAATTTAGCATATCTAGGCATTCCTGAAATCACATCAATGAAAGGAAGATTTACATTTATCTGTTTAAACATATCCAAGAATTTGGATTGCTCGGCTTCAAGTTTCTCTTTCTTCATTTTACTCGGGTAAGGAAGTGGTGGTTGGTATGGTTTAACATAAGGTTTAGCCTTAACTGTGTTATCTTCATTAACCTTTTCAACTACCGGTTCTTTTTTCTTATCTTGATTAGGTTGTGGTTCTTGTGGAGTAGGAATAGCTTCATCAGAAGTTACAGGTATTTCAGGTGGTTTAAGTGTTGTACCACTTCTTGTGGTAATGGCTTTAGCTGTTTCATTCCGGGGGTTAGCATTTGTATCACTAGGTAGACTTCCCGATTTTCTTTCACCTATTAACCTTGCTAAGTTACTTACTTCTTGTTCCAGATTTTGAATAGAAGCTTGTTGATTTCTAAATGCTTGAGCATTTTGTTCATTGGTTTGTTTTTGAGATGTGAAAAACTACGTTTAAGTTTCAACTAGCTTTGTCATCATATCTTCTAAATTCGGCTTTTTATCATCGGTTTGTTGTGGTGGTTTGTTTTGAAAATTAGGTCTTTGCTGGTTGTAAGTATTATTGGATACTTGTTGATTGCTAGGACCTTGTTGGTTGTTGTATGGAATATTTCGGTTATAATTCTGGTTTTGATTGTAAATAGGTCTTGGCGGTCGATAATTATTCTGATAATTATTTCCAGGCCTTTGGTTTATGTATGAAATGTTCTCTCTTTGTTCCATTGTTAGTTCAATACTGAGACAATCTTTTGTCAAATGTGGTCCTCCACACTGCTCACAACTAATTCGTATTGAGTGAATATCTTTAGTCATCTTTTCCATTCGTCTTTCCACAGCATCTATCTTTGCGGAAATGGAATCTAAGTCATGGCTAGAATCGGCTCTAACTGCTTTAGATGATCTAACGATATCTTTTTCTTGGTGCCACTCATGTGAGTGGGAAGCAGTGTTATCAATAATTTTGTAAGCATCAGTTTTGGTTTTCTTCATAATAGAACCACCAGCTGCTATATCTATGTCTTTCCTTGTAGTAATGTCGCATCCTTGGTAGAATATTTGTACTATTTGACAGGTGTCTAAACCATGTTGCGGACATCCTCTTAACAACTTTCCAAATCTAGTCCACGCCTCATATAAAGTTTCATTTGGCATCTGTGTAAACGTAACAATTTCTGCTTGAAGTCTTACGGCTTTAGATGCCGGAAAGAATTGTTTAAGAAATTTTTCAACTAAAACGTCCCATGTATCAATCGCCCCTTCAGGTAACGATTCCAACCAATCTTTGGCTTCTCCCTTTAAAGTCCAGGGAAATAACATGAGATATATCTGTTCATCCTCTACTTCTCGGATTTTAAATAGTGTGCAGATCCTGTTAAAGGTACGAAGATGTTCATTTGGATCTTCCTTCGGCGCACCACTAAATTGGCATTGATTAGTCACCATGTGTAGAATTTGTCCTTTGATTTCATAATCTGGCGCATTAATGTCTGGATGAGTAATTGCGTGACCTTGGCCAGTGCGTTTAGCTCTCATTCGGTCTTCCATACTTAAAGGTTCCAGATTCTCCATAATTGAATTTGTTGAATCGGAATCACTAGAGGATTCTGATTTAATGGTTCGTTCCTCAACAATCTCTGTTTGAATGATTGGTGGTTCCGGAGGAAAATTTAGTGGTTCAGGATCTACGAATCGTCCCTGAATATTCTATGGATTCTCAATTGTGAGGTCGGGTTCAAAAAATGGATTATCGGAAATTTGAACTGGAGTACTTGGTCGACTGGATGACGATTCTTAAGAAAAATCAACGGCGGTAATATTTGCTAAATGTCTTGATCTAGTTACAGGTGGTGAACGTACAAAAGGTGGTGAACGTCTTGCTCGGTGCATTCACTGAATATCCTATTAGTTTTTTTTTTAAAAGGAAAGAAAAATTATATAAGTTATCCAATTAATAGACTTTTCTGATTTTGCCCACGTTTTGAATAGCCAAAAGATGCAGCAGAGGGGCAGGATTCGTTTGGTCTCAATATAATTGAGGACAGTTTGGCTCCAATAACCCGGTCCACGTACAAATCCAACTATTACTACGAACCATAAAATTTTGATGTCTATCAATTTAACCACTTAAAATAAATTTTCGTAATTTTAAGAAATTTAGATAAGAAGTAGAAAAAATTCTAAGTCCTAAAAACTAGAATGACGAGAAATAAGAAAGAAAAAGAGCGCGTCGGAAAAAGGTCGAAAAAGAAAAATGGTTGAAAAATAAAAGGTGACGAAAAAATAAAAGAAACTTATAAAACTTAAAAACACTTGACTAACCTAACCTTATTACTACAACTAACTTAAAATTATAATCACAAATTGAGATTACTAATTGGAATGATAATTGATACATAGGTAAAAGTCGTCTAAAAATATTAAAGCTTACAAGAAAAACTATATCGCAAATGGAAATAACTTAAAAAGAAACTAAAACTTAAAAAGGCGTCGCAAAATTCTAAAGTACCTAAATCTTAGTTTAAAGAAAAAGCACTTAAGAGATTTTACGGCAAAGCCTAAAAATCTAGAAGTAAAAATAACTATGGCAAAAACTAAGTTTAAAACTAAATATGAGCTATAAATATAAATATTACGCTAAAACAATTAAAAAGGGACAAAATATAAAAATAATCAAAAAGTTGTAAAAAGTACAATTTTTATAAAAATATTATTTTTATATTATTTATTTATTAAAACTATTAATTTTATATTTTATTTAAACTAATTTAACTAAATAAAACAAATAAATAAAAACTAAACTAAACAATATAATATAAATAAACTAATTAGGGTTTAAAATTAATTAAAATTAATAAAACCCGTAATTAATGCGAATTAGGGTTCCTGTGTACCCGTGTCAGGTCTGCTCCGCGAGTCGCGGTATTCGATGCTTCAAACTCCGCGAGTCGCGGGGTTTCAAAATTCAACTCAGGTACAGTTTTGAAATTCGACGCGTTTTTCTTTTTTATTTTTTTATTTTATATTTTCTGTTTTATATTTTCTGTTTTAAAATCTAAAATATTTATATAATAAAAACTTATATTTTAAAAACTAGAATAAAAATAGAACTACTTTATAATTTTATAAATAAAAATCTTAAAACTAGATTTATATATATATATATATTTTTTTCGGTTTTTTTTTTTTTTATATATATTAGCGTTGGGCTTCCGGCTTTTAAGCGAGTTCCCCGGCAGCGGCGCTAAAAATACTTGATAGTTAAAGCTAAGGGGTATAAAATACTATTAATTTTTACAAGAAAATAGTATTAAATACGATACAATTTTACACAAGATATTTATTTATTTATAGAATGGATATACTTAAACCTTGCTACAACACTTATAGGCAGTGTACCTAATCGTACAGTAGTGTAGTTTTTAGTAAGTCCGGTTCGTTCCACAGGGAATCTTTTTAAACAAAGCTTAACGCTATATTAGTTTAAATTTATAAAAATACAAATATATATATAAGTAATATTTTTATTATAAAGGGGGGTTTTTACCGTTTAATGACCGGTTTGTCGATTTTAAAACTTTAGTCGCAGTTAAAACCAAATGTAAAATAATAAATAAATACAAGACTTAATTTAAAGCGTAAAGTAAATAACGATAATGAAATTGCGAATAATAAAAGTGCGATAAAATAAACTTGCGATAATTAAAAAGCACGATAATTAAAAGTGCAATTAAATACAATAACAATAAAAATGCGATAATTAGAAGTGCAATTAAATATAAAATAAAGGAAATTAAATATGAAATAAAAGAATTATGCTTATTTAAACTTCCGTAACCATGATGTTTGACGTGTTGATTTTAGTTTTATGCCCATGGGTTAATTGTCCTTTGTCCTGGATTATTTAATATGTCCATACGAATTTTGTCCATAATAGTCCATCAGTCATAAATATAAAGAGCGAAAGCTTTCGTCAAATTATTCTTATTCCCGAAGTCAAATATTCCAACTAATTGGGGATTCGAATTGTAACAAGGTTTTAATACTTTGTTTAATGAATACACTAGGTTATCGACTGCGTGTAAACCAAGGTTTTACTACTTTGTTAACAATTACACCAATTACCCTTGAATGTAATTCACCCCTGTTTCAACAAGTCTATTAACTATTAATCCAGTTCCGTATCCGGTAAAATGAATAATTATTGGTATTTATAGATATCCCGCCCACCGTACCCAGTCAAGCGTATGTGGTTATATATAAATACGTCGAATTATAAGTTTGTATATTAAATTAACAAGGTATTGTTTAGTTAATATAAAACCCATTAATAGCCCATAGTCTAATTTCCACAAGTGTCGTTCTTTTATCCAAACTCCAATTATGGTACAAAGCCCAATTACCCAATTTTAGTAATTAGCCCAACATCATGATTACTTCGGATTAAATAAGCATAATAATAACTTAGCTACGAGACATTAAATTAAAAAGGTTGAACATAACTTACAATGATTAAAAATAGCGTAGCGTTACACGGACAGAATTTCGACTTACACCCTTACAACATTCGCTAACATACCCTTATTATTAGGATTAAAATTAAAATTAAAATTAAAATATAAATTATAAATATAAATATTACGTATATAGATAGAGAGAGATAGATTATGGATTATTTTTGCGATCAGAATTCGTTTGCTTTTATAGGGAGTTTCAGTTTTTGGGGCTCCGCGACTCGCGGCATTTTTGCTCTTCAAACTCCGCGAGTCGCGGAGTTTGAAATTCCAGCTCACTCCAAATTGGATCTTAGTCTGCCGACGGTTTATTATATAATATAATATATATAATTTATATAATTAATTATATATTATATTATATTTATATACATAGATAACTTGTAATTTTTAGTCCGTTGCGTCGAGCGTTGAGAGTTGACTCTGGTCCCGGTTCCGAATTTTAGAACGTCCTTGCGTACTATTTTATATCTTGTACTTTGCGTTTTGAATCTTGTACTCTTGTAATTTCGAGACGTTTCTTATCAATAATTGGAACCTCTTTGATTGTCTTTTGTACTTTTGAGCTTTTTGGTCATTTGCGTCTTCAATTCGTCGAATCTGTCTTTTGTCTTCACCTTTTATTATTTAAACGAATATCACTTGTAAATAGAACAATTGCAACTAAAAGCTTGTCTTTCTTGAGGAATAATGCTATGAAATATATGTTCGTTTTTAGCATTATCAGCGGGTTTAACAACCGGACTAAAAGTGTCATAACAATCTATACCAACTTGTTGAGCGCGACCGTCACCTACTAAACGTGCTTTATACCTTTCAAATGTACCATCAGATTTCGTTTTATGTCGAAAAATCCACATTGACCGAATAACATTCATGTCCGGTTTGCGTGGTACAAGAATCCATGTTTTGTTATCAACAAGGGATTTGTATTCATCGGCCATAGCACGGTGCCAATTAGGGTCAGTCAAGGCTTGTTTGGGGTTAGAGGGTATAGGTGAAATGGAGGTCGAGACAGAGAGATTAAAGGGGACCCGGGGCTTAAAAATGCCATCCATACTTCGCGTAGTGATTGTTCGAGTGGGATGAATGGTAGGTTGAGTTTGAGAGGGCTGTGAGGTTACATGATCAGAAGATAAAGGAGAGGGAGTAGGGGAGATCACGTGATTAGTGGATGAGGGAGAATTAGGAGGTCTATTTTCAACAGAAATTTGGTTTGTGGAATTGCTATAATTAGGAAGTGGAGTGGACTGTGAATGCGTAGAAGGAGAACTTGGATGGGTGGAGTGTGGGCCATGTGAGGTTGGGCCAGTAGAAATAGAGGAGTTTTGTTGTTGGGTGTTAACACCTATTTCCTTATGAGGTAAGGCTTAGTATGTCAACAAGAGACCAGAAGTGATCTAGCTTTTAGGAAGACGGAGTGTTGCCGATTGATTTTTACCCTCGGGAAATAATCCCTGCAGACCCGGTACATAAATGTAAGAACTTGTGGGGTGGCTTAATCAATCTGTCGTCCGCAGAGCGTATAAGTGCTAGCCGGATGACTTCTAGTGAGAGAAAGTAGAGAGAGAAAGAGAGAGGTGAAGTCTCAGCTCTCAAAGTTGTCAGAATGTCCGAACTGTGTAAAATGACGACCCAAGGGGTCTATTTATAGTGTTAGATCCACCAGATTGCTCGGGGACACGTGTCAGATGATGATACGTTCTGTTATTCGTGGTCCAAAATTTATGCTGAAAGTGCCGTTCTCCGGCGAGGGCTTACACGCTAGGCGGCCTTCAGGGCTTACGCATGACGGAGCAGCCTGTACAGCGGAGAACGCTGGACGGATAATTCCACAAAACTGTTGTTTCCAGCCTTCCTGATGCTATTTTTATGCAACCATTATGCCTTTTATGTGTGTATACGATAGGATACACCATTAAGTCCCCCCAGTTTAAGGACTTAAGCATTTGAAAAATGATTAAGTTGTTAAACTTTTGATAACGCATGCCAACCAAAATCTTCACATTTCACCTTTTCCTTTCGCATTGGGAATCACACCACAGGCATTAAATGATAGGCGAATTTTACTGACAACATGATGATTGCTAAAATATCGCACGCGCCTCTTAGCTGTAAAAGGACTCTTCGATGTACTCACCTTTTTATCTTGTCCTTACACGTGTGTGGCTGAAAACAAAACCCCCAATTCACCACTAACTACAGCTGTTATATCTTCTTACTTTTAACCATCATAAACCCTAACCGATAATTCACTTTTACAACTTCCTTCTACAGTATTCATCTTCTTCCATTAATACCTTCTTTATTTTCTGTTTCATTAGAACATTAATGGCAGCCATAAAGGATGTTGCAGCTATTCCTAGCAGAGTAAATGAGAGATATTTAAGCGAGCTACTGCAACATTTCCCTAGATTAGCTGGTGTTGAACCAGTGATTCCTGCAATTAATGTAAGAGCATGTTCACCGCCCCCTGGCAAAGTTGCCATTTATGGCCATTCAATCTTCAGATTTTGCTTACGTTTACCATTTACACCCTTCTTCTTAGAAGTTTGTAGATTTTTCGGTATTGCTGTTGGTCAATTCGAACCAGCATCAATTCGAAAGATCTTGATTTTTGAAATGTATTGTCACGCAAGGAAAATTGAGCCATCAATTCAAATATTTTGTCATCTGGTACGCATAGCACGCCATGAAAATGGTTGGTTTACATTCAATAAAGTTCATGGGTTTCTAAAACCTGCAGTTGATCATCCTGGCGATAACTGGTATGCTTCATTTATTTTCATAAATGAAGATGTAATTGATAAACAATACTCAGCTACTCGAGTATGGCGCAAATATTCGCATAACATTTCTGTTACCTTTCCAAACTCGTCACCAAAGAAAACCTTTTGTTTAAGAAGATTAAAGCTGAACAAATTAATGATATTAAATATGGGGAACACATGCTTTCGCTGACATCCATGAGCCAAGATTGGGATATCTCTCAAGGTTATTCTTGTATTCTTGCTGGGAAAAAGAGTAAGCATTTACTTTTTGCTATATATGCTTAAATAAAATGCTCTTCTGTATCTATCTATTTAATCACTGTGACGCTTTAATTTTTTTGCAGAAATTACTCCGCTTACCGCTATGCGATCATCATGTTATTCACAGCTTACTTTTAGCACTGAGAAAATTATTGATGATACCCCCAAAACAGATGTAGTAAGGGAGGAGGAAGATGAAGAAGAAGAAGAAGAAGAAGAAGAAGACATAGGTATGAATCAGATTGCCTCTAGAGAACGTCGTACCTCGGGTAATGAAAATGACAACACTGAATTATAAAAAATTTCATACCAAAACCTGTACTTGTTTTCTTACATACCCAGTACTGGTGGATTTTATAATCCAAACCCTTCCTTATATTTTATGCCACCTTTGAAATGTTGTGAAGCATATTGGAACTCTTTTATAAGTAACAATTTTCCTTTATCTCCAACAGCTAGTGCATCACATCAAGACACTATCTTAGCAACTCTTCCGCCTTCCGCCAAGAGGAGAAGAACTGGTCAAATTCCTTCGTCATCTGCTCAACAGGAAGCTGGCCCTACTTCTTCTCAACAACAAATTACGCTTCCCAATCTTGACACAAACATGCTCTCTTCTCTTTTAAAAGGACCACCATATTCATATGAAGATTTCATGACTTTTCTGAATGCCATGGTGTGCCCTTCACTAGCGCAATTTTTTAGCAACTTATCTGATGCAGATGCCAAGAAAGTTAAGACACAAAGCATTATTCTGAACATTGCTTCTGGTTTGAATGACCTTCAACGCCTATCTGATTTGCAGAACAGTGAAGTCACTACAAATAAGGAGCTATCTGCTGAAAAGGAGAAAGTAACCAAGGCTGAACGAATAGCCACAGAGATGAAGAGGGAATACGAGACAATGAAGAGGTATTATGAAAATTGCAACAGTCAGAGGGCGGAATATAAGGAGCAAGTTAAAGTACTATCTTTCAGAGAAACACGGCATCTGAGCAAAATTAATGAACTAGTGAAGGAGAAAGAAAAATTAGTTGAGGAAAATAACATATTGAAGGAACAGCTTAAAGCCAAAGAGGAGAACGAAAAACGAATGATAACTGGCATTCCTGCACTTGTAGAGCGTGTCTTTAACTGTCAGGCACTATCTCACAGAATCCGTGAGTTTGTCCGCCTTGCAAAATCTGCTGAACGGTTAAATTTTTTCAACTTTATGAAGAAAAAACTACCAGAACTTTCAAATCCACTTCCTGAGGTAATCACATCAAAAATGAATGAAAATGCTATTTTAGTAGCTGATGAAGCCGGTGCCTCAATAGAAAATATAAAGTTTTCTGATCTTGAAAATCTGTGTAAAAGGCCGGATGTAACAATAGATGATGTATTGAATTACACTCCACAGAATGAATAAAACATTATGTTTTTATACATCTGCTTTTACATAACACTTAATATTGCATTTAGTTATGTATATTAGAAAGATATGATGTAACTTAGTAAGATTATTGTAATGAACAATGTTCAAGATACTGAGATTGTACGTTGCAATCATTATAGTTATGAATATTAAAAACATATTCTCCGCCATACACCTTCCGTCATGAAATTCATGAGGAAAAGTTATGAATTATTTTCGCCTTTAGATATTTTGCTGGACACTATGATCCGTTTTCTATTTTGTTTTGTATTTTGTGTATATGTGTCATGACATTTTTTGTAGATTCGTTTCATCGCTTCGATGTTTTAGTGAGTTCTACATGTCTCACTATCGATACAACCATTTTGAGTATGATTGTACTTCTACCACCGAAAGGCTCTCTTTCTTTCTGCGGGTAGGGATGACACACAGCTATGTGACACCTGGGCTAAAAAATCCTTGGCCGGATAAAATTTAAAAAATATTGCCATAAGAATAATTGCTATTATTCATATTCTTTAAAGAAATTTTTACATTTATGACTATATCTCATGCATTTGACAGTTGATCAAGCTGTCCATGCATATAGTGCTACGCATAAAATTTCTTTAAATTCATTGCATTCCAAGCTCTTTCATATTGCTCGCCGGAAGGCGCAGCAAGCATGTAGGATCCGTTCTGATTTACTTTCGTGACCTTATAAGGTCCTTCCCATTTTGGGGCTAGCTTTCCAAATTTGATTTGCCTGCTTGCTTCATTATCACGTAGCACTAAATCACCTACTTCAAATTACACATGCTGCACTTTCTTGTTATAATATTTTGCCATTTTATGTTTGTGATCCGCTTGCCGGATGGCGGCCATCAACCTTCTTTCCTCCAATAAATTGAGATTCTCTCTTAACGCCTCATAATTAACCTCAACATCAAATGCCATAATGCGTTGCGTTGGCACACATATCTCAGCCGGTATCACTGCCTCTGTTCCATACACCAGACTGAAAGGTGTTTCCCCCGTGCTCCGCTTTGGCGTCGTCCGGTGTGCCCACAATACATTTGGCAATTCATCCACCCATCCAGTTTGACTTAGACCTAATCGTGCCTTAATGCCAGCAACAATTTCCTTGTTGGTAACCTCCACTTGTCCGTTCGCTTGAGGATGAGCAACAGATGTAAAATTTTGTTTGATGCCCAGCTCTTCACACCAACTCCGAAATGGATTTTCTGCAAATTGCTTGCCGTTATCGCTAACTATTTCATTTGGCACCCCATAACGGCATATAATATCATGCCAAACAAATTTCTTGACATTTTCTCCTGTGATTTTTGCTAAAGCCTTTGCTTCAACCCATTTCGTTAAAAAATCGATTGCTACCACCAAGAACTTAGCATTACCAGTGCTCCTATTGAATGGCCCCACAATGTCAATAGCCCATTTACAGAACGGCCAAGCGGATGATACCGGTATCAAGTCATACTTTGGAAGACGCTGAATTGTTCCATGCATCTGACAATTCTCACATGTTTTGATGATTTCTGCAACATCCCGATAAAGTGAAGGCCAAAAATACCCTTGTCGCATGATCTGTGACGCCACAGTATGGAAACCGGAATGTTGCGAACAGACTCCTTCATGCATTTCTTTGACCACCTTTAACGCTTCATCATCGGTTAGACACCTTAACAACGGACCATTGTATGATTTTCGATAAAGGACGCCACTAAATATTTCATACATTGGTGCAGTCACTCTTATTCTTCTTGCTTCCGCCTTATCAACACGTAACCATCCGTCATGCAAATATCTCAAATACGGAGTCATCCAAGTTTCCTTAGCTTCTTCAACTATTGCAATAATTGGTTTTCCATGTATTGATTTCTCCTTAAGTTCTTCAACCAACACTCGTTTGTGCAAATGATCAAATGTTAACGTGGCTAACTTGCTCAAAACATCAGCTTTTTTGTTCTTATTTCGAGGGATTTGCACGACTTCAAGGTTATCAAATTTCTTTGAAATTGCTTCCACCAACTTTACATATTGCCTCATGGATGCATCCCTTGCATCGAATGTTCCATTAACCTGCTGGGCAACAATTTGAGAATCAACATACGCTCGTAAATTTGTTATGCCCATTTCTACCGCTATGCGGAGGCCGGAGAGTAACGCCTCATACTCTGCTTCATTGTTTGAAGCATCAAAACAGAATTTCAGTGCATAAGTATATTCTTCACCGTCTGGACTTGTTAAAACTAGCCATGCACCTGTTCCCTCTTCACTGGATGCCCCATCAGTGTGTAACTCCCACTCATGCTGTGATGGTGCCATTTTGTTGTCATACTCTACTTTTTCATTTGTCTCCAAGAGGAAATCTGCCAAAATTTGCCCTTTAACTGCATTTCGAGGAGCAAAATTGATTTCATACTCCCCCAACTCGATGGCCCATTTTGCTAAACGGCCAGATGATTCTAGGCGCAAGAGTATTTGCTTCAATGGTTGATCTGTCAACACTAAGATGGGATGACCTTGAAAATATCTTCGTAGACGTCGTGCAGTATGTACAAGGGCATAAACAATTCGGTGAAGTGGTGGATAATTTGTTTCACTAAGCTGCAACACCTTGCTAACAAAATATATGGGCATTTGCACGCCTCTCCGTTCTGCGATTAGAACAGAACTTATTGCTTCCTTTGAGACAGCTAAGTATAAAATTAGGGTTTCTCCCTCTTTTGGTGCTGTTAACGTAGGTAATGTTTTTAACAACTGCTTGATCTCTTGGAATGTATTTTCGGCTTCCGTCGTCCACATAAAATCTTTTTTATTCAGACAGCCCTTTAACACCTTCATGAATGGAAGTGACTTTTCAGCTGCTCTGGACAAGAATCTTGTTAATGCTGCTAGACATCCATGTAACCGTTGAACATCCTTCTTGCTAGTTGGTGACTTCATATCTTCAATTGCTTGAATTTTCTTAGGATTAGCTTTAATTCCACGTTCTGTGACAATATGACCTAAAAATTTTCCCTCTTCCACACCAAACGTGCACTTCTTGGGATTTAATTTCATGTTAATTTTTCGCAGAGATGCAAAAGTTTCCTGTATATCTCGTAACATCTTTTCTTCAGTATGACTTTTGATGACAATGTCATCAACGTAAGCTTCTAAGTTTCGCCCAATTTGATCCTTAAACGCCATATCAATAAGTCGTTGATATGTTGCTCCTGCATTCTTCAAACCAAAAGGCATTTTCATATAACAGAATATGCCTTCCGTCGTGTGAAAAGCCGTTTTGTCTTCATCTTTTAAAGCCATCGGGATTTGATGATATCCCTTAGCTGCATCTAGAAAACATTTGAATCGATATCCTGCTAATGATTCAACCTTCCAATCAATTTCAGGTAAAGGATAATTGTCCTTTGGACATGCTTTATTGATATCCGTGAAATCCACACACATCCGCCATGAATTATCCGGCTTCCTAACCATGACCGGATTGGCTACCCATGTCTGATATTTGACCTCTCGCAAGATCCCAGCATCTACCAAAATTCGTACCTCATCACGAAGGAACTTGCTTCTTTCTGGCGCCATGCCACGCTTTTTCTGACAAACAGGATGTACATTGGGGTTCACATTTAACCTATGCTCTGCAATTTCCCTTGGAACACCGGTCATATCAGACGGCTGCCATGCAAAAATGTCTAAATTTGTTGTCAAAATATTGTATAATTTTTCTCTACATTCAGTGGACAACGTATGCCCAATTATGATTTTCTAATCTGAAAATTTAAGATTTGGTGAAATTGACCCATCATCGTGTATGATTGGCTTAATTACTGCCTTTGCTACTTGGGCACACTCAATTGACTTATGCCATTCTGTATAAAACGTTGCCACTCCGCCTGGTGTTGGAAACTTCATCATACCATGTACAGTTGACGTTACAGCTCCAAACGTCATTAAAGCAGTTCTTCCCAAAATTATGTTGTACTGTGAATTTGCTTTAACTACCAAGAACTCAATGTTGGCTGTACGTCTTAGGGGTTGCTTGCCCAAGGTTACTTCAAGTAAAATACTTCCCTCAGACCACGATGGCTCACTTGTAAAACTTGCCAACGGCACATATGTTTCCTTCATTCTCTCTTGTACATCTTTGGGTAGCTGTATGAAACAATGTTCATACATAATGTCTACTCCAGCTCCTGTGTCAGTGTAAATGTTGTGTATTAAGCAATTTGCAACTCGCGCTTCTATAACTACTGGACCATCAGATGGGTTTGTGTTACACATAGAAGGAAATGATATTAATTGTTCTTCCCAATCTTCTAATACTTCTGCCTTCCTTCGTTGTCCAGCTTTCCATGGATGTATCATGCCCACTTCTATGGGTATGAATTCATTATCCTCGCCGTTTTTATCAGTATTGGTAAGATGATTCGTCTTAATAATGGATGGCGCCATTGTGAACACCTATTTCCTTATGAGGTAAGGCTTAGTATGTCAACAAGAGACCAGAAGTGATCTAGCTTTTAGGAGGGCGGAGTGTTGCCGATTGATTTTTACCCTCGGGAAATAATCCCTGCAGACTCGGTACACAAGTGTAAGAACTTGTAGGGTGGCTTAATCAATCTGTCGTCCGCAGAGCGTATAAGTGCTAGCCGGATGACTTCTAGTGAGAGAAAGTAGAGAGAGAAAGAGAGAGGTGAAGTCTCAGCTCTCAAAGTTGTCAGAATGTCCGAACTGTGTAAAATGACGACCCAAGGGGTCTATTTATAGTGTTAGATCCACCAGATTGCTCGGGGACACGTGTCAGATGATGATACGTTCTGTTATTCGTGGTCCAAAATTTATGCTGAAAGTGCCGTTCTCCGGCGAGGGCTTACACGCTAGGCGGCCTTCAGGGCTTACGCATGACGGAGCAGCCTGTACAGCAGAGAATGCTGGACGGATAATTCCACAAAACTTTTGTTTCCAGCCTTCCTGATGCTATTTTTATGCAACCATTATGCCTTTTATATCTGTATACGATAGGATACACCATTATTGGGCTTGTAACGAGGTGGGCTCAGAAGATGAGCTAGACAATTGGGTGCCATTTATGTAAAGAAGGGGGTGGTAATCATCAGTAAGGAATTTATATTCAGTTGGTGTTGGCATGCGAGTTTTATTGAAAGGAAAGAAGGTTTCGTGAAAAATAACATGGCGTGAAATTATTATTTTGTTCATGGATAAATCGTAACATTTGTAACCGCGGTGATTAGGAGGAAAGCCAAGGAAAACACATGGAGTAGAACGTGGTTGAAGTTTATTTATTTTTGTAGATGGGATGAGCGGGTAGCAAAGACAACTGAAAACGCGTAAGTGATCATAGGTAGGGGTACGGAAATAGAGTAGTTGAGTAGGAGATATATTTTGAATTAATTTGCTTGGTAGAATGTTTAGAAGGTAGGTTGCATGAGCGAGTGCGTGTGGCTAAAATTTAGGTGGTACGCTCGAATGTGATAGAAGAGTGCGAATGATGTTGTTTATGGCTCGAATTTTTCGTTCGGCTTTCCCGTTTTGAGATGAAGTGTAAGGACATGAGAATCGAAAAACCATGCCGTTCGTGTTGCAAAATTGATGAAATTTGGTGTTATTATATTCGGTTCCGTTGTCACATTGGAAGGATTTTATGTTTAGGCCGAATTGAGTTTGCACATATTTGTGAAAATTAAGAAAGGTTTGATATACTTGTGATTTATTAGATAATGGGAATGTCCATTAAAAATTAGTTTTGTCATCGAGAAGTAACATATAGTAGCGATGACCATCATTACTTAAAATTGGGGAGGTCCATAGGTCGCTATGAATGATGTCAAATGGAGCATAAGTAAAGTTGGTAGAAGCATTAAAGGGTAAACGTACATGCTTGCCAAAAATGCACGATTGACAAATATCATTTTTATTTCTAGAATTACAAGAAACATAATGTTTATTTCTAATGGAATAAAAAACATGCGAGCCCGGATGACCGAGCCGATAATGCCACAAATCTAATGACGAAACTGAAAACGCAAAGTTATTATTTAGAATTGAACGCAGCAACGATGGATGAAATGGATAAAGATCACCGGTGCTATTACACCGAGCTATTGGGGTCCCCTTCGGAAATTCCTTCACAGTAAAACCAAACGGATCAAAATCAATAGATATATTATTATCAATAGCAAGGCGACGTACTGAAATTAAATTTTTAATTAAGGGAGGTGAGTGTAGGACATTGTTTAAGTGTAAGTTGGTCGAGGGTGAAATGTTTAAGGTGGAATGACTGAACCCATGTATTGGCAAGCCGTTACCATTACCTACAATAATACGTTTAGCCATTGTTGACGGGTAATAAAATAAGAAGTTACCTTGGTTGTTGGTCATGTGGGAAGTAGCACCCGTATCCAAATACCAGTTATCATCGGGCGGATTTAGAGTCATGGTGTGCATGGCAGCCTCGAGATCAGTAGGCTGAGAAGCCACAGATTGAGCATAATTAGCTGTGGGCCGAGGGCCCAATAAACCGGGCTGTGGATTCTGTGGACGAGACCAAGGTGTAGCTGGGAATGGACAAGGGGGAGCCCATTGTGTATTTGCCCAAGCCCAAGGTGAAATGTCCCGTTCTTATTGATTAAAAACGTTCCATATTAATTGATTTCGTTGCGAGGTTTTGACCTCTATATGAGACGTTTTTCAAAGACTGCATTCATTTTAAAACAAACCATAACCTTTATTTCATAAATAAAGGTTTAAAAAGCTTTATATAGATTATCAAATAATGATAATCTAAAATATCCTGTTTACACACGACCATTACATAATGGTTTACAATACAAATATGTTACATCGAAATCAGTTTCTTGAATGCAGTTTTTACACAATATCATACAAACATGGACTCCAAATCTTGTCCTTATTTTAGTATGCAGCAGCGGAAGCTCTTAGTATTCACCTGAGAATAAACATGCTTTAAACGTCAACAAAAATGTTGGTGAGTTATAGGTTTAACCTATATATATCAAATCGTAACAATAGACCACAAGATTTCATATTTCAATACACATCCCATACATAGAGATAAAAATCATTCATATGGTGAACACCTGGTAACCGACATTAACAAGATGCATATATAAGAATATCCCCATCATTCCGGGACACCCTTCGGATATGATATAAATTTCGAAGTACTAAAGCATCCGGTACTTTGGATGGGGTTTGTTAGACCCAATAGATCTATCTTTAGGATTCGCGTCAATTAGGGTGTCTGTTCCCTAATTCTTAGATTACCAGACTTAATAAAAAGGGGCATATTCGATTTCGATAATTCAACCATAGAATGTAGTTTCACGTACTTGTGTCTATTTTGTAAATCATTTATAAAACCTGCATGTATTCTCATCCCAAAAATATTAGATTTTAAAAGTGGGACTATAACTCACTTTCACAGATTTTTACTTCGTCGGGAAGTAAGACTTGGCCACTGTTGATTCACGAACCTATAACAATATATACATATATATCAAAGTATGTTCAAAATATATTTACAACACTTTTAATATATTTTGATGTTTTAAATTTATTAAGTCAGCTGTCCTCGTTAGTAACCTACAACTAGTTGTCCACAGTTAGATGTACAGAAATAAATCGATAAATATTATCTTGAATCAATCCACGACCCAGTGTATACGTATCTCAGTATTGATCACAACTCAAACTATATATATTTTGGAATCAACCTCAACCCTGTATAGCTAACTCCAACATTCACATATAGAGTGTCTATGGTTGTTCCGAAATATATATAGATGTGTCAACATGATAGGTCGAAACATTGTATACGTGTCTATGTTATCTCAAGATTAAATAATATACAATACAAGTTGATTAAGTTATGGTTGGAATAGATTTGTTACCAATTTTCACGTAGCTAAAATGAGAAAAATTATCCAATCTTGTTTTACCCATAACTTCTTCATTTTAAATCCGTTTTGAGTGAATCAAACTGCTATGGTTTCATATTGAACTCTATTATATGAATCTAAACAGAAAAAGTATAGGTTTATAGTCGGAAAAATAAGTTACAAGTCGTTTTTGTAAAGGTAGTCATTTCAGTCGAAAGAACGACGTCTAGATGACCATTTTAGAAAACATACTTCCACTTTGAGTTTAACCATAATTTTTGGATATAGTTTCATGTTCATAATAAAAATCATTTTCTCAGAATAACAACTTTTAAATCAAAGTTTATCATAGTTTTTAATTAACTAACCCAAAACAGCCCGCGGTGTTACTACGACGGCGTAAATCCGGTTTTACGGTATTTTTCGTGTTTCCAGGTTTTAAATTATTAAGTTAGCATATCATATAGATATAGAACATGTGTTTAGTTGATTTTAAAAGTCAAGTTAGAAGGATTAACTTTTATTTGCGAACAAGTTTAGAATTAACTAAACTATGTTCTAGTGATTACAAGTTTAAACCTTCGAATAAGATAGCTTTATATGTATGTATCGAATGATTTTATGAACATCATTACTACCTTAAATTCCTTGGATAAACCTACTGGAAAAGAGAAAAATGGATCTAGCTTCAACGGATCCTTGGATGGCTCGAAGTTCTTGAAGCAGAATCATGACACGAAAACAAGTTCAAGTAAGATCATCACTTGAAATAAGATTGTTATAGTTATAGAAATTGAACCAAAGTTTGAATATGATTATTACCTTGTATTAGAATTATAACCTACTGTAAGAAACAAAGATTTCTTGAGGTTGGATGATCACCTTACAAGATTGGAAGTGAGCTAGCAAACTTGAAAGTATTCTTGATTTTATGTAACTAGAACTTTTATAATATATGAAGAACACTTAGAACTTGAAGATAGAACTTGAGAGAGATCAATTAGATGAAGAAAATTGAAGAATGAAAGTGTTTGTAGGTGTTTTTGGTCGTTGGTGTATGGATTAGATATAAAGGATATGTAATTTTGTTTTCATGTAAATAAGTCATGAATGATTACTCATATTTTTGTAATTTTATGAGATATTTCATGCTAGTTGCCAAATGATGGTTCCCACATGTGTTAGGTGACTCACATGGGCTGCTAAGAGCTGATCATTGGAGTGTATATACCAATAGTACATACATCTAAAAGCTGTGTATTGTACGAGTACAAATACGGGTGCATACGAGTAGAATTGTTGATGAAACTGAACGAGGATGTAATTGTAAGCATTTTTGTTAAGTAGAAGTATTTTGATAAGTGTATTTAAGTCTTTCAAAAGTGTATAAATACATATTAAAACACTACATGTATATACATTTTAACTGAGTCGTTAAGTCATCGTTAGTCGTTACATGTAAGTGTTGTTTTGAAACCTTTAGGTTAACGATCTTGTTAAATGTTGTTAACCCAATGTTTATAACATCAAATGAGATTTTAAATTATTATATTATCATGATATTATCATGTATGAATATCTCTTAATATGATATATATACATTAAATGTCTTTACAACGATAATCGTTACATATATGTCTCGTTTAAAAATCATTAAGTTAGTAGTCTTGTTTTTACATATGTAGTTCATTGTTAATATACTTAATGATATGTTTACTTATAATAGTATCATGTTAACTATATATATATATCCATATATATGTCATCATATAGTTTTTACAAGTTTTAACGTTCGTGAATCACCAGTCAACTTGGGTGGTCAATTGTCTATATGAAACATATTTCAATTAATCAAGTCTTAACAAGTTTGATTGCTTAACATGTTGGAAACATTTAATCATGTAAATATCAATCTCAATTAATATATATAAACATGGAAAAGTTCGGGTCACTACAGTACCTACCCGTTAAATAAATTTCGTCCCGAAATTTTAAGCTGTTGAAGGTGTTGACGAATCTTCTGGAAATAGATGCGGGTATTTCTTCTTCATCTAATCTTCACGCTCCCAGGTGAACTCGGGTCCTCTACGAGCATTCCATCGAACCTTAACAATTGGTATCTTGTTTTGCTTAAGTCTTTTAACCTCACGATCCATTATTTCGACGGGTTCTTCGATGAATTGAAGTTTTTCGTTGATTTGGATTTCATCTAACGGAATAGTGAGATCTTCTTTAGCAAAACATTTCTTCAAATTCGAGACGTGGAAAGTGTTATGTACAGCCGCGAGTTGTTGAGGTAACTCAAGTCGGTAAGCTACTGGTCCGACTCGATCAATAATCTTGAATGGTCCAATATACCTTGGATTTAATTTCCCTCGTTTACCAAATCGAACAACGCCTTTCCAAGGTGCAACTTTAAGCATGTCCATCTCTCCAATTTCAAATTCTATATCTTTTCTTTTAATGTCAGCGTAGCTCTTTTGCCGACTTTGGGCAGTTTTCAACCGTTGTTGAATTTGGATGATCTTCTCGGTAGTTTCTTGTATAATCTCCGGACTCGTAATCTGTCTATCCCCCACTTCACTCCAACAAATCGGAGACCTGCACTTTCTACCATAAAGTGCTTCAAACGGCGCCATCTCAATGCTTGAATGGTAGCTGTTGTTGTAGGAAAATTCTGCTAACGGTAGATGTCGATCCCAACTGTTTCCGAAATCAATAACACATGCTCGTAGCATGTCTTCAAGCGTTTGTATCGTCCTTTCGCTTTGCCCATCAGTTTGTGGATGATAGGCAGTACTCATGTCTAGACGAGTTCCTAATGCTTGCTGTAATGTCTGCCAGAATCTTGAAATAAATCTGCCATCCCTATCAGAGATAATAGAGATTGGTATTCCATGTCTGGAGACGACTTCCTTCAAATACAGTCGTGCTAACTTCTCCATCTTGTCATCTTCTCTTATTGGCAGGAAGTGTGCTGATTTGGTGAGACGATCAACTATTACCCAAATAGTATCAAAACCACTTGCAGTCCTTGGCAATTTAGTGATGAAATCCATGGTAATGTTTTCCCATTTCCACTCCGGGATTTCAGGTTGTTGAAGTAGACCTGATGGTTTCTGATGCTCAGCTTTGACCTTAGAACACGTCAAACATTCTCCTACATATTTAGCAACATCGGCTTTCATACCCGGCCACCAAAAATGTTTCTTGAGATCCTTGTACATCTTCCCCGTTCCAGGATGTATTGAGTATCTGGTTTTATGAGCTTCTCTAAGTACCATTTCTCTCATATCTCCAAATTTTGGTACCCAAATCCTTTCAGCCCTATACCGGGTTCCGTCTTCCCGAATATTAAGATGCTTCTCCGATCCTTTGGGTATTTCATCCTTTAAATTTCCCTCTTTTAAAACTCCTTGTTGCGCCTCCTTTATTTGAGTAGTAAGGTTATTATGAATCATTATATTCATAGATTTTACTCAAATGGGTTCTCTGTCCTTCCTGCTCAAGGCATCGGCTTCCACATTTGCCTTCCCCGGGTGGTAACGAATCTCAAAGTCGTAATCATTCAACAATTCAATCCACCTACGCTGCCTCATATTCAGTTGTTTCTGATTAAATATGTGTTGAAGACTTTTATGGTCGGTATATATAATACTTTTGACCCCATATAAGTAGTGCCTCCAAGTCTTTAATGCAAAAACAACCGCGCCTAATTCCAAATCATGCGTCGTATAATTTTGTTCGTGAATCTTCAATTGTCTAGACGCATAAGCAATCACCTTTGTTCGTTGCATTAATACACAACCGAGACCTTGCTTTGATGCGTCACAATAAATCACAAAATCATCATTCCCTTCAGGCAATGACAATATAGGTGCCGTAGTTAGCTTTTTCTTCAATAACTGAAACGCTTTCTCTTGTTCATCATTCCATTCAAATTTCTTCCCTTTATGCGTTAATGCAGTCAAGGGTTTTTCTATTCTGGAAAAGTCTTGGATGAACCTTCTGTAGTAACCAGCTAGTCCTAAAAACTGGCGTATGTGTTTTGGAGTTTTTGGGGTTTCCCACTTTTCAACAGTTTCTATCTTTGCCGGATCCACCTTAATACCTTCTTTGTTCACTATGTGACCGAGGAATTGAAATTCTTCCAACCAAAATGCACACTTTGAAAACTTAGCGTACAATTCTTCCTTCCTCAATACTTCTAACACCTTTCTCAAATGTTCACCGTGTTCTTGGTCATTCTTTGAGTAAATAAGTATGTCATCAATGAAAACAATGACAAACTTGTCAAGGTACGGTCCACACACTCGGTTCATAAGGTCCATGAACACAGCTGGTGCATTAGTTAAACCAAACGGCATGACCATAAACTCGTAATGACCGTAACGTGTTCTAAAAGCAGTCTTTGGAATATCATCTTCTTTCACCCGCATTTGATGATACCCGGAACGTAAGTCAATCTTTGAATAAACAGACGAGCCTTGTAGTTGATCAAATAAGTCGTCGATTATCGGTAGTGGGTAGCGGTTCTTGATGGTAAGTTTGTTCAACTCTCGGTAGTCGATACACAACCTGAATGTACCATCTTTCTTCTTGACAAACAAAACAGGAGCTCCCCACGGTGATGTGCTTGGTCGAATGAAACCACGCTCTAAAAGTTCTTGTAATTGGCTTTGCAGTTCTTTCATCTCGCTGGGTGCGATTCTGTAAGGAGCACGAGCTATTGGTGCAGCTCCTGGTACAAGATCTATTTGAAATTCAACGGATCGATGTGGGGGTAATCCCGGTAATTCTTTCGGAAATACATCGGGAAATTCTTTTGCAATGGGAACATCATTGATGCTCTTTTCTTCAGTTTGTACTTTCTCGACGTGTGCTAGAACAGCATAGCAACCTTTTCTTATTAGTTTTTGTGCCTTCAAATTACTAATAAGATGTAGCTTCGTGTTGCCCTTTTCTCCGTACACCATTAATGGTTTTCCTTTTTCTCGTATAATGCGAATTGCATTTTTGTAACAAACGATCTCTGCTTTCACTTCTTTCAACCAGTCCATACCAATTATCACATCAAAACTCCCTAACTCTACTGGTATCAAATCAATCTTAAATGTTTCGCTAACCAGTTTAATTTCTCGATTCCGACATATATTATCTGCTGAAATTAATTTACCATTTGCTAATTCGCGTAAAAATTTACTATCCAAAGGCGTCAATGGACAACTTAATTTAGCACAAAAATCTCTACTCATATAGCTTCTATCCGCACCCGAATCAAATAAAACGTAAGCAGATTTATTGTCAATAAGAAACGTACCCGTAACAAGCTCCGGGTCTTCCTGTGCCTCTGCCGCATTAATATTGAAAACTCTTCCGCGGCCTTGTCCATTCGTGTTCTCCTGGTTCGGGCAATTTCTAATAATGTGGCCCGGTTTTCCACATTTATAACAAACTACATTGGCATAACTTGCTCCGACACTACTTGCTCCGCCATTACTCGTTCCGACACCATTTGTTCCTTTCGTTCTATTAACCCCTGGTCCGTAGACCTCACACTTCGCCGCGCTATGACCATTTCTTTTACACTTGTTGCAAAATTTGGTGCAGAACCCCGAGTGATACTTTTCACACCTTTGGCATAGCTGCTTCTGATTGTTGTTGTTGTTGCAGTTATTATTGTTGTTGGGATGATTGTTGTAGTTGCTGTTGTTGTTGTTGTTGTTGTTGGGCCGTTTGTTGTAGTTGCGATTGATGTTGCGATTGTTGGGATAATTGTTGCGATTATTGTTGTAATTGCTGTTGTTGTTGTATTGGTGATTCTTATCACCGTTTTCCTCCCACTTTCTTTTGACTTGCTTCACATTGGCCTCTTCAGCAGTCTGTTGTTTAATTCTTTCTTCAATCTGGTTCACTAGTTTGTGAGCCATTCTACATGCCTGTTGTATGGAGGCGGGCTCGTGTGAACTTATATCTTCTTGGATTCTTTCCGGTAATCCTTTCACAAACGCGTCGATCTTCTCTTCCTCATCTTCGAATGCTCCCGGACACAATAGGCACAATTTTGTGAATCGTCTTTCGTACGTGGTAATATCAAATCCTTGGGTTCGTAACCCTCTAAGTTCTATCTTGAGCTTATTGACCTCAGTTCTGGGATGGTACTTCTCGTTCATCAAGTGCTTGAATGCTGACCACGGTAGTGCGTACGCATCGTCTTGTCCCACTTGCTCTAGATAGGTATTCCACCATGTTAACGCAGAACCTGTGAAGGTATGCGTAGCGTACTTCACTTTGTCCTCTTCAGTACACTTACTTATGGCAAACACCGATTCGACCTTCTCGGTCCACCGTTTCAATCCGATCGGTCCTTCGGTTCCATCAAATTCCAAAGGTTTGCAGGCAGTGAATTCTTTGTAGGTGCATCCTACACGATTTCCTGTACTGCTAGATCCAAGGTTATTGTTGGTATGTAGCGCAGCCTGTACTGCGGCTATGTTTGAAGCTAGAAAAGTACGGAATTCCTCTTCATTCATATTCACGGTGTGTCGAGTAGTCGGTGCCATTTCCTTCAAAATAGTCAAATGGAACAAGTTAATCATACAGAATATTAAGAGTAGTTAATAGTATTTCGTAGCATAATATGAACTCATTTATAAAAGCTTTTTCTTCATATTAGCGTTTTATAAGTTTAAATTCGGGTAGTACCAACCCGTTAAGTTCATACTTAGTAGCTAATATACAATTCAACTACTACAATTCTATATGAAAAACTGATTATAATAATATTTCGCGTTCAAACTTTTACATAATATTTTACAAACTTACAATACCGCTTATTTTACATATAGCATGAAATATAGCACACAATAAATTTGATACAAGATGGTTGTGAAGATAATTCTAGCTAGTACACAAGTCGTTCAGCAAAAGCAATAAAGACACGTAATTCATACGTCCAGAAACAAGTCATGCATTCTGGTTTTACTAGGATTACTTCCCATCCTTGGTCTTGTGGAACATAACCGTTATGGCTGTTGATAAGACAGCGTGTTGTAACGTCGTCAAAGGGACGACGGTTACGTAATGTCCAACAGTCCCGTAACAATCTAAAAACCTCATTTCTTACCCCAATTACCGACTCCGTCACTTGTGGGAACGTTTTGTTTAATAGTTGTAGCCCGATGTTCTTGTTCTCACTTTGGTGCGAAGCGAACATTACTAATCCGTAAGCATAACATGCTTCTTTATGTTGCATGTTAGCCGCTTTTTCTAAATCACGAGGTCCAATATTCGGATATATTGAGTCAAAATAATTTCTTAACCCATTGCGTAAAATAGCATTTGGGTTCCCCGCAATATATGCGTCAAAGTAAACACATCGTAACTTATGGATTTCCCAATGTGATATCCCCCATCTTTCGAACGAAAGCCTTTTATAAACCAAGGCATTCTTGGAACTTTCTTCGAATGTCTTACAAACTGATCTCGCCTTAAATAGTTGTGCCGCAGAATTCTGACCGACTCTAGACAAGATTTCATCAATCATGTCTCCGGGTAGGTCTCTTAAAATATTGGGTTGTCTATCCATTTTGTGTTTTTATACTGTAAAATAGACAAGAGTTAGATTCATAAAAAAAATTACTTATTAATACAAGCAATTTTTACATATATCATAAAGCATAAGCACACTATATTACATATATTACACCACACGAATACAACTATCTTATTCTGACTCGCTTGTTTCTTCTTCTTCGGTTTTGGTTCATTTTGCCAAGTTTCTAGGGATATATGATGTTCCCCTAATACGAGCCGTCATTTTCCATATTGGTTTAGAAAAACCTGGTGGTTTAGAGGTTCCCGGGTCATTGTTACAACTTAAGGACTTCGGGGGTTGACGATACATATAAAGTTCATCGGGGTTGGAATTAGATTTCTCTATTTTTATGCCCTTTCCCTTATTATTTTCTTTTGCCTTTTTAAATTCAGTTGGGGTAATTTCTATAACATCATCGGAATTCTCGTCGGAATCCGATTCATCGGAGAATTGGTAATCCTCCCAATATTTTGCTTCCTTGGCGGAAACACCATTGACCATAATTAACCTTGGTCGGTTGGTTGAGGATTTTCTTTTACTTAACCATTTTATTATTTCCCCCACCGGTTCTATTTCTTCATCCGGTTCCGATTCTTCTTCCGGTTCTGATTCTTCTTCCGGTTCCGACTCTTCTTCCGGTTCCTCTTCGGGAACTTGTGAATCAGTCCACGAATCATTCCAATTTACATTTGACTCTTCATTATTATTAGGTGAGTCAATGGGACTTGTTCTAGAGGTAGACATCTATCACATAATATCAAACGTGTTAAGAGATTAATATATCACATAATATTCACATGTTAAAAATATATAGTTTCCAACAAAATTTGTTATGCAATCATTTTTCAAGTAAACACGGTCGAAGTCCAGACTCACTAATGCATCCTAACAAACTCGATAAGACACACTAATGCAAAATTCTGGTTCTCTAAGACCAACGCTCGGATACCAACTGAAATGTCCCGTTCTTATTGATTAAAAACGTTCCATATTAATTGATTTCGTTGCGAGGTTTTGACCTCTATATGAGACGTTTTTCAAAGACTGCATTCATTTTAAAACAAACCATAACCTTTATTTCATAAATAAAGGTTTAAAAAGCTTTATGTAGATTATCAAATAATGATAATCTAAAATATCCAGTTTACACACGACCATTACATAATGGTTTACAATACAAATATGTTACATCGAAATCAGTTTCTTGAATGCAGTTTTTACACAATATCATACAAACATGGACTCCAAATCTTGTCCTTATTTTAGTATGCAACAGCGGAAGCTCTTAGTATTCACCTGAGAATAAACATGCTTTAAACGTCAACAAAAATGTTGGTGAGTTATAGGTTTAACCTATATATATCAAATCGTAACAATAGACCACAAGATTTCATATTTCAATACACATCCCATACATAGAGATAAAAATCATTCATATGGTGAACACCTGGTAACCGACATTAACAAGATACATATATAAGAATATCCCCATCATTCCGGGACACCCTTCGGATATGATATAAATTTCGAAGTACTAAAGCATCCGGTACTTTGGATGGGGTTTGTTAGACCCAATAGATCTATCTTTAGGATTCGCGTCAATTAGGGTGTCTGTTCCCTAATTCTTAGATTACCAGACTTAATAAAAAGGGGCATATTCGATTTCGATAATTCAACCATAGAATGTAGTTTCACGTACTTGTGTCTATTTTGTAAATCATTTATAAAACCTGCATGTATTCTCATCCCAAAAATATTAGATTTTAAAAGTGGGACTATAACTCACTTTCACAGATTTTTACTTCATCGGGAAGTAAGACTTGGCCACTGTTGATTCACGAACCTATAACAATATATACATATATATCAAAGTATGTTCAAAATATATTTACAACACTTTTAATATATTTTGATGTTTTAAATTTATTAAGTCAGCTGTCCTCGTTAGTAACCTACAACTAGTTGTCCACAGTTAGATGTACAGAAATAAATCGATAAATATTATCTTGAATCAATCCACGACCCAGTGTATACGTATCTCAGTATTGATCACAACTCAAACTATATATATTTTGGAATCAACCTCAACCCTGTATAGCTAACTCCAACATTCACATATAGAGTGTCTATGGTTGTTTCGAAATATATATAGATGTGTCGACATGATAGGTCGAAACATTGTATACGTGTCTATGGTATCTCAAGATTACATAATATACAATACAAGTTGATTAAGTTATGGTTGGAATAGATTTGTTACCAATTTTCACGTAGCTAAAATGAGAAAAATTATCCAATCTTGTTTTACCCATAACTTCTTCATTTTAAATCCGTTTTGAGTGAATCAAATTGCTATGGTTTCATATTGAACTCTATTATATGAATCTAAACAGAAAAAGTATAGGTTTATTGTCGGAAAAATAAGTTACAAGTCGTTTTTGTAAAGGTAGTCATTTAAGTCGAAAGAACGACGTCTAGATGACCATTTTAGAAAACATACTTCCACTTTGAGTTTAACCATAATTTTTGGATATAGTTTCATGTTCATAATAAAAATCATTTTCTTAGAATAACAACTTTTAAATCAAAGTTTATCATAGTTTTTAATTAACTAACCCAAAACAGCCCGCGGTGTTACTACGACGGCGTAAATCCGGTTTTTCGTGTTTCCGGGTTTTAAATTATTAAGTTAGCATATCATATAGATATAGATAATGTGTTTAGTTGATTTTAAAAGTCAAGTTAGAAGGATTAACTTTTATTTGCGAACAAGTTTAGAATTAACTAAACTATGTTCTAGTGATTACAAGTTTAAACCTTCGAATAAGATAGCTTTATATGTATGTATCGAATGATGTTATGAACATCATTACTACCTTAAATTCCTTGGATAAACCTACTGGAAAAGAGAAAAATGGATATAGCTTCAACGGATCCTTGGATGGCTCGAAGTTCTTGAAGCAGAATCATGACACCAAAACAAGTTCAAGTAAGATCATCACTTGAAATAAGATTGTTATAGTTATAGAAATTGAACCAAAGTTTGAATATGATTATTACCTTGTATTAGAATGATAACCTACTGTAAGAAACAAAGATTTCTTGAGGTTGGATGATCACCTTACAAGATTGGAAGTGAGCTAGCAAACTTGAAAGTATTCTTGATTTTATGTAACTAGAACTTGTAGAATATATGAAGAACACTTAGAACTTGAAGATAGAACTTGAGAGAGATCAATTAGATGAAGAAAATTGAAGAATGAAAGTGTTTGTAGGTGTTTTTGGTCGTTGGTGTATGGATTAGATATAAAGGATATGTAATTTTGTTTTCATGTAAATAAGTCATGAATGATTACTCATATTTTTGTAATTTTATGAGATATTTCATGCTAGTTGCCAAATGATGGTTCCCACATGTGTTAGGTGACTCACATGGGCTGCTAAGAGCTGATCATTGGAGTGTATATACTAATAGTACATACATCTAAAAGCTGTGTATTGTACGAGTACAAATACGGGTGCATACGAGTAGAATTGTTGATGAAACTGAACGAGGATGTAATTGTAAGAATTTTTGTTAAGTAGAAGTATTTTGATAAGTGTATTGAAGTCTTTCAAAAGTATATAAATACATATTAAAACACTACATGTATATACATTTTAACTGAGTCGTTAAGTCGTCGTTAGTCGTTACATGTAAGTGTTGTTTTGAAACCTTTAGGTTAACGATCTTGTTAAATGTTGTTAACCCAATGTTTATAACATTAAATGAGATTTTAAATTATTATATTATCATGATATTATCATGTATGAATATCTCTTAATATGATATATATACATTAAATGTCTTTACAACGATAATCGTTACATATATGTCTCGTTTAAAAATCATTAAGTTAGTAGTCTTGTTTTTACATATGTAGTTCATTGTTAATATAATTAATGATATGTTTACTTATCATAGTATCATGTTAACTATATATATATCCATATATATGTCATCATATAGTTTTTACAAGTTTTAACGTTCGTGAATCACCGGTCAACTTGGGTGGTCAATTGTCTATATGAAACATATTTCAATTAATCAAGTCTTAACAAGTTTGATTGCTTAACATGTTGGAAACATTTATTCATGTAAATATCAATCTCAATTAATATATATAAACATGGAAAAGTTCGGGTCACTACACAAGGCCCGTAAACCCATGGTTGTGTCTGAAATTGGTGATGACCCGATCCAGATTGTGAATTGTGACCTTGATAACCTCTGCCTCTACCACGATTAGATCTACCCCTATTATTACCACCACGATAAGATCCTCTACCCCTGTTATTCAATTTTCGATTCAATTGTGCCGGAGATGGTGACGAATTTGGAGGTCCGGATGAAACAAGAGCCGTCGCTGATGCAGAAGCAGCTTGTGTTGCAAGTTGTTGATTTTGAGCTTCTTCAAGGATGAGCATTGAGCGGGCTTCATAGAAAGATGTAAGTCGTTCTCTGTGGGAGATAATCGAGCGAAGACTAGCATAAGAGTCACTAAGTCCGGTGACCAATTGTAAAACCAATCAGTCTTCTTCAACAGTCGGTCCGACTGTACCAATTTGGTCAGCAAGTATCTTGAGCTCCTGGCAGTAAGATGAAGCATCTGGAAAATTTTCGAGGCTAGTATTGACGAATTGGTGTTGAAGATGAACATGATGAGAGTTCTTATTATCTTGAAAAAGTCCTTTTAAATGATCCCAAGCTTGTTGAGCGGTGGAATCCTCTTTATAAACGGTACGCAGAAGATCAAGAGATATTGTACCGTAAATCCATTGGAGAATGATTGCATCTAATAGTCCCCAAGAAGTAGTGCGTGTAGGTGGTGGGGTGGGTGGATTGGTGGAAGAGGAATCATCAGAGGTTGCCGAAATAATGTGTTCAAGAACTTCGTATGCTCGACAATGGTTCTTGAAAAGACCAGACCAAAATGAGTATTGGCTTTTCTCCATCTCTAGGGTTATGGGTATGAAATTTTTGATGTTATTGACTGTAACAGCAGGGTGAATTTTTGAGGAATCAAACATTTTGATGTTGATGATGGTGATGATTGGATCGTAGGGTGAAGATTGTGCAGAAACGGGAATAGTCGAACTAGGCTTTAAGAGAATAGGGAGGCGTCTGATACCATAAAGGAAGGTAATCCTTGAATGTTTATTAATCTGTGCTCTGCTTATATACACGCAGGTATAACAAATATATAACCGATATACATGGATCATGATAACTACAAATGTTATTATACAGGACATTCCTATTGACTAGCAATATCTATTCTGTTATATGACTAAGGACTAATACTAGATAATTACAACAGTACATTACATTATATTTGTACATAATGTTTACATAATGTTTATATTAAGTCTTATATTCACCCAACCTAATATAAGTTCTGTATAGTGTAATCTATATTTGTAAACGGAATAAGCATATAAAATTTTCTCTCATCAATGTTATTTAAAAAAATCGGGTTCTTTCAGGACCTAAATTTACAAATTTTAAATGAATATTTCCTAAATGTTTGACAACATTCTTTGAACAAACGAATAATGATTTAATGTTTAAGCTACACGCGGATGAGGCATATTTTTACTCAGATGTATCCGGCCTAATCAAGTGTTAAAATTCTTGAAAAACATCATGACTACAATTACTAATCTTGCCGCTTACAAATTTTTACCTACGAAAATTCTCCCTCTTATGTAATTTCTACCGAGTATTTGTGATCTTATCTCAAAAGATAAAGATTTTGTAGTGTTAGACCCTTTGTAACGGTACTGACGTAATGGAGTGGGTCAGTGGCGGGTTATGAAATATTTTTTAACAAGAGCTTAAAAGCGTTCACATTCACTGTAAAAAAATTTCTTCCATCCTTCCATGAAAATACAACCTTTTGGATCTTGAAATTTTGAATAGGTTAAAATCCGGGGGATTTTGGGCAAAATATGAAGGGTTTTGTGGGAAAAATCAAAATTTAAACCTAAAAATTCAAAATCCACTTGAGGTAAAAAAAAAAAATCAAAATTTTAACACTGAAAATTTCAAATCTACTAAGGGCGGTGAGCCACCCCTGCCGCTATGTAGTTTCGCCCATGGCGTGGGTGGTGATGCTTGGCACATGTCAAGACTTAACAGAAAAATTTAACGGCTGACGGAAAATTTGGACTATCTATGAAATAAGTTCATACTTCTGGACTATCTAACTGAAAAATCAAGTTTGAACTATACATGCGTTTTTTAGCAAACTGCAAGACTATCCGTGTATTTTATATTTTTATCTAATAATATACTAATAAAAATAATAATATATAATAATATAATATATGGGATATGATTCTCACACACTAGTTTTTGATCCATATACACCGAATTACCTATTTTACCCTTAATTATACTTTTAATAATAATATAAGCTCAACTCTCTAGGGACATAACTGTGATTTTAGGAGACAAAAGTGTACATGGATTAAAAAGTGGTGTGTGAGAATCACCTCCCATAATATATTAATGATATAATTATTATTATATTAATAAACAATAGTAATAAAGTTTTTTATGTGATTCACATGTTCTAAAGTGTTATTATCAATCAAAATCAAAATAATATAATAATAACAATAACTAAGAACGGGACCTACTTTGAACTTCGTAATGATAATTTTATTGTTAATACACATGATGTGAATCATAATTTTCTATGTACACATTGTGTTAATTATTTGGAAACCATAAACCATGTACAAACACACTAATCAATATACATTTTGTTTCATCTACAAGTATATACTAGGTTTTGGATCTCGTACGTTGCACGAGTGTGTAAAAAATCGTACAAAAAATATAATTTTCAGTTCATATCGGTATCTAAATAGTGATACTAAAAAATAGGAAAAAGTATAAGAATTATTTAAGAGCCCGTGTCGTTGACAAATTTTAAAAATTCTTCTGAGTTTTAGAGTCCATGATGTTGACAAATTTTAAAAGTTTTTTTGAGTTTAAGAGTCCGTGTTGTTGACAAATTTAAAAGTTCTTTTGAGTTTAAGAGTTCGCGGTGTTGATAAATTTCAAAAATGATTTTGGGTAGTGTTAGTAATTTAATGTCTACAACTTTTTTTCTCACCATTAAAATCTTCTTAATTATATATAATTATATACTACGTAATATTTTAAAGAAAATATGAGTACATTGAACATTTGTCATGGAACGTAACGTTAGTTTAAAGTCTAAATTATATTATTTTAGAATTATTATATACAATTATTTAGTGAGTTTTGTTTTTGTACAAATTAATTTTGATATGTCTAATGCTCCGTATATTATGTTATCACAATATTAACATTAGTTTGTCATGGAACGTAACGTTAGTTTAAAGTCGAATGTTGATGTTATATATATATATATATATATATATATATATATATATATATATATATATATATATATATATATATATATATATATACATACTAGTTTTATGAGACAGTGTGTTTCGACATTTGTATACATTAGTAGTAGGTAACGTTAATATTGATGTTTACCAAATGTAAACATTTGTACCGTAAACACTAATATTGAATACTAACTCATAAATTATGAGCTCATTTGTTAGAATCATTTTAATTTTAATTGACAAATAATCGATAAAACGCCAACATGAGCCCTAAAAAGTTGTTTTAAAACCGATCTTAAGAATAATATTTTATGTATATCCTCTAATTGTATATGTTTTTAGTATAAACTAATTCTATTATGTCAAAATCTCAAACGAAACAAAGTAGACATACATCTAAATATCTATAAGGATCATAAATAATCAGTTTAACTTCAATTGACAAACATGAGCCCATGCGTTTATATAATATTCTACAAATATTATATTAACGTAATTTTTATGCGCAAACTGTAAATTAATTTTATATTATATAAAAAAATATCATTCTATAATGATATTATAATATTAATAAAAAATTATCTATTTTATAATTTTTATTACAATAAAAAACATTGTTGATGATTTTCAATATATGACCATTTATTTTATTACACATATAAATCATACCAATATTTATTAAATCAATGTATCGGTTGAATATAAATATAAAGTTATTATTATATTATTTATTTTATTCTAGAATTAATTTTTAGCTCATAATAATAACAATAACAATATTTATTGTTTGAAAAAGAATAGTTCAAATAGTCTCTAAAACAAATTCATAATAATTGTATAATATATAATATTATTAATATAATTATAACATTTATCATTTATTAATATAATATAATATTATACATTATATGGTAATATAATATTATAATTTATAATGTAGTATAATATTTTAGGTAATGACTTCAGGGGAGTTTTCTCCCGGATCCATTCAGGACTCAAACCCGGTCCGCCTGCCCCTCAAGATGGTTAAATGATCGAATTCCTGTAATGTGATTCAGGTTTCCTCCTGAACGCGTGTGTGTGTGTGTGTGCGCAAATGATGAGTGTCGTTGAAATAAATGATACAGTAATGCAAATCTTGCCGTTCAAAATATATATATATTTTAGGTAATGAAATTGCATATTAACTTAAATTAATAATTTAATAATTCAATTAATATATGGAAATAACTTATAGACTGACACATGATCGGGGTAAAAGAGGAGTTGACACGTGGCATGAATTAATCAGGAGTTAACACGTAGGATTATTGCCACGCGCTTTATATAATGCACTAATATATATATATATATATATATATATATATATATATATATATATATATATATATATATATATATATATATATATATATATATATATATATATATATATATATATATATACTCGCTACGTCCTAAAAAAACTGTCTGCTTTGACATTTTGTTGGATTTAAGATATAGTAATGTATTGTCTAATTTACCCTCCATTTATATAAAGAGTAATTAATAAATTAATTATTATATTTAATGATTTTTTAGAGAAAGATAATAAATTGTTCCAAATAAAAATAAAAATGTGGACAATTTTTTTTTTTGGACGGGGGAGTATATATATATATCTAAAAAATACGGAGTAAAATAAAGAAGTGGCTAGAGCCTAAGTGGGGGTAAAAAAACATTGCTGGTATCCCCCTTCCATGTATTTCATGTATATATCCATTCATATTCCATTCATATTTTATCCATATATTTAAAAACGGATTGAATCTAAAGTCATTTACAACTATACTTTTCCCTTTATTATCAACTTAAACCTAATATCTATTCCTAATCTACATTTATACATATATGTATATCTATATCTATATGTATATATTAAATTATAATTAATAATTAATTCAATTTAATTACAAAATGACACATAAACAAAAATCATTTTGATTTATATATATGTATATATATATATATATATATATATATATATATATATATATATATATATATATATATATATATATGATATTGCTCATTCACGCTATGTAACGACCAGTCAAAATCGCTATTGACGCGGCACGTTAATCATTGATTCCACAGTGAGGTTTTGACCTCTATATGATACGTTTTGATAAAATATTGCATTCATTAAAATAAGTGACTTTCTAAACATAGAAAGTTATAAACATGTGGGCGAGTGCTTCGGTATAAGCAAAACTCCGAAATACATAAGTCTTTAATTTACAGGTTGACATCACAGTCCAATTATTTATTACACAACGCAGTTTTATTTTGAATGCAATAAACTTTGTACAAAGCATGAGAGACTCCATGCAGGCAACAAGCACATCACAGCGGAAGCATTCTAAGAACCTGAGAATAAAACATGCTAAAAAGTCAACACGGATGTTGGTGAGTTATAGGTTTAATTGCTCGAGTCATAAACATATATAAAGATAGACCACAAGATTTCATCAAAAGTTTATCAATAGATTCTACGTAACAGAGCACCCTGGTAACTAAACTTAACGCTATAGTGATAATTACCCCATTCGTTTTAATACGCGCAAACCAACGTGTCTTAAACTCAAATAACATACGTCCGTTAAAAGGCTAGCGCTCTAGCTCGGACGGGGATGTCAAGCCCTATGGATCCATATACAATTATTCGCGCCCACCAGTCCATATCCTATGTACTGGCAGCTACTAGTTACCAAAGCTAGGGGATTTTCGGTTTAACTCAGTGTAGAATTTTGTATGTACTTGTGTCTTATTGCGTTTAAAATAAATTGCATGTATTCTTAGCCCAAAAATATTTAAAGTATTTAACAAGGGAGACTATAACTCACAGTTCAATATTGCGATTCAATATTGTAGGCAAATTGCGTAGACGTAATGATGGTAGACGACTGTATGGTTGGTCTTGGATTCAAGAACAATACCCCGAACAATACCCAATATTTCCTTATTTTAAAACGGTTTGAAACTCGAATTAAAAATACCCTCGAATATACTTTATTATTATTAAACTTAAAATTAAAATTATAATTATAATTATAAATATAAAATTTACGTACAGAAATAATTATGAAAAATTTCGTCGAGCAAAACTGACCTTTTATAGTACTTTTCGATTTACTGTAGCTCATGCGATCGCATGAGTTTTCAGTGTTTTTGCCATGCGATCGCATGGCCGCCTTTTCTGTTTTTGTTTGCTAGTTCGTCGACATCGAATAGTGTTTACTGTAGCAAATAGTGTTCACTGTAACAAATAGTGTTTTACTGTAGCAAATAGTGTTTACTGTAGCAAATCACTGTAGCAAAATACAGTTTTCACTGTAGCACTGTAGCAAAATACAGTTTCACTGTAGCAAATAGTGTTTTACTGTAGCAAATTGTGTTTTACTGTAGCAAAGTAATTTTTACTGTAGCAAATAGGGTTTTACTGTAGGAAAGTCGTTTTTACTTGTACATATATATATACATACATATAATTGTTCATGAATCGTCGAGAGTAGTCAAAGGTAATTGTATATATGAAACAGTTCTAAAATTTTGAGACTCAATCTAACAGACTTTGTTTAACGTATTAAAATAATAAATCGTATAGAGAATTGGTTTAAATAAGTCAAAAAATTTCGGGTCATCACAGAATGACATAAGGGTTTTCAAGAAAAACTTGAACATTCATAGAATAGAACAGTAAATTAGCTGGTGGCTTAAGAGATTAGGGTTTGATAGTTAGATTGTTAAGGTTTTCATCAAGTTTTCATCATTTCTTCCATTCTACATCAAGGATTTGAAGTTTGGATCAAGATCTAGGGCTTGTTCTTCATCATCTTCATCTAGCTTATTTGTAATTTTCATAAGTTTAGTGCAATCTACTCTTGTTTATTGCTTAATGATGTTTAGATTCACTCTTATTACTTGTAATGATCTTGTTCTAGCCATGATTAGCTAGATTTTATGATGTACACTTGTTTATGAAGCTTGATAGCTAAGGATTATTCATATCTATGTTAATGATTATGTTTGGATGAATCTATGAGTTGATGATTGTGATTTGTTATTAAAATTAGCCAAAAGATCATTTGCTATGCTTGTTTTGGACTTTACTTTGATTATATGAGTTGTGTAGCTTCTCTTAGGAATTTGATTAGTGAAGCAATTTGTACTTCAACACTTAGGTGATCCAGACAATTAAATTGGGGCTTTCAAGGGATTGGGGTCTTGGTTTGGATTGGTTTTCAATTGGTCCTTAATCAAAATAGTGAAGTTTGGTTTTCTTAAGGGATTTCGATTACCAAAGGGTTTTAGGGACTTCAACCTAGGCTAAGTACTAATGATAATGGCATATTCAACTAGATCAATTAATATAAACTTATGGGAATTTGAAAGTGTTGATTTGATCATAAGAACATCTAGTAGGGATGCTAGCATAAGTTTGAACACAATTAGACCTTAAGTGAACAATAGAACAATCTGAATGCTTTTAGTGGATTAAGCAAGTGTGCATCTTTTAATATTGATATTTACTTAATCATTTATAGTTCTTAGTTAAATTTACATATGTTTTCTTTAATATCTCAAAATTAAAAACCCCCCGATCAAACAGACCTTAGGATGATTATGAGTTTTCATCGATTCAACTAGCAACCGCCGCTCTCTTGGAACGAACCTTAAACTAAAAACTTGCTAATTACAACTACAGAGTCATTGTTTCTCGAACGTTTGTCACATAGTTGAGTCCACATTTAAGTATAAATATAAAAGATATAATGTATGTTTGTGAGAGTATATCAATATATATAGGATCGAGAGGGAAGAAAAAAATGGGGGAAGTAGGCAGAGCGTTTTGAGCCACAAATTTTGGAAGGTGAATGCGTAGGATCAGCCACAAATTTAGGAAGGTGAATGCGTAGGATTAGAATGACGACAATATTCTAAAAGTAAATATAAGTTCCTAACATATTCTTCCTTTTTGATCCTACCCCCACAAATATACGTACGTACATACATACATACAAGTATATATATATATAAGTATATATATATATATATATATATATATATATATATATATATATATATATATATATATATATATATATATATATATATATATATATATAAAAGAAAAAGTTATTGTGGTTGAAAGTTATTTATAGATTGTTATATGTATAGATTATATATATTATTTACAATTATTATTATAATTAAAATGTAAATAGGCGAAATTGACGGTTCTTTTTAAATATGGACATAATCCATAATGAACTTTACACAATTTGTTTAGCGGGTGGTATTTGTATTAAAATATGGAGTTTTGACAAATTTTATTGGGATATAAAAGGTAAATTTATTATTTAATATAAACTCATCAAATAAAATTCACCAAAATTTTTGAACGAATTTATTTTTCTGTTCGTCGTGAGTTAGAGTCCACCGCCACCATCATTCAACTCGAAATAATTTTACGAACTAAACGCAATAAATTGTATTTGACACGGAATTTTGATCCACTACCAACCGAGCATTTCTTTTTACCAATAAATATCGAAGGGATTTGAATATACAATTCAAGTTTTTAAAATATTTATGAACATGCAAATATAACTATTATAATATTAATTATACATTATACATTACGACTCTCCTGAGTACGCTTATTTTGCTAAAATGACTAACAACCTTTCTAAAATTAAACTCACGGGTTACACTTTTATTTAAAAATAATTATATATAATAATTGTAAAATAATACAGTATAACTTAGACTTTACTAACGTGTTATTATGTGAAACGTTCCATGACCAATTTTTAGTGGACTCATATTTTCTCTAAATATTAGGTAATATATAATTTATATATAATTAAACAATATTAATGATGAGAAATAAAAAAAAAAATCCGTTAAGTGACTAACATCACCCAAAATTAGATTTAAATTTGTCAACAACACGGACTCTTAAACTTAATAGAATAATTGTTTGAAACAAACAATTAATTTTCCACAATTATTTTACCACCGTCCAACACACGGGCTCTAAACCCAACACCACGAGCTCTTAAACTCAAAAGAATAATTGTTTGAAAAATTACACTTTTTGCACGGTTTTTTACCCACCCGTGCAACGCACGGGCTCAAAAACCTAGTATATATATATATACTTAAAATATAAAAGATATAATGTATGTTTGTCAGAGCATATCAATATATATAGGATCGAGAGGGAATAAAAAAATGGGGGAAGTAGGCAGAGCGTTTTGAGCCACAAATTTTGGAAGGTGAATGCGTAGGATCAGCCACAAATTTAGGAAGGTGAATGTGTAGGATTAGAATGACGACAATATTCTAAACTTAAATATAAGTGATTGTTTGGTCCAAAATTCTTCCCCCCACTTTCCCAACATATTCTTCCTTTTTGATCCTATCCCCACAAATATACGTACGTACATACATACATACAAGTGTGTGTATATATATATATATATATATATATATATATATATATATATATATATATATATATATATATATATATATATATATATATTCATCCAACCAATTGATTAAACACAAAAATACATGTTCACTATTTTAACAAGTGTATAACAACCTATGCTTAATACAAGAGGGGATATATATATATATATATATATATATATATATATATATATATATATATATATATATATATATATATATATATATATATATATATATATATATATATATATATATATATGAACAGAAATTTAGGATCAACAAAGTGGGACTAAAGCACACACGCGATCATTTTTGACTGCTGCCCTTAAGGAAACCCGGACCAATCCGAGGGCATGTGTGACGATCGCTCCAAATCCATATGGACGAACACGTCATTTATCGATTTCATTACGAGGTATTTGACCTCTATATGATACGTTTGGTAAACATTGCATTCTTTTGAAAAAGCACACCATAAATGAATATTTAAATCAAAGGTTTTCGACATCTGATGATTTCTACATATAGACAATCACCGTAAATAATAGTTTACAATAGTACTTCCGTTGACAATGCAGTCAAAATAAGATAGATGGTGATGATTTGTGAATGCAACGTTTTCTCGAATAAAGCATGTATGACTCCATGCACATATCTTGTATAACATATAAGCAAACAGCGGAAGACTTCTAGGGAACCTGAGAATAAACATGCTAACAAGTGTCAACACAAAGGTTGGTGAGTTCATAGTTTTAGTGTTTCGCATAATCTGTATATAAAAGTGGATCACAAGATTTCAGTTGTTTCATCCAGAAACGTTTATCATAATATTCTACAAGGTTGAGCACCCTGGTAACTAAGCTTTAACGTTATAATAAGTACCCCTGTTTTAACATACATGCAACCAACATGTACAATACACGCAAACCAACGTGTACTAAACCCAAATAGCATACGTCTGTTTAATAGTTCAGGCTAGGGTTTCTAAACCTGGAACAGACGGGGATGTCAAGCCCTATGGATCCATATACTACTACTCGCGCCCACCAGTTCTTATAACTGGCAGTTACTAGTTACCAAAGCTAAGGGATTTTCGGTTCAAACTCGGTATAGAATTTAGTATGTACTTGTGTCCATTGCGTTTAAAATAAAGTGCATGTATTCTCAGCCCAAAAATATAGATTGCAAAAGTAATTAAAAAGGGAGCAAATGAAACTCACCTTAGCAGCATATAAAGTTGTTCACCAAAATGTGACCGAAACTCAGAATACCAAATAACCGTAGATCTCAACCTAGAGAACATATTGTAATGACCCGCACTTTTTCGATCATTCTATACTTGTAAGATTAATATTTACATAAATTAAACCTTACCAACATGATAAGCAATCCAAATTGTTGAGATTTATGTTTTTGAAAAGAGTTTTACACAACGTTTGACCGTCTAGTTTGACCGATGATATCACGAACTATATAACATATGATAATTATACGTTTGTGTATATATATGTATATATACATATTTAACATGATCTAAGAATGTTTTAATATCTCATTTTGTATTAATAACAATAAGTTATATGTATATTTTGAAACTACTAACTTAAGTTTTCAAAACGATAACCATACGCAACGTTATTTGACTTAAATACTTATGACCTATAATGTTTATACATATATCGTATAAGTAATGAATTTAATCACTTTTAAGAACTTAAATACATAAAACCATATAAGTGTATTCACAAAAGATAGCTATATTTGAATCCTCATTCCATTTTTCACAAAATTTCTATACGTATATCTAGAGTATATGTACTCGTATCATACGCAGCTTCTAGATGTATTTACTATTGGTATATACCAATAAAAATCTGCTCCTTAGCAGCCTTAAATGATTAAGAAACATGTGGAACCAACCATTTGTCAAGTAGCATGAATTATTTAGCAAGAAAACAAAGTTAGGTATCTTTTTTTTCCTTTATAACCTAAAAACGTTTTTATGCATGCACACCATTTCTTCACCCCATTTTCTCACACTTACACTTCCATTTCTCTCTCAAAATACTCTTAACTTCATACTTGATCATCTCCAAGCATTTTCTCCATCATTTAGCTTCAAAAACAACACTTAAATCTCATAAGAAAACCTTACAAAAACACTTCAAGAAATCCTTCCAAGAACACAAACTTACTTCCAATCTTTCATCCAATTCCATCACCCTTTTAGTTCTAGGTTCTTACTCCTCTTTTACAGAAACCTTGTCCAAGGAACTTGAGGTAGTATCTATGTTCATAACCTTATTCGATTCATATATATATAGCTATCATATTTTGTGGTATACAATTTTAACAACAAGAACATAGTTTGAATGTTTTCAAACTTGTTTGCAAACTAAATAGATCCTTCTAACTTAACTTTTAAAATACTTCAAGACCTGTAATATAACTTAAATATATGCTAATTTAACAAGGTATAACATGGTTTTTCAAAGAACACCTTAAAAACTGTTTTTACGACGTCGGAGTGTAACCGGGGGCTGTTTTGGGTTGGATAATTAAAAACCATCTTAAACTTTGAATTGAAGGTTTATGTTCTGGAAAAATGATTTTTACTATGAATATGGTAACACATAAAAATTTCATGATTTAATTCAAAGTATAAGTATTTTTAGAAAAATAATCATTTAAGGTTGCCTACATAAAGGAAAAGGTTTAACTTCATAAGTTTCACTAAAGTTTTACCTATTCCGTGTGATTTTGAATACAAACTAAGATATTTACAGTTCATAGTCTTAAAGAGGAACTCGATCCAAGGAGATGGCAAGTTGAATCAACGAAAACGGAGTTGTAACGAAGAAACTATGACCGAAACAAAATTGGCTATCCAAGACTAGTTTAACTTCGGGATTAATTGGAGAAAACTAAAATAAATCACATCTTTTTAAGATAACATGATATTTTATATATATGTACTCATAATTCAATTTTATATGGTTCAGGATCACCCGTAAACAACACGAGAAGATTAATCATAAGATCCCATGTTTGTACGCAACACGTCATTTGACAACACCGGTACCGTGGGTCAAGATTAATCTCGACCAATACATATACGTTGGGGGTTTTATTTATTTCGTTGGGGGTTTATTAAACATCTAAATATGAACCATTAAAATTGAATTACTAACAACGAACTGCTAACTACGGACTAAGGAATTATAAAAAGTATTAAAAGTATAACAAGAATATATATGTGACGTTGTTTAAAAAGAAAAGGTATTGATATATTATATATGGATAGGTTCGTGATATCAACCGGGAGACCAAGTCAAAATATATATATCTTCAAGACGAAAGTGAGTATATAGTCCCACTTTTAAACTCTAAATATTTCGGGATGAGAATACATGTATTTTATGTTTTACGTTATGGACACAAGTAACTGAAAAATATATTCTACGTTGAGTTGTACCACTGGCATACTTCCCTGTAGCTTGGTAACTAATATTTACAGCGGTATTGTAAACGCGAATCCTGTTGATAGATCTATCGGGCTTGACAACCCCAGCCGGACTGGACGACCAGTATTCAACGGTTGCACAGTACTTCGTTTCGTGACTACACTTGGTACAGTGTAGTAAGATTTCATATTAAAGGGAATATGCGACGTGATTAATTGTTAAGTATGGTTACCAAGTGCTCAACCACTTAGAATATTTTTATTAAACTGTTTATATACGAAATCTTGTGGTCTATATATATATTGCTGCCGGCACTAAACCTATATCTCACCAACTTTATGTTGACGTTTTAAACATGTTTATTCTCAGGTGATAATTAGAAGTTTCCGCTGCATTATGTTGAATTTGAGCAGGATCTTGCGTACGCATATTTGTGTCAAAAATAAGGCTGCATATCCAAGAACTTGTGTTGTAAAATATGCTAGAAATCGTGTTGTTATCATCATTTGTAAAGTTTGTAAGTCGAAGATTATCGCTAAACGATAATCATCTTTATTTCGTCCAAAGCTTGTATCAAAAATAAGAATTATGGTTTGTAATGTATAATATATGCAGTTTTTCTTTTAAAAATGTCGCATATAGAGGTCAATACCTCGCAATGAAATCATACGTTATCTAACACGTTCTTACGGTTAAGGACTGGTTATGACATGTGGTATCAGAGCGGTGGTCTTAGCGAACCAGGTTTGCATTAGTGTGTCTATCTGATAAGTCGTTAGGATACATTAGTAAGTCTGGACTTTGACCGGATCTGATTTAAAAACCATTGCTTATCATTGTTGGTTAAAATTTATATGTAAATATTATGTAGTACTAATGGGTTAGTTGTTGTGTGATAGATGTCGGGCTCAAAACTTGTTATCACATTCAGCGACTCCGAACCAGAATCTTCAGATGGTGTTCCAGTCATTAACCTATCCGATGACGAAAATAATATCTTTGGGGAAGACTCACAAATTCCGGATGAACCGACTATAGAGAACCCGGAAAGTGAACCCGAGGAGGAAAGTGAACCCGAGGAGGAAAGTGAACCCGAGGAGGAAAGTGAACCCGAGGAAGAAATACAGGAAATTACAAAAGAAGAGTTCGAACTAGGAAAGAAACGAAAGGCTAATGAATTAGAAAATTCAAATCCTGAGTTTAATAAGGATGATGTGGCACCAACTCCACTAGACACTACCACCCCTATTCCCGCTATTCCTATTCGTTCTATCCCGGCATCCAGTTCTTCAGTCCCACAGCCAAAATATAGGCAGACAGCCAGGATAAGCGTTAAGCGATTCTTTGAACCTAAACGTCCTAGAAAATAGACCAAACGATGCGCTGCCGTATTAAACCATGGGATCATATAATGTTTTGTATAATATTATTAGTGTGGTTTGCTTAATGTTCGATGTAAGATAAGCATATGTAAAATAGTGAAGTGTGAAATGCAATAATTTTCCATGGTTAAGTATTATTTAGATGGTAGTAATTGATTCTGTACTAAGCTATTAAGTATGGACATTAACGGGTAGGTACTACCCTAGATATAATTATAAAACGCTAATAAGAAGAAAAGGCTTTTATAATAATACCTGGTTCATATTATTAATAAGCTATAATGTACTGTAAATATACACTACATCTATAATATTCCATGTGAATAATTATTTTCTTTTCATTCTTATAGAAGAATATGGCGCGATTGAACCGAATGACGGAACAAGAAATCCAGGAACTCATCAATCAGCGAGTGAACGACAGAATGTTATGGGTCGAGGCTGCAAGAGGTGCTGCAGTTAACCCAAATCCTCGTGTGGGGTGCACTTACAAAACTTTTCAAGCTTGCAAGCCCTCATCATTCAGTGGAACAGAAGGACCGATCGGTTTAACCCGGTGGATAGAAAAGATGGAAACTGTGTTCAAAATCAGTGGTTGTGTTGAAAAGAACATGACCAAATACGCATCGTGCACTTTACAAGATAGTGCACTCACGTGGTGGAAAAATTATGTGAAGGCTGTAGGAGGAGATGTAGCTTATGATACTCCGTGGGAAGAATTCAAAACAATGTTAATCAATGAATATTGTCCAAGGAACGAGGTTAGGAAGTTGGAAGATGAGTTACGAAGTCTGAAGGTTATTGGTACTGAAATCACCAACTACAATCAGCGATTCATGGAATTAGTTTTGCTATGTCCTGAATTGGTTCCAACCGAAGAACGGAAGATTGAAATGTACAAAGATGGTTTGCCCAAAAAGGTCAAAGCAAATGTTACAGCATCGAAACCTAAGACAATTCATGAAGCTATAACCATGGCAAACGAGCTAATGGATCAGGTCATCATGGATAAGAAAGTATCCAATACTGATGTGAAGGTATCAGGTAACAAAAGAAAGTGGAATGGAAATTATGATCGAGGTAACCAACAACAATCTTTTAAGAAACAAGAAAACACGCAAGGTACGGGTAGTGGTTTAAGCTTTGGTTATAAAGGACAAAATCCTTTATGCAACCGATGCCACAAACATCACTCTGGTTACTGTAATGTGGTATGCAACAAATGTAATCGAAAGGGTCATCTTGCTGAAGATTATAGGGCTCTCGTTACAAATACAAATGGTACCAAGACTCCTGCCACCAATGCAAATAGAACTGCTTTGGCTACCATTACTTGTTTTGGGTGTGGAAAACAAGGTCACTATAAGAGCCAGTGCCCGAATCCAGAGAAGAATATCGGACCTGCACGTGGAAGAGCATTTGTTATTAATGCTAAAGAGGCATGTGAAGACCCGGAGCTTGTTACGGGTACGTTTACCATTAATAACTTATCCGCATCTATTATATTTGATACTGGTGCTGATAGAAGTTACGTGTGTAGAGACTTTCACGCTAAATTGAATTGTTCATCATTACCTCTCGATGCTAAGTACATGATTGAGTTAGCTAATGGTAAACTAATTAAAGCCGATAAAATTTGCCGTGATTGTAAAATAAATTTAGCCGGAGAAACGTTTAAAATTGACTTGATACCCGTAGAATTAGAAAGTTTTGATGTAATAGTCGGCATGGACTGGATGTCCAAAATAGGAGCTGAAGTTGTGTGCGCCAAGAAGGCAATTCGCATTCCTCGTAAGGATAAAACGCCAGTAATGATTTATGGAGAGAAGGGTAACTCAAAGCTAAAACTCATTAGTTATTTGAAAGCTCAAAAGTGCTTGAAGAAAGGGTTCTATGCTATCTTAGCACATGTTAATAAAGTCGAAACAAAGGAAAAAGTGAAGAGCATCAATGACGTGCCTGTGGCAAGAGATTTTCCTGAAGTCTTTCCGGAAAAGTTGCCGGGATTACCTCCATTTAGATCTGTAGAATTTCAAATAGATTTAGTACCAGGAGCTGCACCAGTGGCTCGTGCTCCATATAGACTTGCACCGTCCGAGTTAAAAGAACTTCAGAGTCAGTTAAAAGAATTACTGGATCATGGATTCATACGACCAAGTACTTCACCGTGGGGAGCTCCGATTCTATTTGTTAAAAAGAAAGATGGATCTTTTAGGATGTGTATAGATTATCGTGAATTAAATAAGTTAACTATCAAGAATCGGTATCCACTACCGAGAATTGACGACTTATTTGATCAACTCCAAGGATCATGTGTGTACTCAAAAATTGACTTAAGGTCGGGCTATCATCAATTACGTGTCAAAGAAGAGGACATTCCGAAAACTGCTTTTCGGACACGTTATGGTCATTACGAATTTTTGGTCATGCCGTTTGGGTTGACAAATGCGCCAGCTGTATTCATGGACCTCATGAATCGAGTTTGTAGTCCATATTTAGATAAGTTTGTTATCGTTTTCATTGATGATATTCTTATCTATTCCAAGAGTGAGCAAGAGCATGAGCAGCATTTAAGTTTGATATTAGAGTTGTTGAGAAAAGAACAGCTATATGCTAAATTTTCTAAATGTGCTTTCTGGTTGAAAGAAGTGCAATTTCTTGGCCACGTTGTTAGTAGCAAAGGAATTCAGGTTGATCCAGCAAAAATTGAAGCCATTGAAAAATGGGAGACTCCTAAGACACCAACGCAGATACGTCAATTTTTGGGTTTATCCGGTTATTATAGAAGGTTTATTCAAGATTTTTCCCGAATAGCTAAGCCGTTGACAGCGTTAACGCAAAAAGGGAAGAAATATGAATGGACTTCTGAGCAGGAGAGTGCATTTCAATTACTAAAGAAGAAGTTAACTACGGCGCCTATTTTATCGTTACCAGAAGGGAACGATGATTTTGAAATATATTGTGACGCTTCGCGACAAGGTTTTAGTTGCGTTCTTATGCAACGAAAGAAAGTTATTGCATACGCATCCCGACAATTGAAGATTCACGAGCGGAATTATACGACGCATGATCTAGAACTGGGAGCAGTCGTGTTTGCATTAAAGATATGGAGACACTACTTGTATGGGGTTAAATGCACTGTGTTTACTGATCATAAAAGCCTTCAACATATTTTTGATCAGAAACAGCTGAACACGAGACAACGTAGGTGGGTCGAGTTAATAAACGACTATGATTGTGAAATTCGTTATCATCCCGGGAAGGCGAACGTGGTGGCCGATGCTTTAAGCAGAAAGGAACGAGAACCAATTCGAGTACGAGCGATGAACATAAAAATTCGCATGAATCTCAACTCACAAATCAAAGAAGTTCAACGAGAAGCACTTACTAAAGAAAATATAGGAAATGAAATAATGAAGAAGTATGAGAAGCAACTCGTTATGCGGGAAGATGGAATTCGATATTTTGCAAATCGTATTTGGGTACCGAAGTTGGGTGGATTAAGGAAGTTGATATTAAATGAGGCACATAAGACAAGATACTCGATACATCCTGGAGTTGGAAAGATGTACCAAGATCTTAAGACACATTATTGGTGGCCTAATTTAAAGACAGACGTTGCAACATATGTTGGGGAATGTTTAACTTGTTCCAAAGTCAAAGCTGAACACCAGAAGCCGTCAGGGTTACTTCAACAACCAGAAATCCCAGAATGGAAATGGGATGGTATTACCATGGATTTCATCACGAAGTTACCAAAGACTGCCTGGGGATACGACACCATTTGGGTGATTGTTGATCGTCTCACCAAGTCTGCACACTTCTTGCCTATAAAGGAAACGGATAGAATGGAGAAACTATTACGATTGTATATAAAGGAAGTTGTTTCAAGGCATGGAATACCTATTTCCATTATATCCGATCGTGATAGTAGATTTACATCAAAGTTCTGGCAATCACTACAGGAGGCCCTAGGAACTCGTTTGGATATGAGTACCGCGTATCATCCGTAAATCGACGGGCAGAGTGAAAGAACGATTCAGACTCTTGAAGACATGCTCAGGGCATGTGTGATCGATTTTGGAAACGGATGGGATAAATATCTACCATTAGCAGAATTCTCGTATAATAATAGTTATCATGCGAGCATTAAAGCTGCGCCATTCGAAGCATTGTACGGAAGGAAGTGTAGATCTCCTATTTGTTGGAATGAAGTAGGAGATCGACAATTAACTGGTCCCGAGATCATACACGAAACGACTGAGAAGATAGTACAAATCAATGAGAGATTGAAAACAGCCCGTAGTCGCCAAAAGAGCTACGCCGATGTTCGAAGGAAACCATTAGAGTTTCAGATCGGTGACATGGTTATGTTAAAGGTGTCACCTTGGAAAGGTGTAATACGTTTTGGAAAAAGGGGTAAACTAAACCCAAGGTATGTAGGCCCGTTCAAGATCATCGAACGCATTGGACCGGTAGCTTATCGACTCGAGTTACCGCAACAACTCGCCGGAGTACATAATACCTTTCACGTCTCAAACCTTAAGAAGTGTCTTGCAAAGGAAGACCTCACCATTCCTCTTGAAGAAATCCATGTCGACGAGAAACTACAATTCATCGAAGAACCAATCGAAATCATGGATCGTGAAGTTAAACGGCTCAAGCAGAGCAACATACCGATCGTTAAGGTTCGTTGGAATGCTCGAAGGGGTCCCGAGTTTACTTGGGAACAAGAGGATCAAATGAAACAAAAGTATCCACACTTGTTTCCCGATGACGCAAAATAGGTACAATTTTAAAATTTCGGGACGAAATTTATTTAACGGGTAGGTACTGTAATGACCCGCACTTTTTCGATCATTCTATACTTGTAAGATTAATATTTACATAAATTAAACCTTACCAACATGATAAGCAATCCAAATTGTTGAGATTTATGTTTTTGAAAAGAGTTTTACACAACGTTTGACCGTCTAGTTTGACCGATGATATCACGAACTATATAACATATGATAATTATACGTTTGTGTATATATATGTATATATACATATTTAACATGATCTAAGAATGTTTTAATATCTCATTTTGTATTAATAACAATAAGTTATATGTATATTTTGAAACTACTAACTTAAGTTTTCAAAACGATAACCATACGCAACGTTATTTGACTTAAATACTTATGACCTATAATGTTTATACATATATCGTATAAGTAATGAATTTAATCACTTTTAAGAACTTAAATACATAAAACCATATAAGTGTATTCACAAAAGATAGCTATATTTGAATCCTCATTCCATTTTTCACAAAATTTCTATACGTATATCTAGAGTATATGTACTCGTATCATACGCAGCTTCTAGATGTATTTACTATTGGTATATACCAATAAAAATCTGCTCCTTAGTAGCCTTAAATGATTAAGAAACATGTGGAACCAACCATTTGTCAAGTAGCATGAATTATTTAGCAAGAAAACAAAGTTAGGTATCTTTTTTTTCCTTTATAACCTAAAAACGTTTTTATGCATGCACACCATTTCTTCACCCCATTTTCTCACACTTACACTTCCATTTCTATCTCAAAATACTCTTAACTTCATACTTGATCATCTCCAAGCATTTTCTCCATCATTTAGCTTCAAAAACAACACTTAAATCTCATAAGAAAACCTTACAAAAACACTTCAAGAAATCCTTCCAAGAACACAAACTTACTTCCAATCTTTCATCCAATTCCATCACCCTTTTGGTTCTAGGTTCTTACTCCACTTTTACAGAAACCTTGTCCAAGGAACTTGAGGTAGTATCTATGTTCATAACCTTATTCGATTCATATATATATATAGCTATCATATTTTGTGGTATACAATTTTAACAACAAGAACATAGTTTGAATGTTTTCAAACTTGTTTGCAAACTAAATAGATCCTTCTAACTTAACTTTTAAAATACTTCAAGACCTGTAATATAACTTAAATATATGCTAATTTAACAAGGTATAACATGGTTTTTCAAAGAACACCTTAAAAACTGTTTTTACGACGTCGGAGTGTAACCGGGGGCTGTTTTGGGTTGGATAATTAAAAACCATCTTAAACTTTGAATTGAAGGTTTATGTTCTGGAAAAATGATTTTTACTATGAATATGGTAACACATAAAAATTTCATGATTTAATTCAAAGTATAAGTATTTTTAGAAAAATAATCATTTAAGGTTGCCTACATAAAGGAAAAGGTTTAACTTCATAAGTTTCACTAAAGTTTTACCTATGCCGTGTGATTTTGAATACAAACTAAGATATTTACAGTTCATAGTCTTAAAGAGGAACTCGATCCAAGGAGATGGCAAGTTGAATCAACGAAAACGGAGTTGTAACGAAGAAACTATGACCGAAACAAAATTGGCTATCCAAGACTAGTTTAACTTCGGGATTAATTGGAGAAAATTAAAATAAATCACATCTTTTTAAGATAACATGATATTTTATATATATGTACTCATAATTCAATTTTATATGGTTCAGGATCACCCGTAAACAACACGAGAAGATTAATCATAAGATCCCATGTTTGTACGCAACACGTCATTTGACAACACCGGTACCGTGGGTCAAGATTAATCTCGACCAATACATATACGTTGGGGGGTTTTATTTATTTCGTTGGGGGTTTATTAAACATCTAAATATGAACCATTAAAATTGAATTACTAACAACGAACTGCTAACTACGAACTAAGGAATTATAAAAAGTATTAAAAGTATAACAAGAATATATATGTGACGTTGTTTAAAAAGAAAAGGTATTGATATATTATATATGGATAGGTTCGTGATATCAACCGGGAGACCAAGTCAAAATATATATATCTTCAAGACGAAAGTGAGTATATAGTCCCACTTTTAAACTCTAAATATTTCGGGATGAGAATACATGTATTTTATGTTTTACGTTATGGACACAAGTAACTGAAAAATATATTCTACGTTGAGTTGTACCACTGGCATACTTCCCTGTAGCTTGGTAACTAATATTTACAGCGGTATTGTAAACGCGAATCCTGTTGATAGATCTATCGGGCTTGACAACCCCAGCCGGACTGGACGACCAGTATTCAACGGTTGCACAGTACTTCGTTTCGTGACTACACTTGGTACAGTGTAGTAAGATTTCATATTAAAGGGAATATGCGACGTGATTAATTGTTAAGTATGGTTACCAAGTGCTCAACCACTTAGAATATTTTTATTAAACTGTTTATATACGAAATCTTGTGGTCTATATATATATTGCTGCCGGCACTAAACCTATATCTCACCAACTTTATGTTGACGTTTTAAACATGTTTATTCTCAGGTGATAATTAGAAGTTTCCGCTGCATTATGTTGAATTTGAGCAGGATCTTGCGTACGCATATTTGTGTCAAAAATAAGGCTACATATCCAAGAACTTGTGTTGTAAAATATGCTAGAAATCGTGTTGTTATCATCATTTGTAAAGTTTGTAAGTCGAAGATTATCGCTAAACGATAATCATCTTTATTTCGTCCAAAGCCTGTATCAAAAATAAGAATTATGGTTTGTAATGTATAATATATGCAGTTTTTCTTTTAAAAATGTCGCATATAGAGGTCAATACCTCGCAATGAAATCATACGTTATCTAACACTTTCTTACGGTTAAGGACGGGTTATGACACATATGTTGGTCAATAAATGTCTATCAAGCTAGGTCAGGATATAGTGTATCACAATCCTAATGCTCGAGATCGACATACAAAAGTTATCCAAAGTCGTTTCAAAAAGTCAATTTTGACAAAAGTTCAACAAAACGAGACGTACCTTATATAAGAATTCATTTACTCGGTTGGTAATATTCAAAAATCCAATTTATCAATCTCGTAAACAAGTTGTTTAAATCTTAATTGCAGATTCAAAAGCAATTTCAATTAACGTCAATCATAATTCAGTTGATCATATCTTTTAATCCGTTCATCGAAATTATTCGATATGTAAATGAAAAATTATTGATTTGTCGTCAGCTTTCCAAAAACATGTATATCATATACCTTTTACTAGTAATATATGTATTTAATTCGTGATTCATTATAAACTGTTTAACGATGAAATTTAGCATACAAGCATGCATAAATATATATACCCGAGCACTAGACATGGATACACAAATAATATATAAAAGATAAGATATGAATGCTCACGTATCAATATTGTGATTCAATATTGTAGGAAAGTACGTAGACGCAACAGAGATGATAAACACTAGGTTTGACTTGCGAACAGTACCCATGAATATTACCAATAACCTCCATAGCTATAACCCATAGTTTCCTTAGCTCTATCTCGCTTGAAAACCCATTTTGAAATCATTTGAACATCACTCCGTCGTAATATTTTATGTATATTATTATTTTTGTATCGTAAAAATAATAATACTAATACTATTAATAATAAGATTAATAATAATAATCTTAATAATAATAATAATAATAATAATAATAATAATAATAATATAAATATAAATATAAATATATATGTATATATACAAGAGAGATTGAGAGTGTGCAACTGAGCCAGAATGATCGAGCTTTTATAGTGTGGCCTGAATTCCCCTGCCATGCGATTGCATGGCTAATGTGAGGGGATTCCATGCGATCGCATGGATCCATTTTCCAGCTCACATATGTATTTTAACTCTTCCTCGTCGACATATTTATTTATTAATATATAATATATATATAATTTAAATAATTATTTATATATTATATTAAATTCTCGTGCATAGTTAACCTGTAATTTTTGTTTCGATAAGTCGTACGTCGTCACTCGAATTATGTCCCGGTTCTGGTTTTTCGAACGCATTATCGTACGCTTAGAAAACTAGTACTTTTCGTTACGCGACGTGTACCTTTATCAAAAATTAAACTTAATCATTGATAAACTATGTCACTCGAAGTGTAGCTTTAATCAATTAAGTGTTTTGGTTATTTGCTTCTATAAATCATCATCTCGTAGTATATACATATACATATATACATTTTCATTTTGAAATAGTGTTTACTGTAGCAAAGTTTTTTACTGTAGCAAATAGTGATTTTTGAAAACACTGTAGCTTTTCGGGTACTGTAGCAATTCAAAAATACTGTAGCAAATTAGTGTTTTACTGGTTCATCTTAAATGTTTTAGTTAACTTATCTAAATATCAATCGAATCAATACTCGAATGTTACTATCGTTTACTAAATAACTTGAAATCTTATATATATATATATATATATATATATATATATATATATATATATATATATATATATATATATATATATATATCTTAAATGATTTAATGTTTTCGACACGATAAGCAAAGTCTGTAATGTTGAGTCACGAAAGTTTTGGAACTATATTCATGTAATCAATTATTCTTTGACTGTTCTCGAAGATTCACGAACAATATATATATATATATATATATATATATATATATATATATATATATATATATATATATATAAAACTTAATGTGCATATATATATATATATATATATATATATATATATATATATATATATATATATATATATATATATATTGTTCGTGAATCTTCGAGAACAGTCAAAGAATAATTGATTACATGAATATAGTTCCAAAACTTTCGTGACTCAACATTACAGACTTTGGTTATCGTGTCGAAAACATTAAATCATTTAAAGATAAAGTTTAAATTTGGTCAAAAATTTCCGGGTTGTCACAGTACCTACCCGTTAAAGAAATTTCATCCCGAAATTTGGTTGGGATGGTCATGGATGACAATAAGTATGTTTTCATGACTCATACGAGTTGAAAATTAGAGTTTTATCATCATTGGGTAATATAGATAAAACAATTCGATTTTGTGAAGAGTACGAGTGAAGTTATCACAAAAAAGTGAAATGAATAAATATAGATTCGTCATATCTTTTGACGTAGTCACGATTGATTTCCAGAATTTAAGGAATAGAAAATTTTCATAATCTGAATAAGATTTGATTCTTCGGTAATTGCGAAAATTAGGATTTTCTTTGATTAAATGCGTAATCTGCCTTGATTGCTATGTCTGATATTTTGCTATAAATTGACCTTTTCCGTTTCACTTATTTTCACCACTCCTATAATCTTCTTCCTTATTTCATACATCCCAATAGATTGTGAAAATGCTTAATCCAGTTCTGATTCTTGATATTTTCCTGGCTATCGTATCCTTCATTCTTCTTTTTCATCTGCCACCAAAGGAGGTTATTTTCTTCTACTATTACCTTGGGGTTATAGTGTTTTTTATTCTCCCGTATCTTTATATTGCTATACGCATTGATATACACGGTTTGTAATTTCGGGGTTGCTATCGGGTTTTATATTCTCCATTATATTTCGGAGCTTCATGCTTTCGTTTTCTCTTCCCGACCTTAAGTCAAGCGGATAATGGTCCAGAATTCGTAGGTATGAAGTTTCAGATGAACATAACTAATGTTCTAAGAAAGAAATGGTAATAGCACGATCTTGATTTGTCAAATTACCAGAATTCACAGAAAAGACCGAATCATCAAGAAAAATATTTTCTTGATATTTTTAGAGATTATATAGAATGAAAGAGTTATGTAACATAGTTTATGATGAGGGTATGATCTGTGAACCTTTATCACATTTCATTAGAAACTCAGCATGACTTACTGTAATATAATCACGTTGATCAAATATCATTATATTATACTAACTCATGCTTCAATTCCCAATACTACTTCAAAAACATCCATTTTTTTTCGAAATTTTCAGAATTTAGAAACTAAAATAGCTTCTTTTATGATGTAACACAGATAGCGCGAAGAGATAAATAATTTCGGATAATAATAGTTACGAAAATATCTTCAGAAATATCGAGGATATTTATAATGAAAGATTCGATGATGTTTTAGAATTTTTAAAATATCTGGAATCAAAGGATGATGCAGAAAATTTGTCCGTGAAGGTTTAGAATAAGGAGTAAGGTGTTCGCTAACGATTTCAGCAGACACTGAATCATTTGGATTCTTTGAAGGTAGATTTAGTCTTTATGATTTGTCTACAGCCTCCTTCATGGTTTGCTCAATTCGTTTTCCAGTACCAATTTTTCTCTTTTTCTGTGCTTTTTCAACACACTACTCTTTATCATCAAACTTTCGAATGTTTAAAGTCGTTTACAGTTTTTGCTGCTTCATCAGCAGTTTTCCAAAATTCGGAGAACTAGTTTCGCAGTTTGGGGTGTTTTTCAGAAACTTCACATTCGAAGTAAGTAAGTCTAGGAGATTGACATTATATGTATATATATATAACTGTTGGCGTAGAATTGCTGCGAAATTCGAAATACTGATTGCTAATTCCCAGTAGTTGGTATGGCAATTACCGTTACAAGATGTACATGAGTACATGATAGGGTTTCAATGAACAATTATAATGATTTTTCGGAGAGACTTTAAGTCACAGATTAATGAATTTGCTGGTACATTTACTGTTAATGTGGTGGAACATGAAAGGTTCCCCAGTAAAAAAACGTATATGCCAAAGTTACAAGTCTGAAAGGTCGTCGTTGACTGGTTGAACGGTTGATAATACTGGATACTTTGAAAAAGATATGCAAGGTTATTTTCGGTAAAAACAATGCTAAAGGATCTTGCACAGATTTAAAGTCAAAGTATAGCTTTGAAAGATGTAGAGATCTAAGAATGATGTCACCGGTTCAGAGTTATGACTTGGATTTTGATCCGTCAATATCAGAATATGTAATTGAATTTGTATGAAAACGATTGTATATCGTTGTGAGCATTGTTAATAATTTTTGAATCAAAGTTGAAGAATGTACAGTGTAACATATTAATTGCGAACTTATATATTTCCCAGGTATTACCTACCCGTTAAAGATTTCACAATTAATACTTTGTACAAAAGAATTTTTATTACCGTCTTTATGAAAATATATGTATGTATATTTTCTTCAGATGTAACACATAATACACTTGGTTTATTATGAAATGGAATTCATTAAGTTGAAACAGAGATTGTAGTTAACAATTGTTAAGTTGTTAAGGAAGGATGTACATCATTGCATATTAGTAATATGAACTAACCGAGTAGTACCTACCAGTTAAGATTCACACGTAATAGCTTAGTACGAAAAGATTTATTTTGATTTCAAAATTCATATATATTAAATATACATAAAATTTCTTTAGGGGAAATGAGTTAATACTTCATCGGTTATTGTTGCTGGTATTTCTTGGTAACTACGGTGCGTATAACGTTAATGCTCGTGGAACAGATTGTGAAGTTGAGGTTTGCGATGCGGTTGTTGTTGGTGGTGGTAATGGTACTGTTGGTGTTGTTGTCGGTGGTACTGTTGATGCCGGTGATGCTGCTGGTGCTTGTAACCTTTGCACCATATTCTCCAAAGCCACTACCCGAGCGCGAAGCTCGTTGACTTCTTCTACTACACCGGGATGATTGGCGGTTCGGACGAGCGGATGAATAAGATCAAGAATTTAAGAGAGTATATGATCATGACGAGATATTCTGGAGATGAGAGAGAAAATGGTATTACGGACAGGTTCGCCGGTAAGTGCTTCAGGTTCTTCGCCAAGAGGGCAATGTGGTGGATGGAAGGGATCGTCTTCTTCTTGTCTCCAATGATTAAGTAAGTTACGAACCCATCACCAATTTATCCAGAATAGGTGATGGCTGATTGGTTGATCCATTCCGGTTACACTGTCTTCGGAATTCAGGTGAATATCCATATCGGAATAGCTGTCGGAGTTTAAGGAATTTGAACTAGATGCGGGATCCATCTTGTATAATTAGAGAATTGATTTTTGATATGAATTAGATTATAGAACTTAGATTGATATTCTTCAATACATAATTTACATATGTATATATAATACCAAAATCCCATAAATTACGGAGAAATTTTCGAAAGATGTCAGGAAAAGTTTACAGTAACAGATACGCTAAGATATGAATTTTTGTTTACTGTAGCAAAGTTTTTTTTACTGTAGCAAATAGTGATTTTCGAAAATACTGTAGCTTTTCGGGTACTGTAGCAATTCAAAAATACTGTAGCAAATTAGTGTTTTACTGGTTAATCTTAAACGTTTTAGTTAACTTATCTAAATATCAATCGAATCAATAATCGAATGTTACTATCGTTTACTAAATAACTTGAAATCATATATAAAGAATAATTGATTACATGAATATAGTTCCAAAACTTTCGTGACTCAACATTACAGACTTTGCTTATCGTGTCGAAAACATTAAATCATTTAAAGATAAAGTTTAAATTTGGTCAAAAATTTCCGGGTTGTCACAGCATGGCTGGTAAACCCCCTCCCCGCCGCCCCCATAACGCAATGTGCGAAAGGAAACATTGAGTGAATTTCAAGGTCGGAATACATTCCTATTTAATGATACAATTAGGTTCGATATGATTGACTCTATTACTCCACCTTCAGTCGATGCTCTCGGATTATAGATGCATAGATTGTTACGAAAGTCGTTGAATATGATGCGAGGTAGTTCTTTAGTGAATATATCCGCTATTTGATATCGGGTAGAAACATGAAGAATTCTAACTTGCCACGAGAAAGTTACTCTGTAACATTATTTTCTTAAGGTTATAAAATAACTTGTGTATATTTGCGAAAAATATTAACTAAATTTCACTCATAAAGTTAACATCATTCATAAAAAATGATAACATCACAGATGAATATTGTTAGATTTTCAAGAAAGTTACTCCGTATCATTATTTTCTTAAGGTTAGAACAATTTTCCTAAAGAATAACAACATTCGTGATATACATTGGAAAGATTTTCCTAAATAAATTTTCCTAAAAATATACTAACATTTTTCTTCAAATAATACGAAGTAATAACATCCCGATGAATTTTAAAATATGTCGCAGAAAGTTAACATGATTATAAGGAACAATAACCTTCTTTATATAGAATAACAAGTTTGTAGAGTTAACTGCGCTTCACTGTGGTCGAATTGCGGTTAACCATCTAGGAGCTATGCAACAACAACAAAATCCAATACCACATGAGTGGTTTACGGAGGAGGTGAGATGAAGACAATCATTCCCATATCCGAGAATAAAAACCAGTTATTTCTCCACCCAGAGTGAAAGCACACTCAAAAGTAGAGAAAGTCATCTCTTGGACCTCCGACCAACAAGTAGTTTTTTTTTAAACAAAAAAAAAAAATTTGAGACGCCGTGAAAATGGTAGAATCAAATTTTCATGGGTTTTAAAACATGTCTGGAATTCAATTTAGGCTCTAAACGACAGTCAAGACACCAATAAATCAACGCTTGCTGCTGATTCAAAAATAGAGCCAAAAGAACTTGTAAACAGAACTCGAAAGACATGTCAGGTGGGAGTTGTTGCGCAAGCAAAGAGCCAATCACCCATAATAAACCAAACATCACTCAAGCACCTTTACGGTAGACATCCCCGAAGTCACACAGCTAAAAGAAAACCAGCCAAGAGATACAACAACTAGGAGCTATGCATTTTTTGTAAAGGAAGAAAAAAAAATTTGAAAAAAGCTTATGTGACTTGAACTCACGACCATTTAATACCCATGCAAGACGGCTAACCATCCATAAATTGATGCTTTTGTTTTTAATTAGGTTATTTGTCATTTAGGCTTTAAAAACACGTGTTTTCACAAAGAAAGAAAAAAGAGAGCCGAGGAGTTTTGGACCTTTGACCTTTAGCTTGACAAGCATCCGAATAACCACTACTCCAACATTGTTGTTTTTATAATAATTAGGAAATATATTATATATGCTTTATACAAAACGAGAGTTTTAAAACTTTGACCTTTCACTTAATATGGAAACCGATGACCGCTCCTCCAACTATGCTTTTATTATATGTTTAGGAAATACATTATACATCCTTTATAAAAATCGATTTTTCAATTGCAAAATTAATTGTATTTTTAATGTTCATAACTTTTCAATTTGAATATATATTAGTATTTTAAAAAAATAATAACATTCCTAAGACCAACGCCAACGGAACCGTCATTTGCTTCATTATTATGCAATTTCAAAAGACAACATAGGTAGTAAATCGTCATTTTATGTTGTTTAAAAGATTTTTTTTGAATTTCGCCTAAAAGAAGACACATGAAGACGATCACATATGGGGCCAATCAGTTTATTATTAATGTACAAATTAATATATAGTGGGGCAAAAAAGCTTTTCATCCATGAATTAATATCGGAGGTGTGAGTTTTTAGGTGGGGGCAAAAAATTTTAAAAATTAGATTTTATTTTATGGTGGGTCCAGCTTGTATTTTTAAGACTATTCTCTATGCAAAATGACAATGTTGTTATGTTGTGGAGGGATTTTTTGTTAACGTAACTTTGTTGTGGGATTGAATGGACGTTGTGGTATATGTAGTGTTGTAAATCTTTCGAAATCTCCCTGAGATCTCCCCCGAGATCTCGTTTTTAGAAGGCAATCGAGACGATATGTTCATCTTCTGAGATTTCTCGGTTAACGGGGTCAAACTTAGTCAAAGCCACGATTTCTCAGATTTTCTTGCTAATTTGTAAGATTTTCTTGTAAAATTCGTAATTTCTAAGATTTTCTAGCTAATTTCTCGGATATTTTTGTAAAATATCGTAAAAACGTATATAAATATACATACATTTATGTTTTTATGTATATTTTTATTAAAAAAAACTATAAAGTCAACGTCAGTCAACGTCCGAAATCTCCCCGAGATTATTCCGAGATGCCGAGATCTCCCTAAAAAGTCCAAACGAGATCTCCCCGAGATCCGAATTCTCCAACCTTGGGTATATGTATTGTTGTGCTGTTGTGGGTTGTTGATGTGGCAAGTATTTTTCATTAATTAAATATTTATATAAAATAAAAGCTAATAAAAATGACATATATTAAATATTTGTTACATAATATTAAAATGACTAAAATAAAAATTACATAATATTGAAATGCTTAAAATAAAAATGACTTGATTGAAATTTTAATTAACGCTATGAAAGTTTGTTGGCAAACTCCAAATGTGCTCGGTAAAGTCTTCTCGTAGTTTGTCGTGCACTCTGCGATCTCGTATCTCTCTATTAATCGTATTCCGATCTCTTGATCTATTTGATATTCCTTGTTGGATGATTATTTGGATCAGCAAGCATTGCTTCTTCGATTGAGCTTATTTGAAAACCGTTATCCTCTTGAATCATATTAGGCAACAAAATATAAGTATACATGTATTCTCTTAATCTATTGCATCTTTTTTATCGGGCCGGGCATTTCAAAATAGCAAATCTACCTTGAAGAACACCAAATGTTCTTTCAACATCTTTGCGAGCACTTTCTTGAAACCTTTTGAACTTCACACGTTTTTCATCCGTTGGTTGTGAATATCCTTTAATAAGGGTTGCCCAATCCGGATATATACCATCCGCAAGATAATACCCTTTTGTGTACTGGTGACCATTTACATAAAATGATGCAGGTGGCGCGGATCCATTTTTAAGTGAATAAAAAAGAGAAGAATTATTTAAAACATTAATATCATTATTTGAACCCGCCATACCAAAAAACGCATGCCAAATCCACATATCATGTGAAGCAACCGCTTCGAGCATGACCGTTGGCCCTTTTCGGTCACCCCTAGTGTATTGCCCTTTCCACGCATTTGGACAATTTTCCCATTGCCAGTGCATGCAGTCAATACTACCCAACATCCCCCTAAAACTATGTTTTTCTTCGTGAACACTATATAAACGTGCTATGTCAGTTGCATTTGGATCCCTCAAATACTCTCTACCATATAAATCAATGACACAATGACAAAAATTTTCAAGACATGTAAAAGATGAGGTTTCACTCATTTGCAAATACTCATCTAGAGAATATGGTGCAGCACCATACGCCAATTGACGTATGGCTGATGTAATCTTTTGAAAGATTGTGAGTCCTTGGCGACCAAGTGCATCATTTCTTTGTTTAAAATATAAAAAGTGATGGGACAATTTTCATTGGAAAATACCTGAGTTATATCACCTACGATTCGCATGAATAATTGACAACGCATGCGAAAACGGCGTTTGATTTTTTTCGGGGGACAAGTTGGTGTTTCTGAAAAATAATCATTCCATAAACGTTCCGCAGCACCTCCTCGATCTCTATGAATATAAATTCGTGGTATTTTTTCTCTTTGATACTCGACTAACGCTTCGGATTCGTATGCAAGTTTTATAAATTTAACGGCTTCTTCATCATCCGAATCCGATTTCATTACGTAATTAAACATTTCGTACTCTTTTTCAACTTGTTTTCCTTTATCCATTTGTACAATTTTATTCAATATAATGATGAAAATGAAAGAGAACGATGAAGATGAGAAAGAAAATGAGTGTGTTTAAATGTATATAGAAGTGTGGTATTTATATTGAATTTATATTTGATATTAATTTTATTTTTTAAATAAGCAACAGATACTATGGCCCTCAAATCAGAACTCGACACCTCAGCTCGCCGACCGTTGTCCCGGTCGTAGTTCGACACCACCATGACACAAAGACCACTTCCACAGCAACTGCACAGTGGCCGTTGTGGAACAACAAAATGCAATCGTTGTTTGCCGTAATGAGTGGTCTAAGTAGTATGATATGTTTGGTAGTGATTAGTCTTTTTCAGTTCTTTTTTTATGAAATGTTGAGGTGACGCTGATGTGTCAATAAGTCTCTTTAAAAAAGTATGTCAAAATTGAAAGTGGTTTAATGAATACTAAAAAGATTATCACAAAGTTAACATTATTTGTACCGGTCATTGTTTATTGTATTTAATTCAAAGTTAGTAGAATCTTGATCAATTATATGAAGTATATTTAATCAATAAACTTCAATTATTATGATAACTACAATATGCATTATCTTGGACAACATTATTACCACCTGGTCTTTGGTAATGTGTGACTTACAATCACGACAAGTAAATTATGTCTTTGTTTGATTTATATTATGATATGATATGATGTTATGTGAGTTTGTTCCTAACATTAGCCTTACCAATCTAGCTATGTTGCATATCTTCTCCAACCTTGTGTGGAAGAGGTTACAAGGTACATAGAGTGCAACCTCCATGTTTGAATAACAAATTAAAATTCTGAAAGATCTTAGATTATCACTTATGAGCTGTCTTGGTTGTTACTTAGTCTCTAAATCAGTTTTTTTTTATCAATATTTGACCATAACCAGCGGGCTTGTCATCATGTCGCTCTCAAGGGCACCGTTGGCAAAGGATTATGCTAGCCACACCCTCGAATACAACTTCCATTCACGCCCTGCAAATTAACATGATATAGCATATTCGATCACAATTGATAAATTCAAGTGACTTTTTAGTCGTTATGTGTCCAATGGAAAAATTCAAACGTAAACATTCACTTTTATTAAACACATTTAACTACATTGTATAAATAAACCCAAACCCAACAACTACCATACATTCAACACTTTCATCTACTTCCAACTCTACAATTTCCATTCAATTTATACACATCAACATTTACAATTTCCATTCATTTTATACCTTCTAACACACTATTTAACTAGGGATGACATTTGGCCGGGTTTGGGTCGAGTTTTGGTAAATCAAGACACGAACCCGTTTCCCGTTTAAAAAACCCGTACCAAACTCAAATCGGACATGTCGGTCCCCATTTAGTTACTAGCGGGTTTCTCCACTGGTATTCGGGTCCCAAATTATTTACGAACTATCGGGTAAACGGGGTTTTCCACGGGTATTCGAGTCTTTTTTCGGGTGTATACATGCTGAGTAATCGGGTTTACGTGCCGGGTAATCGAGTTTACGGGCCGGGTATATGGACTCGAGTCTTTTTTCGAGTATACGAGCCGGGTAATCGGGTTTGTGTCTAAAACCATCTCCATACCCGGCCCAAGACCCATTTACCCGGGCCGAACCCATCCCAAGAATATCGAGTTTTGGGTTTCTCCATGAGATACGAATTCTTTTGCCATCTATGTATTTTCAACAACTACTACACAACCATTTCATCCAAATTTCTACATAAAAACAAACAATTACATCAAACTTTCTATTCCAATATTTAACCAAAAAAATTCTTGACCCAACAACAATTCACATAATGATATTGTAACGATATTGTGTGTATTGAAGTCTATTTGGAAGTGAAACAATTACATCAAACTTTCTATTCCAATATTTAATCAAAAAAATTCTTAACCCAACAACAATTCACATAACGATATTGTGTGTATTGAAGTCTATTTGGAAGTGAATTTCAAGATGTCTTTAATTCATACACGAATGGACAGAAAAAATCGTTCGATGAAGTAAACATTCGTTACTTTGATATGCCAAAGTTGTTTGAGTTTCTTAAATAAGAAATACTTTTCGTTCACACGAACGCTTTTTAAGTTCGAAGAAGACACGAAATAATTTGAATTGAGCCTAGATTCGTTTTATTAATTATTGGAAGATAATTTTAAGAATTTTTTAATTTATGTCATGATATTTTTAATTTATGTAATCTTATTTTTAAATATGTTTAATTTAATGTATTGCTTTAAAAATTAGTGCAATTTTTTTATTTTCTTGTAATGTTATTTGTTTTTATAAAATTAAAAATTTAATATTAAATAATATAAATACTTGAAATAATAATTATACAATAATAATATGTAATATAAATAATAATAAGATAAGTTTAAATATTAAATAATAAAAAGTGGGTTCATTTGATTGGGGAAGAAATATGTCATGTTTGGGAGTGTATAGTGTATGATGGAGAGAAATATATGAGTAGATGCAAAATTTCTTTTTTATATGGAGTATATTGAAATTGAAATAATAAGTATATTTCGGCTTCCATTTTCGACACTGAAAATGGACACTGAAATGGACTACGGACACCTTGTGCTCTAAGAAAAACAGGCTTCAATCTCTTGTCTTTTAGTTTCCTGTATATATTATATGCCTTGTAATCATTTTTTTTCGAAAACAAAACGAAACCAAATTTATATTTATATATTATCTAAAAGATAAAACACTACCTCACTATTCATCAATAGTAACCAGGGGTATTTCCGCCATTTCACTTTTTTTTGGTTTCCAACGATAAAAGAAGCAACTTTCGTAAAAGAACCAACCCTTCAATGTTACCAAAAGATGTCGAAAAAAAATCTTTTTTACAAAAAATTCAACTATCTTTTTTTCCCCCTCAACGATAAAAGAGGCAACTTTCATAAAAGGAACAACCCTTCAATACTAACAAAAGATGTTGAAAAACTTCACACAAAAAAACAAAAAAAAAAAACAAAGGAACCCTAAAAGAAGCAACTTTCGCAAAAGGAACAACTCTTCAATGTTAGATGTCGAAAAAAAATTCTTTTTTACAAAATAGATCAATATTTTTTTTTAACTCGCATTCAAAACGGAGCCCCCGGCGCGAAGCGAGGGCTCCACAACTAGTTATAAATAAGTGATACATTTATTTAAAGATGAAAGGACCTTGAAAACAGACAAAACAATGATAATAGTGCAAAAACCTATATGTTTAAATAAACCTAACGGCTAACCGCAAAACACAATCAAACAGGAACCAAACATCAAAGAAACCACTCAAACTTACATAATAATAATAATGCTAACACGTCAACTAAAACCAAAAGCAACACAAACGAAGAAATTAAGCAAACAAAAGAAAACGCTAGAAAGACAATTTACCCCGAGGAACCGCAGACTCTATCCAACCCATTTAAAAACAAACCCAACTTCATCACCACTTGACTAGCATCATTGCCCTTTGAGCCCGGCTTGATGAGCTCTCCTTCCCTTGGCAAACGTAACTGATTTACCAGAGCTCGATTAAAAAGTACAATTTCTTGATCGGTCAATTGATGAAGACACCTTCTTGCTATTCAAGCCTCCACCACCACCTCTACCACCACCACCACCATCCGAATCATCATCACCCCGACACAAAATTTGGATCAAAATCAGAAGGAATCACAACCATGAGCAGCCCCCTGTTGGTTTGATTTTTTGGCTAGTAGAAGAAATGTTTTTTGCTTAGTCCCACATCGGTGGATGGAAAGAGTGAGAAGTAATCTCTTTGGTTATAAAAGGAGCTTATGGGATTACTTTCAAATTGCACCAATCAATACACTTTAAGTATTTGATTATTTCTTTCTTTCTTACTCTTGTTTGAGAGTTGTATTAGTTAAATATTTTGGAGAGTGTAGTTGGCTTAAGAGAGTCGTCTATATCATTGTAACAATTTGTGATATAGTGTATTTCTCTCTTTGGGGGGCCGGTGGTTTTTCTCCTGTTTTGGAGTGTCCACGTTAAATCTTGTGTTGTGTATTGTTCTTATTTCTTTACTATTATTGTTGGGCGGGGTGGTGGGAATTAACGAGGCCGTAATTTCCCAACAACTGGTATCAGAGCGTCAGGTTTGACGAGGGGTCTCGGTTATAGAAGTCGGAGTATGCTCTGTGGTTGCCACGGGAGTGGATCTTCCACATCAGAAACGAGTTCTATTGATCGTATAGGGTATCTGGTTAGACAATATTTTTTCTGATTCGTAGTAATAGTTGGATTTGTTAGTGGCGAGTTGTGGATTTCCGATTTAAAGGGTCCTGGCTACCTGCTACATCTTTTGGCTATTCGAAACTTGAGCAAAATCAGAGAAAGTGTTGTTTATAGGATACAGATACGATGTCGAAGTTCAGTCCAATGAGGTTTGATGTAGATAAATTTGATGGGATGATCAATTTTGGCTTATGGCAGGTTCAAGTCAATGATGTGTTGATTCAGTCCGGGTTACACAAGGCATTGAAAGGTAAACTCACCTTTATTCCCAGCAGTGATTCTAGCAGTAAATTCGATGAAGAAGAATGGGATGATATGGATTTGAGGGCAGCAAGTGCGATTCGTTTGTGTCTTGCAAAGAACGTGCTTGCAAATGTGCACGGGTTATCAACGGCAAAGGAGCTTTGGGTTAAACTAGAGATGTTGTACCAGGAAAAGGGCATCTCAAATCGGTTGTGTCTTAAAGAACAATTTCATACTCTGCGTATGGATGGGGGTTCAAAGATTTCAGATCATCTAAGTATTCTTAACGGTATTGTTTCAGAACTGGAGGCTATTGGAGTTAAAACGGATGATGAAGATAAAGCTTTGAGGTTGATATTATCTTTATCATCGTCTTATGAACACATGAAACCTATTTTGATGTATGGGAAGAAAACTCTGAAGTTTGAAGATGTTACTAGCAAGCTCCTATCCGAGGAGAAAAGACTGGAAGGTAACGGGGTCTCGTCATCAGGAGATACGATAGTGTTGTGTTCGGATAGGCGAACGAGAAACTCTGGGAAGAATCTGGTATACTGGAGGTGCGGGAAGACTGGGCATGTAAGGGTTAATTGTCCAGTGGAGCTAATCCGGCAAATGGCTCCAAAGACGCTAACATTGTCTCCGTTGTTACGGAGAGTGACGAATTACTTTGAAGTCACACCATCCTCATGGTGTGTCCGCGCCACCATGGAAAGGGATGCTTGTTAGCGGTTCCACAATTGCACATGGGCATTGGTTTGGCATTGATGCAGGTTGTGTGGTGGAAACTGATGTTGTAGCTGATGAAACTTCCAGGGAAAGCCAAACAGGAAGTTGCACCATAAAGTTTCAGCTGGTTGTTCAACAACATGTGCCGAGGTGAAATGCTTGGAATGTGATATTCTAAGTGCTATACTCTTAATGGTGGAGTATGATAATTCTTGTTAAGAGTTATGATTGTCTGTGATGACAATGATTGTCGGGTCTTGACAATGTTCGATGAAGATGCAAGTTTTGTCTCTTGGGAGATAATGTCAACGACATGAAGATGAGGATCTTGAAGTTGTCGTCGAGGAAGCGTCTACATCGGTTATCCTTGCAATGTGGAAGAATGGTTATCTTCTTCTATTCAAAAGGTGGAGATTTGTTGGTTTGATTTTTTGGCTAGTAGAAGAAATGTTTTTTGCTTAGTCCCACATCGGTGGATGTAAAGAGTGGGAAGTAATCTCTTTGGTTATAAAAGGAGCTTATGGAATTACTTCCAAATTGCACCAATTAATACACTTTAAGTATTTGATTATTTCTTTCTTTCTTACTCTTGTTTGAGAGTTGTATTAGTTAAATATTTTGGAGAGTGTAGTTGGCTTAAGAGAGTCGTCTATATCATTGTAACAATTTGTGATATAGTGTATTTTTCTCTTTGGGGTCCGGTGGTTTTTCTCCTGTTTTGGAGTGTCCACGTTAAATCTTGTGTTGTGTATTGTTCTTATTTTTTTACTATTATTGTTGGGCGGGGTGGTGGGAATTAGCGAGGCCGTAATTTCCCAACACCCCCCTCTGTTTGGTCGTGGACGACAGCCAAGGAACATCTTCTGGAATTGTAGCATGATGCCAGAGGCGGATTCAGAGTGAGAGAGGGGGGCCCGCCCCCGGTGAATTTCGAAATTTTAGTGTAAAATTTTTGGATTTTTCGACTTTGCCCCGGGTGGATTTTTTTTGCCCCAAAACCTTCAAATTTTACCCACAAATCTTCAAATTTTGCCTAAAAACTTCAATTTTTTACCCAAAAACCTCCATATTTCACTAAAAAAAATTGCTATGGTTTTAAAAAAAATCCTGAATCCGCCACTGCATGATGCAATCTAACATATCATCCTAAAATCAACACAACACAAACAATCATTCTCCGCGACCTTATCCGACAATTGATCCACACCACCACCAATGCTAGAAACATCGTCATCGCTACCAACTTGGGGAGGAACACCCTAACCACTAGAAGACAATTCATTCTCGGCACACACTTCCCTAAATCGGAGTTAATGGAGTTGAATTTGGCACGTAAAACCGGCAAAGACATAAAATCCTTAGCCGCACCACAACCCCATTTACCTCACCTTCCTTACATCGCCAATGACACAAAATTGTAATCGTTTGTTGAGTCAAGGAAGTACATTGTACATTATAAGTTAAAAGCTAGAGGAATTGAAAATGGGGTAGTTTGGAGTAGTAGTCGTATAATTTAATTACTACGTAGTTAATTACGAGTAATTAATTAGGTTTAGAGGCCAGAAGGGCAGGTGAAAGCACGTGAGGTGCTGGAAAAGTTAGCGACGGCATGATGTATAACAGTATAAGCTAGCTAGGGTTTGGCGAGGCTATTGTCATCGTTGTATAGGCCATGTACCTTTAATTAGTTAACTTTAGGTCCTAATTCGTGTTTTGTCATCACTGATAGGCGTCACATTTACATAACCTAGCGTAAACTCGATCATCAAATCCATATCCATAATATATACTGTAATTTAATACAGAACAATATAAGATGCATATTGGAAGACCTTATTTTATACGATGACCTACGTTATCAAAAGGTCATCTGACGTCTTTAATTATCAAATGTTCATCTGAGTATTATATTAAATGAAGAATATATGCATAAAAAATGTAAATCCTTTACTAATTTTAGGAAGTGACTAATATACAATTAATTTTTTTTTTTACTCATTATACATTATAAAAATAAAAATTTATAATGTTGTATAGTATAAGAATCTATCACCTTGTTTTACAATAATAGCCGCAAACCAAATGTTCAATTGTGAGTTAATTGTGTGAACACTATCGTAGGATTTTCAACAACTCCGTCTCCACTTTACTCAGTACCCTTTTCTTCTCGTTTATCGATGTTCATTTCTACTTTGACGTTGGGTATTAGATAATTTCATACAATGTTAATTTTAATTTTACGTGGTTTCTAGTTATGTCGTAGGTTTACGAATTAATTACCACAAACTGTACAAATGCAATATAATAATATAATTATTATTGACACTAATTGATTAATATTGATTTTTCTGCTGTTTCAGCGTTACATTAAGAAACCATCAGCCTTGGCTCAATTAGTATCGAGACGGGTTGTCTCGTATATCGGCAACTCTTCTCGATACTTATTCATTCCTATCGTGGTTAAACTCTCAAGCTCGAATAGATCCGAGCTCGAGTCAGATTCATCTTCGTCTTCATTGTTTCTAATCGAATCAAATTCAACTTTCTTATGATAATCCTTCAACAATTTCTTCGTCGCTTCTGATATACGACGATCTTTCTCACTCAAATCACGCTTAATTACGTCTTTTCTCATCGAATTCCTTGAGAATTTCATCGTTTTTTCTTCTTGCAGTGACTTGTGACCACACGGTTGACAATCTTCATCAACAATCACGCTAACTGGATAAAACCTAACCGATCGTTTAACGTCCTTGCTCAATTTCCCTCTAGACGACGGTGTGTTACTTAAACACGATCGAGAAAATGAGGAAGTTGACGAACTCGTAGACGCATTCGCCGATTTTGATTTCCTATCTAAATCATCCGTATAACCTACGGCACTAGAGGCAATAGCAGATGAATTGTTCCGTTTTTTCGCGTTTCCATTAGCGAATAGAGAATTTAAAAAACTGGATAATCGGCCACCAGGCGAAATCGGCTGCTTCACTTTCTTCAAATCACTGTAAATCTTCAATGCTTTTGATTTAGTTTTCGTGAACTTACCTTCGTGTTTACCTTCCGATTTCGAATCATTTTTTTCTCGTTTGTTTATGAATTCATCATTTTGATAGACATTCGTACGTACAGGTTTAGGTTTAAACATGAATCCGTACATAGAATCATATTCGGACGAATAAAAACCTGTATCGATATCAGCCGCTGATTTTCTTCCGATCGCCGGCTTTTTATAATTCGGATTACATTTCTTAAACAAAGGTGCTCTTCTTTCATCGTGATTGTTTTGAAAACAATCGTTATTCGATTGTTGAGTATCGATTGAACGGTAGATCTCATCGAGTAGAGAGGAAGAAAAGGACTGATTGTTTCGGAACTTTCTGGAAGTAGTGGCAGCATCCATAATAGTAACTAACAACTGAACGATGATTATAAATATAAATATAATTAATAATTTATGATTAATGAATTTAATTAAATAATTACAATAAAGACATTTCGAATTGAAGCAAAATGAAGGTGTAGGGTTTAAAGGAAGAAAAGAAAGAAAAGTGGAA